>NC_052396.1:16004871-16369530 GCF_009389715.1 Phoenix dactylifera | reverse complement strand
TTCAAGGATAAACTATTTTCATGAAGATAGCATGGCGTCTCACAAACACTTTGTGTTTTGGGATGAAAAATTGTATCCTAATAACTCTTTCAGGATATTCAATAAAACGAGCATTAATTGTCCTATCCTCTAACTTGTCGCCTGTTGTCGCTTGACGTGGGCCGGACATCCCCAAATCTTGAGATGACCAAGACTCGGCTTCTTACCATGTCATATCTCATATGGTGGTAGGAACGGACTTTTAGAGGTAATTCTATTCAACAAGTAAATAGCTGAAAATAGGGCATCTATCTAAAGAAACAAGGGTAAATCAGTGAAGCTCATCATGGGCTGACCATATCAATAGAGTCCGATTTCTCCTCTCTGACACTCCATTGAGCTGAGGTGTACCAGGAGGAGTCCATTATGCAACTATACCATTCTCCTTGAGATAATCACGGAACTCTCCATTAAGGTATTCACTTTCTCGATCTGATCGAAGAACCTTAATGAGTTTTTGTGCTTATTTTCTTCTTCATATTAAGCTTTTTGAACCTTTCAAAATTTCATATTTGTGTCTCATACACATATCCATACCGTGAGTAATCATCGGTAAATGAAGTAAAAATTACAACCCCTAGCCTGCACATGAATGGGCCACACACATCAGTGTGTACTAGGTAAGTATTTCAGTGGACCTCCCTGTGTCCTACAAAGGATAATTTGGCCATCTTTCCTTGAAGGCAGAATTCACAAATCAAATATGACTCAGAAGTCAATGAGCCCAAAAGCTCATGTTTCTCCAATTTGTTTATTCTGTCTTTTCCTATATGGCCAAGCCTGAGGTGCCACAAATACTTTAGATTTATCTCATTTTTGGATCTATTAGATCCTATGGTATTCACTGTTTGCTCGGGTATATTCACAAATACATCCATATGTATGTGATAGAGACTGTCAATCATAAAACCATGTTGAATCAATTTATTTTTTCAAATAAAAAATTTTTCTATGCTAAATAAAATACAGAAATCAAATTTCTGCTAGCAATAGGTAACAGTCCCTAAGTATCCTGAGCATATCTGACATACCTTCTGAAGTCTGTCACCCTTCATGTTCTTTATGCTTCCCATGTATGTAGGACAGTTCCTCTTCCAATGGCCGTCCATGATGCAATGGAAACACTTTTCCTTGCAATTGGCCTTTTTCTTGGAACTTCCTTACTTGGTGTTTTCTTAGTCTTCTTCGCAGGCTTCTTCTTCTTCCAAATAGACTCTCTCTTAAAAGTAGAAACCAACTTGACAGCAAAAACGATGCCCCTTGAACTTCTTCAAGGTCCCTAAGTTAGTTACCAATTTATTTAACAATTCTATTTAGTGCATACAACCTTGTTCATATGGTAGTTTACTATAAACTATTCATATGAAGCTGGAAGGGATTGCGGGATCAAATCCATTTGCAATTCCTTGTGCATGGTCATGCCAAGCTTCTCAAGCTTCTCTAAGTCCTTTATCATGGTCAAACCATGATCATGGACAGACTATCCATCGTGCATCTTGGCTTTGAAGAGCCTCTTGGACACTTCAAACCGAGCTGCGTGACTCTGATCACCATACAACTCTTGCAGGTGATTTAATATGTCCCTGGCAGTCTTCATGTTCTCATGCTGGCATTGTAATGCATTGGACATGGATGCCATGTGCAGCACCTAACTTTATTGTCATTGTTCGTCCACTTAACAAACGCTGATCAGTGATCGGACGGATTGGTAACATGGGGATTCCATGGTCTAGCATATACCCGAATTTCTCACAATTCAAAACTATTTTTGAAATTTGCTGAGCCAATCTTATAATTGGGTTTGGTCAAACGGTTGTTCTATAGGATATGAGTTAAGAGTCTAGAAGCTGACTTTATAATCCTCAGAGAGTAAAGATTCTAGTTAGACTTTTGTACTTGATCCTAATCTGTTCTAAGGTCTTTTAGAACAAATGTAACTCCCACTATTTTCTCGAATTCCTCACACTCCTGGTAGGAAAACGGAAATTCCACACGACTAGGGTTTCTAGTGGGTACTGTGGTCCCACCGATTTACATCACCTCACCTAACAGTTATTGGTGACACATAGATTGATGAATGTACAACTCTTGTACAATGCTTCTTAAGCATGTTGCAGTGCAACTTGGTCTCTAAGCCATGAAAATCTCACCTAACAGTTATTGGTCCCATTTCTTAGTTAAGTCAGACCCACCGTATAACCGTAGGAATAAAGTCGTCATTGGGTCCTCACCTAACAGTTATTGGTGCCCAACCCCACCTTTACCCTACAACATCTTATGTCTATAGAGAGGTCCAGCCCCCCGATGCAACTTGACCACTGTATCCAGCGAGACAAATCAACATCAGAAAGGCCTTAGCAGCTCTACTACAGTGGAAGACCTATTGACTTAATATTGGTTAATCAGGTCTTAGTGTTTGCAACTTGAGCTCTTCATAAGAGGTAATCGAACAATTGGCCAGGTAAGCAGGTGGGAGGCTCCCCTTACTCAGAGAGTAAGGTCCTAATTAAGTAACCACCTTTCATGGCTTTCCTAGACACCAATTAGATCAATTAATCTAATATGACTCGCTCATGTTGGTTCACTCTCGACTTGATTGAGGAGGTTTTAATTTAGATCTCAATTGGGTTTGCTACATCACATGTAAACCTATCTACCGACTCTCATTCACATCACATGCAAACGGCACATTGCAGGCAGTTATAATCGCCAGCAATAATTAAAGCTAAACTTTTAAATGGGTGATGATCATGGATTCTAATTAGGTCGTATTACAAGCACATGCACGTCAATCGATCAATTGGTCTTCAACTCTTGAATTGGTTCCAAGCCTCCTTGATTCGATCCTTGACCAACTCTTGATCCAATCGCCATCAACCGCTTAGACCCCTGTCATCTCATGCCTTGTCTTCAACTTGATCGTTGACGTACATCACATCACAGAAATACAACCAGATGTAAAATAAAAATAATAATAAATTACATCTTCTTTTAGGAGGCACGCAGGCCTCTCAAACATCAAATAAGATGCATGCAAGCATCTGAAAAATTACATGACATTACAGATCACATCGCAGGTCATTAAATTTGATACCAAAAAAGGTTTGAATCCTATGATCATCACCATATGCAGCAATTATAATTTTCAGATATGAAAACTAACTGATTATTCTCATGACATAGGTTGCTGATCATGCTAATCATGATTCTAAACTTTGTAATCCCATTAACAATGCAATTAGAATCATCTTTTTATCACATAAAAATCAGCTTGTAAAAATCAGCACCCTAGAAAAAATCTGCATGCAGAAAATTTTCAGCATGCATGATCATTCAATTTTTCAGATCTATAAGCCTATTAATAATTTAATCCTTACCTTAATCTACGATGCCTAGGCTCTGATACCACTGTTGGGAACCCGCCTATGCCGCTGATATTTTAAAAAAAATCAGATGGCAGCGGAAGAGGATGTGCGGGATCGACGTTCATCGCATGAACGTTGTTTCATGAACCGTTCGTAGTTAGGCAAGGATTAAAAACTTTTAAAAACATTAGAAGATCAGATCTTCACCTTGTGCGGCTAGATGATCACCGCAAAATCTGAGTTCGTGGTTTTAGGAAGAGGGTTCGCTTGAAGCCGTTCAAGTGTCCGGCCTCTACGGGTATCCACACGAAGCAGAGATCCGATCAAAGCTCTCTAGTCTTCCCGGGGTGCTAGCTCCCTTGCAAAGACTTCTTTTGATGGCTGATCTCCTCTCTTTCTTTCAACTCTTGAATGTGCTTGAAAGGAGGAAGAAGAAGGAGGGATAGAGGAAGAGGAACGAAGCCCCTGCAGCCTTTCTTTTCTTCCCTGCGTTGGATGAAGGAAGGGAAGAGGAAGAAGGATCCGCCAACCACCTTTGGCTTCCTCCTTGCTTGCGGCTGAAGGCAAAGGGAGGGAGAGGGCCACGGCACAAGAGAGGAGAGGCTTCTCCTTGTTCAATTAGGTCAGCCCCAAAAAGCCCTCTTTAAATAACAAGTGGAGCTCCTAACTTTTAGGAGCTCCCTGAATTAATTCCAAGAGGGGCGCCGGCCCCTCTTGTTGCCGCACCCATGAACCCAAGGAGAAGGGGCTTGAGCCCCTCCTTCTTTGTGTTGCCCTAATCCTCATCTAATGAGGATTGGGTGGCCTTAATTTGGTTTAGCCCTAATCCAATTAGGGTTTAACCAAGGGTGAACCAATTTGGATCCAATCTAGGTAAGTCCTAATCCAATTAGAACTTAAATCAATTTTGACTCAATTGAACTCTTCAATCCTAATCCAATTAGGAGTCTTATTGATTCATTAGATTAATAATTAATTGTGACTTAAGAAATCTTAATGCAAATTAGCACATATTTAATTTTAGTCCTAATCCAATTAGGACTCTTATTTGAATTCGAAGTCCTAATCCAATTAGGTCTTCTAGGAATCCTATTCCAAGTAGGAATCCAATTTTAATTTCAAAACTCCTAATCTAATTAGGATTGTAGGAATCCTATTTCAAGTAGGAATTCCAGTCCTACTCCAACTAGGATTCCCAGTCCTAATCCAATTAGGACTCTAGGAATCCTACTCGAAGTAGGACTCTTATTTCAAGTCCAATTAATTAATTCCCTTTGTTCCTTCTTCAACTGAATATCAATTGAATTGATTACTTGTGATTCCTAATCACGATTCAACCATCGGATCGGTTCAATACTTCTAGTGTGGTGTGACCCCATAGGTTCTACTCTGACTGGTAGTGAGATATATTATGATCTCTATCACAATATCATTGAAAACTCCTTTCAATGGATTGGAACGATTCCAACTCTACTCATTAGGGTTTATCGATCATCGAGATAATCCCTGTGAGTCCCCACTATCCACCAGTGACACCTAGCAGCATGTAGTGGCTACCCAGTAGAATAGAATGATGAACCTCTAGGTGCAGTTATCATATGATACAGTCCTACTATCGTGGATCCCTACAGGACGGAGGTCATGGATAACTCGTCAAACCCTTTCGTCTGTCATATGTCAAGATTTATTCGACTTGAGCTCGTTAGTGTAAAACTCTTTCTCCACTTTATATTACTGCCCTGGCCAAGGTCTTAGAACTCAGTTTAACAAATCACATAGGATCACTCCTCTTCTATCAAGGTCGATAGATTCCATGTAAGTGCATACCCTACTCCTACAGTGAACTTACTGCAGCCAATCTACACTACAAGGACCCATATGACTAGAGACCATGTATACGTGTAGTCAAACTACAATAACCTCATTGTGAGTAGCTGAAGCACCGCAGGTCAAAGGACCAGTCATACTACTGCAACATCAAAAAAGTCACTGACGAGTGGATAGACATCCAAGTGACTTCTTGTCTTGGTCACGCTCAGTACCCTTGTTCCCTAACAAGCACGTGCACTATCACTTCAGTGTCCCTACACTGTGGACTCAAGTCTCGTCCATCTAGAAGGAAAGTGATCTGTGCACTGATCGGATCGATCACCGTCCTCGTGATGATCCATTGATCAGGAGCATTTAGAAATTAATCACCAATGATACATGGCTCAAATTCTCAACTCTTGAGAATATGCATCATCATCTTATTAATTTCCTTGGACGATTCATAGACACATAGATAATATGAATGAAAAGATGCCTTTTATTTATTCAATAATAAATAGTCAAGTACAAAATTATGTCCCTAGAATTAACAATGTGTCAGCCAGATTGGCTTCTAGGGCGTACTTCTAACATAGCCATGGTGGGTGGTGATTTTGAGCCGGCCGATCGCCGGATTTTGGCCCAAAAAGGGATGCTTCGCTTCGGCTAGAGGAATTAGCGCCGGCGTGCTCGCCGCCCCCAGCCGCAGGGGGTGGTCGGGCTTGCTCCGCCGCCTCCTGCCGCCGTCGGGGCCGGCCACGATGGCCGCCCCGGAGTCCGACCGAGAGGGAAGAAGAAGAAGAAGGGGGGGTCACGGGACCCCCTGTTTCACCGAAGGAGAAGAGGGGGAGTCGGGAGAGAAAAGAGAAGAAAAGAAGAAAAAAAGGGAAGAAAAGAAAAGAAAAGATAATAATAATAATAATAGTAAAATAAAGGAAAGAGGGTGGTCTACGGGTATGAACCCAAACCCAAACCCGAACCCAGGGTGCTAGGCACTCCTGCAGGGTCGGCCATGGAAAAATATTAAATTTAAGTTTTTATATATATTGTGATTAATTTTAAAAGAAAATATGATTTTTGGATATTAGGTCCTGCGAGGAATTTGTGAGATTAATTGGATTTGTTGTGGATCGCGTTCAATTTAAGTAATGAACTGCCTTCGCTAGACTCTTCATTTATATAATATTATTTTTGTATCGAATAAATTGTTAATGAATTTATATGTGATTTATAAAATTTTACGAGATGATGCTTTGAATGAAAAATAGATATGTGAATTGGAATAATATTTTTCAGACATTGTTATATTACTATTCTTGCATTGTATATGCATATTTAGATCGGATTATGATATATCTATTATGTTACAAAAGAATTTTGATGTGCATCAGATTTAGAACTCTCAGCCTGGCTATGTTCTGGACCCTGCCAATAGGGGGTTATGCATTGGCAATTCTGGCCCCACCACAGGATATAAGTGCGGTATTTTTGGCCCACTCTGCAGGGTATAAGTGCGGTATTCTAGCCCACTCCGCAGGGTATAAGTGCGGTTCTGTTTCTGGCCTAGCCACAGGGTAATAAGTGTGGTCGTAGCTAAAGGCTGATGAGATGAATATGATATTGAGAATTGTATCCTAAATGTCAATCGTCAGCATATTGATGATTGAATTTTGTAAATAAATTGACAAATTAAATAAAGTATTATTCGGCATTATTCATCAATTCATCTTCAAATGAACTCTTATATGATGAAGTCCTTAGGATTTATGTTATGATAAAGAAGGATTTATCTTTGAGTCCTTAAACTTGTTCGCGACCAAATGATATGTTGTTACTAGGATGACAACATTATCGAGATTAGGTCGTTGTATGACATATACGTTGGTTGTCCTCTTAACCAAGGAGTGTGGAGACACTGGTATGCCATACAGGTGAAGTGTAGGAGTATATTTCACTGAACGTGACCAATTCCGGAACGCTCTACTGTCAAAAGATATTCCGAGTGGATATGGGTATAAGTTTGGCCCTCTGACCTAAGACTGCAACCTGTGACTAGCTAGCAACTCACTGTACTTTGGTACCGGCGACCTGAATTTTTAATTCAGTGACGGAAGGTCACTGGGTGCAGTCAAGTACTTGCGTAGTCAGTTGTGAGTCGAGATGGAAGTGACCCCTCCTGCAAACAGGAGATAATGTCTTGTGATTAATTTAGTAAAACCTTGGCCAGGGTAATCCCAGTGAGGAGTCACGGGATATCTAAAGTTAATCACATAATGGATGTACTAATTATAGGGTTGACAGTGAGCTCTAAGTTATCCTGGCATTAGGAGTCAAAGGGATTGAATTATACAGTAACCATAGTCCAGGGTTCTAGATATTTGCTTCGCATATATTCGGCCTATCCGGACGTCGGGTACCATTGCTAGATGGTCACATCGTTTAGTATAGGAAGACGTTCCTATACTACCGGCTTAGGTTCGAACCTATGAGGTCACACGCATAGAAGTTTCTAGGGTTGATCAAATGGCTGATTGATGATTAAGAATCATTCAGGGGTAATTTGGTCAATTCGATTGACAAATTATCCAAAGAAAAAATTATATTAAAATAATTATTGAATTATTGAGGATTAATTAGCAATTAGATTGCTAATGAACTCAATTTGATTGAGTAATTGGGCTTAGGTTGAGCCAAATTGAATAGGATTCAATTTGGGCTACATCAGGGTTTGACCTAATTGGATTGGGTTCAACCCAAGTAGATTTGAGCTTGACCCAATTGGATTGGACTTGATCCAAATCAATTAGAAGACCTTATTTGATGAGGATTATGAGTCCAAATAATCAGAATTTGATAAGGAGAAGAATCACTAAATTTTAGGAACCCATCCTTATCTTCTTGGAGAAGAATGACACCTTAATTTATTCCCAATATTTTCTATGCCTATCCTCTTTATTTTTGGCCAAAAATTGGCGTGAGAAGAGAGGAGGCGTGGGGCTATAATTCCTATAAAAATGGCACCTTAAATCTTTCTAGAAAGATTTAGATGAATTTCCTAATTTGTAGGGATTGCATGGTGCATGAAATAGGGTGGTTTGCGGCTGAAATTTGGGACGCATGAATTCCTATCTTTTAGGGATCCAAAATACACAAAATTTGGATATGTTTATCTTCTCTTAGCTTCCAAACCACCAGAATTTTTTGAGAATTTTATCAGCCAAATTAGTTAGCTAAAATAGGTGTGAGGCGTGGGGTGGTCTTTTGGCTATAAAAGACCCCCATGCCTTGGGTTCAAGATATACCATATTTAGAGGTTCAAAAAAATTCTGAAAAAATTCTCTGAGGGCCCCCATCCCTTCTTCTCCTTTTTCTCACGTCTCCTCCATCTCCTTGAAGAAAATCAAAGGTTGAGTATTTAGAAGGAGAAAGCTTCAGCCATTGCTGCGTTCCTGCGCGAGCTAGCACTCCCGCGGAAGACGATCTACCTAGGGCTTTGCGTGTACTTTTCATAGAGGCCATTCGTGTGCGTGGCTGCAAAGTCAAGGATCAGATCCATAAGTTTCTTCCATCATAAAAGGTATTAATCCCACATCAATATTTTATTTTTGGAGTCAGGGTCTAGGTCTGATTCTCCGAGGTTTTACCCTCCTTTGGGGCTCCTCACGGAGTTATTTCCAGAATCCATTCGATGGATATTTCGGAGATTAATCGAAATAGAGTTCTTAAGTTTCAGATCTGATAGTTAATCATGCATGAAAGTTTTAGCATAATTGTTTAAACGATTCCGGCATAATCCTATGTGTTCTTAAGGTGCTGATTTCTAGATTTGATCTTGTAAGCATGCATGAATTAAATTGTTTGATTCGGTTTTTCTGCTGCGTTTTAAAACTTAAAAAGAACTACGTATGGCTTGATCCCCCTTATGAAGGGTACGTAGGCAACTCAATCAGGTTCAGCCATGGTTTTAAAAAAAAAAAATTCAGCATGCTTAATACCGAAGAACCTAGGATTCACTTTCAAATGGTATCAGAGCAAAGGTCCAAGAGTTGTGACTGATCTTCGGAAACTCTCATGCGTGATCGTGTGACGAAGTGTGGCTCTCTGCCCGGGGGCGTATAGAGATGCGTGCTCTGATAGGTATACATGGGTGTCACCCTATTTTTAATAGGACCGAACCCATGTAGGAGTGGAGACTCCTCCACTTTCAGTGGTATCAGAGCCAGGTTCATGTTTAAAACTTTTATGTTTTAATTCTTGTAATTAAATCTGAAATCATTAACATATTTAGATTAGATCTAAAGTATTTTTTATGATTGATTTAATTGCTGATTATGCATGATTAAGTAGATCTGAAATTTTGGATGCATATGATGCATGTTTGTGTTAGGATTAGTAACATGAATAAATCTGAAATTATAATATTATTTAGATTAGATCTAAATAAAGTTTATGATTTATATGATCTCTAATTTTAATGAACAAATCAGATCTTAAAATAAAAGTGAAAAAATAAATACATAAGATGTATGTTGTTTGAATTAATTCATGTTGTTGTGTATATGTGATGCATGAACATAAAACATAATGACTTAAACATGAATTAAATCTGATTACATGTGATTAATTACAAAAACTCAGATCTGAAAATATGTTTTAAGAACTGAAAGATTGTAATTAATATGTAATTAAAAAGAAATATGCAATGATCAAAACTTTCATAAGTCTAAACTTAATTGAGAATTAAATATTATGAAATAGAATTGTAACTCAATTAATTGACATTGCATAATTATTTGGGCATATGGGTTAGCTTGAATCAAGTTCCTAGGATTGGGTTAGACCTAAGGTTAGAATCATACACGGACAAATAGAATTAATTGATCAAATCTAATTAAGTAGTAACTAGATTAGGTCAAGAAAATTCTAGGTCAATTTACAATAGTTGTAGATGGATCAAGTCCATGTCTTTGATTAGACCAAGATGTAACTTGATTTAGGCTCAGAGGTGTAGCCCGAGTCATTTGAGTAATCAAATCGAAATTGATTAACCAGTCGGTGTCTAAGGTAAGTTTGGCAGTTTTGACCAGTGGTTTTTAATTGGGAGCTACTCGCACTGATTCGTCTTTGTCGAGTTAATGGCATATCCCTTCCACCGATCTCACTTACCTGGCCGACTTGGTCAATCACATTTTGATTGGATCACTTAATGATTCGAGTTAGCCCATGCCTATAAGAAAAATCAGTTTGACTGATTTAGGTGCCTCCTTAACCGATTTGAGTCTAATCTGATTTGGTGAAGTCAGTGGGAGAAATTAGACTAACCGGATCTTCTCATCTATCCTAATTATGAAATCCTCTAAAATTAGATCTTTAAAATGAAATGGTTATGGGGATAACTAGGTCATAGCCTCCCATTAAGTTGGGTGATAATGGGTCCAATGTTTTGATAATTATTGGAGGCGCGACATGCCTGGTACTTATCAAGCATTGGAATTGTCATTCAATATATGATGAGTTAAGTGTACCTTCAATAGGCGGTCAGGTGAGCCGAGCCACACTCGGGCTTGGTCGTCTATTAGTTGATTAGACTTAACCCTATCATTTAATGGTTGGACCTGACTAGGATATTCGGTGGAGGCGCCACACGCCTGCCGAAGAACCTAGGGCAAAATTATCACTAGAAGTTGCTTGGTGAAGCAACTGGTTTAGAACCTACCAATAGGTGCATATGGGTTAGCCGAGCCACACTCGGGCCTATATGCGATCTATTGGGTTCTAGTACCCACTAAAGAATTAGGAGTAATTTTTCGAATTGGAGGTAGAGGCTACCAATTTGTATAAAATAGTGGGAGTACCTTTAGACTAAAGTCCAAGTCTAATGTGTTTAGTCAATTCATATACTAATAGCCAAATTTTCTTTTATACAGAAATGGCCACTAATTTGTCACTTCGCTCATTATTGGATAATGATAAGTTGACAGGTTCCAACTTCAATAATTGGTATAGAAAACTGAAAATTGTGCTAGAGCATGAATGGATCCTTTATGTGATAACAGATCCAGCACCTGAGCAGCCCGCTGCTAATGCACGGGGTACAGTCAGAGACACTTATCAGAAGTGGCTCAGTGATCATATCATTGTCCGTTGCATTATGCTCGCTGCAATGAATGATGAGTTTAGTAGATATTTTGAGAATGCGCAGCCGGAAGACATCATTCAAGTGTTGAATGAATCTTTCGGTATTCCTGATGATGTTGAAAGGCACAAGACTAGTTGTGCTATTTTCAGCGCACGTATGAAGGATGGGGCTTCGGTGACCGATCATATATTGTACATGATTGAGTTAATCGAGCGCCTAGGCACTTTCGGATCTCCCCTACATGATCAATTGGGGAAGGATGCTATACTGAATTCTTTTTCTGGTTCGTACTGCCCATTTCTCACCAACTTTCCTATGACGAAACTGGTAGTAAATTATCACCAATTGTTGGGTTTACTACAAACTTTTGAGAAGGATCACCAACTCCTAAAAGGGTCGGTGAATTTAGTGGGAGGTTCATTCAGAGGTCGTGGTACCTTTAAGAAAGGAAAGAAGAAAAATAAGAATCAAAAGAAAAAGGTGCAACGTGCTAAGCAAAGTCAGACAAAAAAGATTAAGGCTGACCACAATTTGGCAGAATGCTTCTATTGTAAGAAGCAGGGGCATTGTAAGAGGAATTGTCCTCAGTACCTTACCTCACTTGATCCGAACAGACTAAGCAAGAGAAAAGGGCAATCAGTTGCTGATCAAGATATTTATATGATAACACCTTGTAATTTCTCTATATGTGATAATTCGACCTGGGTATTAGATACTGGAAGTCCGTTTAATATATGCAATTCGTTGTAAGGACTTCAGGTCAATGAGAGATTTGAAAACAACGAGAGATTCCTGAATGTTGGAGATGGAAGATCTGTTCCAGTTCTAGCTTTAGGAAATCTCAAACTTATTTTCAATTCTCATGTAGTTGTCTTGAGTGATTGTCACTATTTTCCTATGTTCTTATTGAATATAATTTTCGTAGACCTTTTGGCCATGAACGGTTATGAAATTTCAATAAAGAAATGTTCTTGTGATATCATTATGAATGGTGTTACTGTAATGAATGGACAATTGAGCAATGGTATCTACTTGTTATCACAACCTGTTAATGTAATGTACACGTCAAGTAAGCGTCCTAGAATAGATAATGTCATGGATGTCTACCTTTGGCATCATAGGGTAGGTCATATTAACAAGAACAGGATGAACAGGTTAAGTAAAGAGAAAATTCTCAATGTTAATGATTGTGAATCACTGACAACCTGTGAGTCATATCTTCTTGGTAAGATGACCAAATCACCTTTTACCGAAAAAGGTGAACGAGCCAGTGATTTATTGATCCTTGTACATTCTGATGTATGTGGACCAATGAGCACAGATGCTAGAGGTGGGTATTCATATTTCATTACGTTTACAGACGACCTTTCTAGGTATGGTTATGTCTATTTAATGAGACACAAATCTGAAGCATTTGAAATGTTCAAATTATATCGTAATGAAGTAGGAAAACAAACTGGAAAGAGTATTAAAACTCTTCGATCAGATCGAGGAGGTAAATACCTCACCAGTGAGTTTTTGACATATCTAGGAGAAAATGGAATTCTCTCTCAATGGACTCCTCCTGGTACACCACAGTATAACGGTGTATCAGAAAGAAGAAATCGAACTCTGTTAGACATGGTTCGATCCATGATGGGGTTTGCTGATCTGCCCATATCCTTTTGGGGATATGCTCTTGAGTCAGCCTGCTACATTCTAAATAAAGTTCCAAGTAAGTCTGTAAATAAAACACAACATGAGATGTGGACTGGACGTAAGCCGATGCTCTCTCACCTTAGGGTTTGGGGGTGTCCAGCGTACGTCAAACGTTTGAAGACAGACAAACTTGAACCCAAGTCTGACAAATGTTTCTTTGTTGGTTATCCTAAAAAAACTAAAGGATATTACTTTTACTTTGCTAAAGAACAAAAGTTGTTCGTAAGTAATAGAGCTGTTTTCTTAGAGAAAGAATTCCTTAGTGAAGGAACTAAAAGCTCTAATGTTGAGCTTAGGGAAGTTCAACATGTAGAAGATTCGACACCATCTACTGAACTAGTTGAGTCGGATTTGATTAGATCAGATCCAGAACCCATATTAGATGCACCATTAAGGCAATCGGGTAGAGTACCACATCAGCCGGACAGATACTACGGTTTCTTGGTCCGGGATGGGTATCCTATCGAACTTGATGAAAACGATGAGGATCCGATCACATATATGGATACAATGCAGAGGTATGACTCTGATAAATGACTTGGAGCCATGCAATCCGAAATGAAATCCATGAAGGTCAATGATGTTTGGACATTAGTTGACCCACCCGAAGGAATTAAACCCATAGGGTGTAAGTGGATATTCAAAAGGAAACGGGGCGCAGACGGAAAGGTGGAGACCTATAAAGCCCGTCTGGTTGCCAAGGATTATCGTCAACGTTATAGTATTGACTATGACGAGACATTTTCTCTTGTGGCAATGCTCAAGTCCATTCGGATTGTGCTTGCGATAGCAACACATTTAGACTATGAAATCTGGCAAATGGATGTAAAGACCGCATTTCTAAATGGAGATTTAGAAGAGAAAGTGTATATGATACAACCTAAAGATTTTACATCTGCAGATGAGTCTAAAGTGTGCAAGCTTCAAAAATCCATTTATGGATTAAAGCAAGCTTCACGGAGTTGGAATATACGTTTTGATAAGGTAATCAAAACATATGGCTTCATTAAGAATGAAGAGGAATCTTGCATTTATAAATGGGCAAATGGTTCAGTTATCATATTTCTTGTTTTGTATGTGGATGACATTCTTTTAATCGGGAATGACATTCCTACATTACAAGGAATAAAGGTTTGGCTATCATCTCAATTTGCCATGAAGAATTTGGAAGAAGCATCTTACATCCTAGGGATGAAGATCTATAGAGATAGATCTAGAAGATTACTTGGATCATCCCAATCCACATACATTGATACTATACTGAAGAGGTTCAGTATGATTAATTCTAAGAAAGGCTATCTTCCGATGGGCCATGGAATTAATCTCTCTAAAAGGGATTGTCCGACAACTCCTCAAGAGAGAGAGAGTATGGATAAAATTTCATATGCTTCGACAGTGGGATCTATAATGTATGCCATGATATGTACTAGACCAGACGTGGTATACTCACTAGGAGTAGTGAGTAGATACCAGTCTGATCCAGGTAGCAACTACTGGAAGGTTGTAAAAATCAACCTTAAGTATTTGAGAAATACTAAAAATCAGTGGCTTGTCTACGGTGATTCTGACTTAAAACTTGAGGGATATACCGATTCAAGTTTTCAGTCAGATCAAGATGATAGCAAGAGCGTGTCGGGATATATCTTCACTCTTAAGGGTGGTGCTATCTGCTGGAAGAGTTCCAAGCAGCACACAGTGGCGGATTCTACAGAAAATTGAAACAAAAGAAAATATGGCTGACCCATTTACCAAAGTCCTCGGCATCAAAGAGTTCAACGAATACAAGTCGAAGATGGGTATTAGATACTGTGCCGATTGGCTCTAGGCTAAGTGGGAGTTGTTGGGAATTGTATCCTAAATGTCAATCGTCAGCATATTGATGATTGAATTTTGTAAATAAATTGACAAATTAATAAAGTATTATTTGGCATTATTCATCATTTCATCTTCAAATGAACTCTTATATGATGAAGTCCTTAGAACTTATGTTATGATAAAGGAGGATTTATCTTTGAGTCCTTAAACTTGCTCGCAACCAAATGATATGTTGTTACTAGGACGACAACATTATCGAGATTAGGTCGTTGTGTGACATATACGTTGGTTGTCCTCTTAACCAACGAGTGTGGAGACACTGGTATGCCATACAGGTGAAGTGTAGGAGTACATTTCACTGAACGTGACCAATTTCGGAACGCTCTACTGTCAAGAGATGTTCCGAGTGGATATGGGTATAAGTTTGGCCCTCTGACCTGAGATCGCAACCTATGACTAGCAAGCAACTCACTGTACTTTGGTACCGGACTATCTGAATTTTTAATTCAGTGACGGAAGGTCACTAGGTGCAGTCAAGTACTTGCGTAGTTAGTTGTGAGTCGAGATGGAATTGACCCCTCCTGCAAACAGGAGATAATGTCTTATGATTAATTTAGCAAAACCTTGGCCAGGGTAATTCCAGTGAGGAGTCACGGGATATCTAAAGTTAATCACATAATAGATGTACTAATTATAGGGTTGACAGTGAGCTCTAAGTCATCCTGGCATTAGAAGTCAAAGGGATTGAATTATACAGTAACCATAGTCCAGGGTTCCAGAATATTTGCTTCGCATATATTCGGCCTATCCGGACGTCGGGTACCATTGCTAGATGGTCACATCGATTAGTATAGGAAGACATTTCTATACTACCGGCTTAGGTTCGAACCTATGAGGTCACACGCATAGAAGTTTCTAGGTTGATCAAATGGCTGATTGATGATTAAGAATCATTCAGGGATAATTTGGTCAATTCAATTGACAAATTATCCAAAGCAAAAATTGTATTAAAATAATTATTGAATTATTGAAGGATTAATTAGCAATTAGATTGCTAATGAACTCAATTTGATTGAGTAATTGGGCTTAGGTTGAGCCAAATTGAATAGGATTCAATTTGGGCTGCATCAGGGTTTGACCTAATTGGATTGGGTTCAACCCAAGTAGATTGAGCTTAACCCAATTGATGGGACTTGGCCTAATTGGATTGGGCTTGATCCAAATCAATTAGAAGACCTTATTTGATGAGGATTATGAGTCCAAATAATCAGAATTGGATAAGGAGAAGAATTCCTAAATTTTAGGAACCCATCCTTATCTTCTTGAAGAAGAATGACACCTTAATTTATTCCTAATATTTTCTATGCCTATCCTCTTTATTTTTGGCCAAAAATTGGCGTGAGAAGAGAGGAGGCGTGGGGCTATAATTCCTATAAAAATGGCGCCTTAAATCTTTCTAGAAAGATTTAGATGAATTTCCTAATTTGTAGGGATTGCATGGTGCATGAAATAGGGTGGTCTGCAGCTAAACTTTGGATGCATGAATTCCTATCTTTTAGGGATCCAAAATGCACGAAATTAGGATATGTTTATCTCCTCTTAGCTGCCAAACCACCAGAATTTTTTGGGAATTTTATCAGCCAAATTAGTTGGCTAAAATAGGTGTGAGGCGTGGGGTGGTCTTTTGGCTATAAAAGACCCCCATGCCTTGGGTTCAAGATATACCATATTTAGAGGTTTCAAAAAATTCTGAAAAAATTCTCTGAGGTCCTCCATCCCTTCTTCTCCTTCTTCCTCACGTCCGTCCTCCATCTCCTTGAAGAACAATCAAAGGTTGAGTGTTTAGAAGGAGAAAGCTTCAGCCATTGCTGCGTTCCTGCGCGAGCTAGCACTCCCGCGGAAGACGATCAACCTAGGGCTTTGCGTGTACTTTTCATAGAGGCCATTCGTGTGCGTGGCTGCGAAGTCAAGGATCAGATCCATAAGTTTCTTCCATCATAAAAGGTATTAATCCCACATCAATATTTTATTTTGGAGTCAGGGTCTAGGTCTAATTCCCCGAGGTTTTACCCTCCTTTGGGGCTCCTCACGGAGTTATCTCCAGAATCCATTCGATGGATATCCGGAGATTAATCGGAATAGAGTTTTAAAGTTTCAGATCTGATAGTTAATCATGCATGAAAGTTTTAGCATAATTGTTTAAACGATTCCGGCATAATCCTATGTGTTCTTAAGGTGCTGATTTCTAGATTTGATCTTGTAAGCATGCATGAATTAAATTGTTTGATTCGGTTTTTCGGCTGCATTTTAAAACTTAAAAAGAACTACGTATGGCTTGATCCCCCTTATGAAGGGGTACGTAGGCAACTCAATCAGGTTCAGCCATGGTTTTAAAAAAAAAAAAATTCAGCATGCTTAATACCGAAGAACCTAGGATTCACTTTCATATGATTTGTTTCGAATCAGATTTTTAATTATGTATATAGATATTTAAAAAAATACGAATTTTAATGAATTTGTGCTTGAAAAGGAATTGATTATGTATTATGTTGATTCATCGTAATTTGTATTTATATTTTATGTTATTTTATGAATTGACTAGTTAAGGTGTTTATTACTTACTGGGCTGTCTAGCTCATTATAAAATTTCTTGTTGTTTTATAGATTCTGAGAACTAACCTATCGGGGATTTAAAATGGGAGAGCGACTAGAAGAACTGAAGCACAAGTTATCCTAGATTAGGCTTTATTTAAATTGATATTTTATCTTCCGCTGCGTATTTAGAACTGTGAGACTATATAATTTGGATTAGTCAATGGAGTAAGATTGCATTTATTTCAGTTGAATTATTTTAGATATGTATATATAATTGAGATGTTTGGTTGAGATGCCTTGCATGCTCGTGGAGAGAGTTTTCTACGGGTATGCGGCGGTTGGCGCGGACCCCCAGCTCGCGATCTTGGGCCGGGGGCGTGACAACTTTTATGGTATCAGAGCATGAATGGATAAATTCTAAGATAAGAAAATCTGACATGACATGAGTGTAGATAGGTAGACACTAGGGACATTGGGACGTTAGTTTATGATGATTGTAACAACCATTCTATGTACTTGTAATGAACTGGTAAGCTTATTATTGGCATGCTGCTATCTGATAGACATAGGTCAGGATGCCTCCACGTCGGACGAGAAAGACTACTCGCAGAGCTACTAATAAGTCACCCAACCCGCAAAATGACAGCATACCCCAACAAGTTGGTAAACCCCTCAGCAGGAGAGAGTCGTCAATCCTGCTAGTAATACTCAGACAGGACAACAAAAACTGGACCTAGGCCAGGTTATGCAGACCATAGTGGGCCTTATGCAGATGCAACAGCAGGTGCAACAGCAATTGCTCCAACAACAAGCGCAGTTGCCCCAGACACAACCACAGCAAGGACGAGGGGAACAGTGTGAACAGCGTAGTAGTATAGCTGAATTTAAGAGGCTGGCTCCTCCAGCTTTCAAGGGGACTACAGAACCGTTGGAAGCAGATAATTGGCTTACAGAGATGGAAAAAGCATTTGCTGTCTTGAGATGCCAGGATGATGAAAAAATTTTGTTTGCATCATTAATGATGCAAGGTGAGGCATTCAACTGGTGGCTGATGTTGGAACATAAATATGAGCAGGATAGGGAGCCACTCAATTGGGCAATATTTTGAGGAGCATTTTATGATAAGTATTTTCCTCGGAGTGTAAGGACGCAAAAAGAGTAGGAGTTTATTCATCTAAAGCAAAGGAATATGACTGTTGCAAAATACGAAGCTAAATTTACCGAGCTAGCTAAATTTGTTCCAAAGTTAGTCGAAGATGAACTAGATCGAACGCATAAATTTGAGATGGGACTAAAGACTGAAATTAGAAAACAAGTGGTACCTTATGAATTGACTACCTATGCAGCTGTGGTAAATAAAGCTTTAATAATTGAAAGGGAAGTTAATGATGAACGGTTGGAAAGGGAAAGAAATCAAAAGAAGAGGAACAGATCGAATGAATTTCAGGGGCAGAGCAATGAAAACGCCGAAAGTTCAAACAAGAAATCAACGAGTGACAACCCTAAGCAGGTGAATATCAATAAATGTTCTAGATATGGTAAGGCTCATGCTGACAAGGATTGCCATTGGAACACCGGTGCCTGTTTTAGATGTGGTAAGATAGGTCATAAAATTGCAGACTGCCCACAAAGAAACGAGAATAGATCTACTCAGACAATGGAAGGAAGCCAGGGGACAAAGACTCAAGGAAGAGTATTTGCACTTACACAGCAAGATGCACAGGCTTCTGATGTTGTTGACGACAGGTATTAATCTAGTCCCAATATTTATTTCTATTTATTATTTTGCCATGCCCACTGCTCTTTGTTAGACAACTCATTATGCTGCTAGAAAAGATTAAATAGTTACATAATATTTTTTTTGATTGATTGTCAAAAGAAGAATATAAACTTTTAACTTTCGAAAAGTGTTCATACGGAATAAGACATAATAATGAATGTACCAACAAGCAAGTAATTCTAGAAAAAAAAAATCTAGACCTGACACAGGTATGTTGAGGTTTAAATCAGAGTGTGCAGAGAAAGTATGGTGAATAGAATTATTTGGCATTGGTCAGACAAGACGACTTGGATTTGAAGAGTGTTATGACTTGATTTGGAAGAAGTATTCTCAACTTTTTAAAACTGCAGGTACGCAAATTTCGGGGACGAAATTTTTTTTTAGGAGGGTGGGATGTAAGACCCCGGAACTGGGCCCGGTCCAAATGACCGGCCCAGTCCCAAAACCCCGGCCTCACATGCGATGCACATGAGGCGACGGGATGGACTGGTTCCATACCGAAGAAGAAGGAAGCCCTGTTTTTAGGGCTTCCTCTCCTCCTTAAGACCACCGAGAAGAGCCGCCAGGGAGAAGGGGGAGAGATTTTCTTCGCATTGCCGGAGAGAGAGAGAGGAAGAGGGAGAGCCAAGTAGCACGGGTGACCCTTTTCCTTCATCGCCGCCGGAGAGGAAGGGAGGCGCCGGATCTTCGTCGGGGCCAAGGTAAGCCTTTTCCTTCTCCTTGCTTGGTGATTAGCCATGGTGGGTGGTGATTTTGAGCCGCAGGAGGTGGTCGGGCTTGCTCCGCCGCCTTCTGCCGCCGTCGGGACCGGCCTGAAGGAAAAATATCCCGCAAAATCCGATAAAAACGGATGCCAGGTCAGAAAATCAGTTTTAAAATTTTATCTATTTATTTATAACAGGTATAAATAAATAACATAACTATATTATGTTTACCATACCTCGATCCCGCAGCGGAAGATGGTCGAGGTACTCTGGAACAGAATCTGGTACAGGGCCAAGTGCTGGATCAGATACTGGATCGGATGCTAGATCTGGTACTGGATCGGGAACTGGATCTGGAACTGGATCTGGTGCCGGATCTGGTACTGGTGGATCTGGTGCTATGCGAGGCCCGGATATACGGACCCTCTACTTCACACGCATGCCAGGAAATGCAGGAAGGTAGGATGATGTCTATATAGTGCAAAAAACCTTTTTGCAAATAAATCCCTAGAAGAAAAGAATTTCAAAAATTCTTTCTTCCCTTTTTTTTTCTTTTTCTTTCTTTTCCTCTTTCTTCCCGTTTCCTTTTCTCTCTTTTACAGGCTACTCAAAAGATCATGAATCTCCCCTCTCCCCAAATAAAATCTCTAGCTATCAAATGAAGAGAACCCCAGCCTATTTATAGGCAAAGAAAAGGCTGAACCAGGGAAGAGAAAATGCCAAACGATTCATGATTTAATTAAATTTTTGAACCGTTTGATTTCATTTAACTCAGCACTACATTAAAGAGTTTTGAAAACCGAAGAGACACGTCTCTTCGGATCTTCAAATGGTTGCAGGATGAGGAAGATCAAGCGGTCAATTTATGTGTTCGGAAGAAGGGAAAAAACGTGGTTCACGGGAGAACGTTTCAGCAGAAAAAGTGGTTCACAGGCTTATGTGGACCGAAGAAGAAATACAGGAAACGAGTCAATTAATTCAGGAGGGCATCTAAGTAAATTCCCAATTCAAATTGACTTTTCTTAAATGGGTTAATTCAAATGGGCTGAATTAAAATGGGCTTGGGTCCATTATTGGTTCTAAACCAAATTGAAGACCAATTTGAAAGATTTTGGATCCGAAAAAATTCCACATGAATCTGATTCATGTGAACTCCAATTAGTTCAATTTTCAGATCAATCCGAGTCACACTTGGACTAGAATAAATATGGAATAAATCATCATAAAGCCCAATTACATTTATTTGAATCCAATTCAAAACCATACTCAACAAATGAGCCCAAATCAATTTCAATTACATTAATTGAAAGTTGATTAAGCCAGAATACAGACATAATCAAATACACATCCATGAAATTCAGTATGTACCTCATGTTCAGTGCTAGCTGAACATAGACAAAACCAAATCTCACATGACCCACAATTTAATTCTCAATTAAATTGGATCAAGTCCTTCCTACTTAACTTGACTTATGTGCGTGACTCCGATAGATTCGAACACTAAGCCGGTAGTACATGAACCACTTCATGCACTAATCGAGGTGACCATCTAGCAATGATACCTGACGTCCGGATAGGTCGAATATGCAAAGCAACATTCAAGAACCTATTCATATGGTTACTGCATAATTCATCCTTTTGACCAACGATGCTCAAGATGACCTAAAGTGAACTGTCACACTTTGGTCCGGTCATCCATATTGTATTTCAATTAATTAAATTCAAGTGACCAATCACTTGGTTTACCCTGGCCAAGGTTTTACTAAATTGAAACACAGCGAAACATCAACTCCTATAATCTGGAGCGGTCAATCCCTTCTTGACTCATACACAGACTTCGCGAGTACTTGACTGCACCCAGCAACTTTTCAATATCTGAATTAGAAATTCAGATCGTTCAGTGCCAAAGTACAGTGAGTTGCTTGCAAGTCACCGTGATAGTCTTAGGTCTAAGGGATACTTATGCCCATATGCTTTGTGAGCTAACTCCTGACAGTGGAATGCTCAACAGGTGAGTCACTGTTCAGCGACGATGTACTCCTACATCTCACCTATATGCCATACCAGTGTCTCCACACTCCTTGGTTAAGAGGACAACCAACTAAATGGCATACAACGACCTATACTTGACATAGCTATTGTCCAATTAATAGCTTGTCAATTGGTCGCGAACCAATTTAAGGACTAAATGATAAAACCTCCTTTATCCACTAAATTAGTCCTAAGGACTTCATCACAATACACAGGAGTTTCTATTTGAAGATGCAACACTTGTGATGAAAAGAATGCCAGAATAGATTTTATTATTCATTAAATAAAACATATACATTATTCTTACAATAAAAATTGGCTTTGGGACACAATTCCCAACAACTCCCACTTGAACTAAAGCCAATTTGTACTGTATCTAATACCCATCTTCGATTTGTGATAATCGAACTCCTTTACAGAAAGGGCTTTAGTGAATGGGTCAGCTAGGTTCTCCTTTCCATCGATCTTTTGAAGATTGACGTCACCTCGTTCCACGATCTCTCGTACAAGGTGGTAGCGACGCAGAATGTGCTTGGTTCTATGGTGGGACTTTGGCTCCTTTGCTTGTGCAATGGCTCCAGTATTGTCACAATACAAAAGAACTGGACCGTTGATTGAGAGAGCAACACCAAGTTGATTTACAAACTTCTTGATCCAAACAGCTTCCTTTGCCGCATCTGATGCAGCAACATACTCTGCTTCGCATACAGAATCGGCTACTGAATGCTGCTTGGAACTTTTCCAGCAGACTGCTCCTCCATTCAGGGTAAACACAAATCCTGACATACTCTTACTGTCATCATGGTCTGACTGAAAACTAGAGTCTGTAAACCCCACAAGTTTTAAGTCAGATTCTCCATAGATTAACCATTGGTCCTTAGTATTTCTTAAATACTTAAGGATGGTTTTCACCACCTTCCAATGGTTCTCACCCAGATCAGACTGATACCTACTCGCTACTGCTAGTGAGTAAGCAACATCCGGTCTTGTACATGTCATGGCGTACATAATAGAACCTACTGCAGAAGCATATGGGATTCTACTCATACGCTCTCTTTCTTCGGAAGTTGTCGGACAATCTTTCTTAGAGAGAGAAATTCCTTGGCCTATCGGAAGATAGCCCTTCTTGGAATTCTCCATGTTGAACCGCTTCAACATAGTGTCGATGTACGTGGATTGGGACAATCCAAGCAACCTCTTAGATCTATCTCTATAGATTTTCATCCCTAGGATGTAGGATGCTTCTCCCAGATCCTTCATGGAGAACTGTGATGACAGCCAGAGTTTCACATTTTGTAATGCAGGAATGTCATTCCCAATTAAGAGAATGTCATCCACATACAACACAAGAAATGTGATCACTGAACCGTTAACCCACTTGTAGACACAAGGTTCTTCTTCGTTCTTAACGAAGCCATATGTTTTGATAGTTTTTATCGAAACGTATGTTCCAACTTCGAGAAGCTTGCTTAAGTCCATAAATGGACTTTTGTAGCTTGCATACTTTGGACTCGTCTATGGATGTGAAACCCTCAGGTTGTATCATATACACCTCTTCTTCCAGCTCTCCATTTAGAATAGCTGTTTTCACATCCATTTGCCAGATTTCATAATCCATATATGCTGCTATAGCTAGCATGATCCGAATAGATTTTAGCATTGCCACAGGAGAAAAAGTTTCGTCATAATCGATACCATAACGTTGACGATATCCCTTGGCAACCAGACGGGCTTTATAGGTCTCCACCTTTCCGTCTGCGCCTCTCTTTCTTTTGAAGATCCATTTGCACCCTATGGGTTTTATCCCTTCGGGTGGATCAACTAGTGTCCATACACTATTGATTTCCATGGACTCCATTTCGGATTTCATGGCATTAAGCCACAACTCAGAGTCGGACCTCTGTATAGCATCCATATAGGTGATCGGATCCTCATTGTTCTCATCGAGCTCAATAGGATCCGCGTCATGGACCAAGAAACCGTAGTATCTATCCACTTGACGCGGTACTCTATCGGATCGCCTTAATGGTGCTTCTACATTGGGCTCCGGGTTTGATCTAATCAAAACCGATTCTGTGGGTTCAGTAGATTGTGTTAAATCTTCCACCTGCTGAACTTCACTAAGTTCAACCTTAGAGGCAACAATTCCTTCACCAAGGAATTCCTTTTCCAAAAATGTTGCCTTAAGTCCTACGAACACCTTTTGTTCATTAGGAAGGTAAAAGTAATAACCCCTAGTTTGCTTGGGGTACCCTACAAAATAACACTTATCGGACCTAGGACCCAGTTTGTCAGTTTGAGAACGTTTAACATAAGCCGGACATCCCCAAACCCTAAGATATGAAAGTATCGGCTTACACCCAGTCCATATCTCATATGGAGTCTTCTCAACAGACTTACTTGGAACCTTATTTAGTATTATACACGCAGACTCTAAAGCATAACCCCAAAAAGATAGAGGCAGACTAGTAAACCCCATCATGGATCGAACCATGTCTAACAGAGTTCGATTCCTCCTTTCGGATACACCATTGTGCTGAGGTGTTCCTGGAGGGGTCCATTGTGAGAGAATCCCATTCTCCTTTAGATAAGTCAAGAAATCACCGGAAAGGTATTCTCCTCCTCGGTCTGACCGAAGGATCTTAATACTCTTTCCAGTCTGTTTTTCTACTTCATTACGAAATCGTTTGAACATTTCAAATGATTCCGACTTATGCTTCATCAGATAGACATACCCATACCTGGATAGGTCATCTGTGAAGGTTATGAAGTAGGCATAACCACCTTTGGCACTTACGTTCATAGGTCCACATACATCAGTATGTATGAGGCCAAGAACATCGCTGGCTCGTTCACCCTTTCCAGAAAAAGGTGACTTGGTCATTTTACCCAGAAGACAGGATTCACAAGTTGGCAATAATTCACAATCATTGATTTCTAAAATGCCTTGTTGGGCTAACCTGTTTATCCTGTTTTTGTTTATATGACCAAGCCGGCAATGCCATAAATAGGTTTCATTGACTTTATCTAATTTAGGGTGTTTATTAGATGTGTACATTACATTCACAGGCAATGATAGAGTATGAATGCCATATTTCATTTGTCCACTGAAAATTTTAGTATCATTCAAAATGATATCACAAAATCTTTCATTTATATAAAAGGTATAACCATTTTTGGCCAAAAAGCCTACAGAGATGACATTCATCCAGAATGCTGGACAAAAGTGACAATCATCTAACATAACTACTCCAGACTCAAAAAATAACTCAATGACTCCTAAAGCTAGGACTGGAACAGATCTTCCATCACCAACATTTAGGAATCGATCGCCGTTCTTGAATCTTCTACTTACTTGAAGTCCCTGCAAAGAATTGCAAATATTAATTAGACTTCCGGTATCCAATACCCAGGTAGTAGAATCATAAACAGAAAAATTACAAGGTGTTATCATATAATTACCTTGTGCAGCAACTGTTTGCTGCATTTTCTTCTTTGGCCTATTTGGATCAAGGGACGCTAAATAAGCCGGACAGTTCCGCTTCCAGTGACCCTGCTTCTTGCAGAAGAAGCATTCTGCCTTACTCTGATCAGATTTCTGCTTCATAGTCTGTTTGGGCTTAGAAGCCCCAGCACGAACTTTATTTACCTTCTTTTTCTTTCCTTTCTTAAAGGAAGAACGACCTGCAGAAGTTCCACCCACCACATTCACCGACCCCTTAAAGAGTTGGTGATCCTTCTCATAGGTCTGCAGTAAACCTAGCAATCCATGATAGGATACTGTAGGTTTAGTCATTCTATAATGACTAAGGAAGGTCAGGTAGGATTTGGGAAGTGAGTTCAAAATAGCATCCTTGCCCAATTGCTCGTGCAAAGGAAAACCAAGTTTACTCAGGAGATCAATTTTCTCGACCATGTACAATACATGTTCTGTGATTGATTCCCCTTCCCTCATGCGGGCATTGAAAATCACACAGGAGGTCTTATGTCGTTCGACATCATCAGGTGTCCCGAAAGACTCTTTCAACATTTGAAATATTTCCACAGGCTGTGCTTCTTCGAATTTACGACTAAATTCGTCATTCATCGAAGCCCTTATGATGCAGCGTACGGTAGTGCGATCATTAAGCCACTTCTGATAAGCGTCTCTGATTGCACGTGGTGCATTTGCTGCAGGTTCCTCAGGTGCTGGATCCAATATCACATATAGGATCCGCTCGTGCTCTAATACAATTTTCAACTTCCGATACCAGCTATCGAAGTTAGGTCCATTAAGTTTATCATTGTCTAAGAGTGTTCGGAGGGACAAAGAGTTAGCCATATCTGAAAGGAAAAACCAGAGCTAATTAGTATATGATTTATTTTAATTCTAAAGACTTGGACTTCAGTCTAAAAATTTCTCCCACTATTTTAGTCAAATTTTTAGCCTCTACCTTTAATTCGAGGAATTACTTTAATTCCTTAGCGGGTACTAGAATCCACATGGACTGTATACAGGCCCGAGAAAAGCTCGGCCAACCCATATGCATCTAAGGGTAGGTACATTACCAATTATTTCTCTAAATAATTTCTAGTATTTTATTTTGCCCCAGGTGGTAATCAGTAGGCGGAGGCCTCCACTGAAAATCCTGGTCAGATCCAACCATTAATGAACTAACTCAATGACACTACCTAATGTATGATCAGGCCCGAGGAAAGCTCGGCCAACCTAATCACAATCAGATAGCTCAAAGAGCTATCATATAATGAAGGATAATCCCAATATTCAGATGAACACCAGACGGAAGCGTCCTGCATGTCCAACTGAAATACTGGACCAATTATCATCTATTTTAATGGGAGGCTATGACCTAGTTATCTATATAACTATATCATTTTAAGGACCTAATAATTTAGAGGATTTTAGAGAGACCGATAATTCTATATCCTCCCACTGACTGCACTGAGTCATATAGAGGACATAGAATTTCATTGGTCTATGGACATCTAAATCAGTCATACTGATTTTCTTATTGACATGGGTGAGTACCAAGTCTCAAGATATCTAAATCAAAGCTTGAACGACCACATTGGCCAGGTAAGAGAGATCACGGGAGGGTTCCGCCATTAACCGTCTTTCTTAGACACCAACAGAGTTGGCCAGGAAAGAGGTAGCCCCAATTAATAACCGTAGATCCAACTTGCCTTAGACACCAAATGGTATGTCAAGTTGATTTAGATAGTCATTGAGAACTCAGGCTCGACCACTGAGCCACAATCAGATCCAATTGAAGTGTTTGGACATGATCAACTAAACTATTGAGTTTGATCAAATTAGAAAAATGAATTTAGTCTAATACAACTATTGATTCCAATTCAATTCTAACATTAGGTCTAACCTAATCAACTAATCTGATTGTGCTAACCCATGCCCCAAAACCCATGTTCAAATTTAAATTTTAATTCGAATTTCAAATTTTAAATTTTAAATCTTTATTTGAAATTCAAATTTTAAATTTTAAATTCAACATTTAATTCTTTATTAAATGTATTATGATCATAGATTCAAGGTGTCAATTTATTCCAAATATAAACAATTTATATTTAAACTTTGTGGTCATAATAAATTTAAAACTGAAATTTCATAAACATCAATTATGCATAATTTCACAAAAATAAACTATTTATTTTATGATACAAATTAATCTCAATTTTGTGCTAGGACAACCTTTTCACTATAAGGGGTTAACCTTATAGCAGGACAACCTTATAATTCAGCACAAGATTGATATTTTATCAATAAATCTAGATCTAATCTAAATTTAAAAATTAAATCATGCATAATTCTAGATATTATAGGCCAATTCCATCGGCCAACCTGGCTCTGATACCAAATGAAGGAAAAATTTCCCGCAAAATCCGATAAAAACGGATGCCAGGTCAGAAAATCAGTTTTAAAATTTTATCTATTTATTTATAACAGGTATAAATAAATAACATAACTATATTATGTTTACCATACTTCGATCCCGCAGCGGAAGATGGTCGAGGTACTCTGGAACAGAATCTGGTACAGGGCCAAGTGCTGGATCAGATACTGGATCGGATGCTAGATCTGGTACTGGATCGGGAACTGGATCTGGAACTGGATCTGGTGCCGGATCTGGTACTGGTGGATCTGGTGCTATGCGAGGCCCGGATATACGGACCCTCTACTTCACACGCATGCCAGGAAATGCAGGAAGGTAGGATGATGTCTGTATAGTGCAAAAAACCTTTTTGCAAATAAACCCCTGGAAGAAAAGAATTTCAAAAATTCTTTCTTCCCTTTTTTTTTCTTTTTCTTTCTTTTCCTCTTTCTTCCTGTTTCCTTTTCTCTCTTTTACAGGCTACTCAAAAGATCATGAATCTCCCCTCTCCCCAAATAAAATCTCTAGCTATCAAATGAAGAGAACCCCAGCCTATTTATAGGCAAAGAAAAGGCTGAACCAGGGAAGAGAAAACGCCAAACGATTCATGATTTAATTAAATTTTTGAACCGTTTGATTTCATTTAAATCAGCACTACATTAAAGAGTTTTGAAAACCGAAGAGACACGTCTCTTCGGATCTTCAAATGGTTGCAGGATGAGGAAGATCAAGCGGTCAATTTATGTGTTCGGAAGAAGGGAAAAAACGTGGTTCACGGGAGAACGTTTCAGCAGAAAAAGTGGTTCACAGGCTTATGTGGACCGAAGAAGAAATACAGTAAACGAGTCAATTAATTCAGGCGGGCATCGAAGTAAATTCCCAATTCAAATTGACTTTTCTTAAATGGGTTAATTCAAATGGGCTGAATTAAAATGGGCTTGGGTCCATTATTGGTTCTAAACCAAATTGAAGACCAATTTGAAAGATTTTGGATCCGAAAAAATTCCACATGAATCTGATTCATGTGAACTCCAATTAGTTCAATTTTTAGATCAATCCGAGTCACACTTGGACTAGAATAAATATGGAATAAATCATCATAAAGCCCAATTACATTTATTTGAATCCAATTCAAAACCATACTCAACAAATGAGCCCAAATCAATTTCAATTACATTAATTGAAACTTGATTAAGCCAGAATACAGACATAATCAAATACACATCCATGAAATTCAGTATGTACCTCATATTCAGTGCTAGCTGAACATAGACAAAACCAAATCTCACATGACCCACAATTTAATTCTTAATTAAATTGGATCAAGTCCTTCCTACTTAACTTGACTTATGTGCGTGACTCCGATAGGTTCGAACACTAAGCCGGTAGTACATGAACCACTTCATGCACTAATCGAGGTGACCATCTAGCAATGATACCTGACGTCTGGATAGGTCGAATATGCAAAGCAACATTCAAGAACCCATTCATATGGTTACCGCATAATTCATCCTTTTGACCAACGATGCTCAAGATGACCTAAAGTGAACTGTCACACTTTGGTCCGGTCATCCATATTGTATTTCAATTAATTAAATTCAAGTGACCAATCATTTGGTTTACCCTGGCCAAGGTTTTACTAAATTGAAACACAGCGAAACATCAACTCCTATAATCTGGAGCGGTCAATCCCTTCTTGACTCATACACAGACTTCGCGAGTACTTGACTGCACCCAGCAACTTTTCAATATCTGAATTAGAAATTCAGATCGTTCAGTGCCAAAGTACAGTGAGTTGCTTGCAAGTCACCGTGATAGTCTCAGGTCTAAGGGATACTTATGCCCATATGCTTTGTGAGCTAACTCCTGACAGTGGAGTGCTCAACAGGTGAGTCACTGTTCAGCGACGATGTACTCCTACATCTCACCTATATGCCATACCAGTGTCTCCACACTCCTTGGTTAAGAGGACAACCAACTAAATGGCATACAACGACCTATACTTGACATAGCTATTGTCTAATTAATAGCTTGTCAATCGGTCGCGAACCAATTTAAGGACTAAATGATAAAACCTCCTTTATCCACTAAATTAGTCCTAAGGACTTCATCACAATACACAGGAGTTCCTATTTGAAGATGCAACACTTGTGATCAAAAGAATGCCAGAATAGATTTTATTATTCATTAAATAAAACATATACATTATTCTTATAATAAAAATTGGCTTTGGGACACAATTCCCAACACGGCCACCATGGCCACCCCGGAGTTCGACCGAGAGGGAAGAAGAAGAAGAAGGGGGGGTCACGGGACCCCCTGTTTCACCGAAGGAGAAGAGGGGGAGTCGGGAGAGAAAACAGAAGAAAAGAAGAAAAAAAAAGGGAAGGAAAGAAAAGAAAAGATAATAATAATAATAGAAAACTAAAGGGAAGAGGGTGGTCTATGGGTATGAACCCGAACCCGAACCCGAACTCAGGGTGCTAGGCACTCCTGCAAGGTCGGCCATGGAAAAATATTAAATTTAAGTTTTTATATATATTGTGATTAATTTTAAAAGAAAATATGATTTTTGGATATTAGGTCCTGCGAGGAATTTGTGAGATTAATTGGATTTGTTATGGATCGCGTTCAATGTAAGTATTGAACTGCCTTCACTAGACTCTTCATTTATATAATATTATTTTTGTATCGAATAAATTGTTAATGAATTTATATGTGATTTATGAATTTTACGAGATGATGCTTTGAATGAAAAATGGATATGTGAATTGGAATTATATTTTTCGGACTATTGTTATATTACTGTTCTTGCATTGTATATGCATATTTAGATCGGATTATGATATATCTATTATGTTACAAAAGAATTTTGATGTGCATCAGATTTAGAATTCTCAGCCTGGCTATGTTCTGGACCCTGCCAATAGGGGGTTATGCATTGGCAATTCTGGCCCCACCATAGGGTATAAGTGTGGTATTCTGGTCCACTCCGCAGGATATAAGTGCGGTATTCTGGCCCACTCCGCAGGGTATAAGTGCGGTTCTGTTTCTGGCCTAGCCACAGGGTATAAGTGTGGTCGTAGCTAAAGGCTGATGAGATGAATATGATTTGTTTCGAATCAGATTTATGATTATGTATATAGATATTTAAAAAAATACGAATTTTAATGAATTTATGCTTGAAAAGGAATTGATTATGTTATTATGTTGATTCATCGTAATTTGTATTAATATTTTATGTTATTTTATGAATTGACTAATTAAGATGTTTATTACTTACTGGGCTGTCTAGCTCATTATACAATTTCTTGTTGTTTTACAGATTCTGAGAACTAACCTATCGGGGATTTAAAATGGGAGAGCGACTAGAAGAACTGAAGTACAAGTTATCCTAGATTAGGCTTTATTTAAATTGATGTTTTATCTTCCGCTGCGTATTTAGAACTGTGAGACTATATAATTTGGGTCAGTCAATGGAGTAAGATTGCATTTATTTCAGTTGAATTATTTTAGATATATATATATATAACTGAGATGTTCGGTTAAGATGCCTTGCATGCTCGTGGGGAGAGTTTCCTACGGGTGTGTGGCGGTTGGCGCGGACCCCCGGCTAGCGATCTCGGGCCGGGGGCGTGACAATTAGTTTACAGTATAGATAACTGCCTTCATAAAACATATGCAAGCAGACTGGCAATTTTGTGCTAATGGTATGAACAGCCCAAACTAGGTCGATTAGATGCATATGAAGGGACCAGTACTGAAACATGAGTCTAATGATTTTCATAGTAATATCACCAATGTTTAGCAAACTTGAGAGTGAAATGATTTTGATAGTTTGACAAATGTTTCAGCAATTTTTCATTATTGACACACAAGATAGAAATGGATTAACATGGATAGTATGTCTTAAAGAGGGATCTCTTAGTAAAATATTTTGTTAAATTGGAATCCCAGTTTGAGCTAGTTGTAAGTTCTTTATAATTAGAATCTTTGCTTCTAATTTGGTTCTTTTCACGATTGATATGCTTCTTTATTCAGTTGCTATATTATGACAAATGCTAGAGCACAATGGGATGCATCACTTGAAAAGGATCTCGTAGACTTGTACGTTATCGAGGACTGAATGGGTGGATAATTGAAGGATGGAATAGAATAGTCGATGGCTAGAAGAAGTTCCCCAATCAAGCAACAAGTCAAGGAGCATGAGGCCCAAATGAAAAAGGATTACAAAATGAAAAAAAGCCTAAGAAACAAAAGTGGAATGGCATAGGACCATGTTAGGGCAATGCTAGTCACCAGCCATGAAGTTTGGGCATCACTTATCAAAGTTAGTTTTATATTTATGTGTGTTATATATATTGAACATCACATATGTCTTCTCTTAACAGGCAAACCCCAAGCTCAATAAGTGGCAACATAAGTCATTCATCCATTATGATGCTTTAGCTAGTTTGTATGAAGGTATACATTTTTTTTTTTTGTGCCTTCTTGATATTCATTATTTGAACGAAGTTTACTAATGATGAAAGTTGTTTAAAATAGGAAACATCGCAGAAGGACAAAAGAATTTCACGTCAATCCATCAGGCCTAGAAATGTGGATTTGAGAGGCAACGAAAAAGAAGAAAATGCAGCACGATCACCTATTCATTAAAGTTCAAGTGCTGGAAAGTCTTATGAAGAAGGAGATGAGCACATGGAGAAAGATGAAGATTTGCACACTTGCTTAAGCACAGCCATAACGCCAAGCACATCTTACTAGCCAACATGCAACACCATCTATTTCTCTGCCGACAATAAATAGGAAGAAGAAAAGGCCAACTAGGGAGAGGATTGCAGATGTAATTGATAGGTATATGAAATTTAGGGAAGGAGATAGTAGGGAGAAGGAAGCAACAAAATATGGAGATGATTTCTTTATTCCCGAATGCATTGAGGTGATAAATAAGATGGAAAGACTTTCAAAAGAGAAAAGGCACCGGCAGTTAAGATTTTCATTCAACCATACAATCGAGAAATTTCTCTCTCTCTCTCTCTCTCTCTCTCTCTCAATTTGTTAAATATATTTTAATAGATGTTTTTGTATAGTATTTTAATATACTATATTATATTTAATTGAAAGATCGAATGCTGCGTCAATTGAATTCAATCAACTTCATCTCTCTTCTTGTTAACATGCCATTGTTCTTCATCGGTGTCTATTGTATAGAGTAGCCAAGATTTTTTTGTTGCCCTACAAAAGTAAAGACAACAGATATTAAAGAACCAACTAATGATATCCTACTATTTTAGTTGGTCATACATGATACATGCCTCTTCATGTCTATTGTAAGTGCCTATTCACACTTATTATGATGAGGCTAAAAATCATACATGATACATGCATATTCATCATTCATGTTTATTGTAAGTGCCTACTCACACTTATTATTATGAGGTTAAAAAAGTGAAATAACAATATCTTAGCTTAGTGAAGGGTATTTTAAAAATAGAAATAAAAGTCTAAACTTAAAAGAATATTTTAAAATTTAAAGATCTTTTTTATTAAGTCAAACAATTTTAAAGACTTTCCAGTAATTAGCAAATTAAATTTTATTTTCAGCTCATATTTTTCTTCCATATAACCCACGCAATAATTTTTATACTTCAAATTATGTAAAATCAAGTCATCTATCAACTACGGGAAACATTTGAAACTGATAAAAAAAAGGTAGAAAGAGGAGGAAGGAAGATGAAAGAGGAGAGGGAGGAAATCCTTATTTTTTTATCCAAACATAAAATAGGATTAGTTACATGGGATTTTTTTCTCTCAATAGAATTTTATGTATAATTCTATAGGATCAAAATCCACATTCCATCATGAATTTAACCTAAAAAAATAAATTCTAGACATCCAAATAGGCCCTAGTTAGTTTTGTTAATGAAAGGTGTGAAAGAATAACAAATTATTCGCTCATTCATTCATGATTCATTCATTTATTTATTTACTTATTTATTTATTTATTTATCTAATATCAATATTGGAGTCACCCAGCAAGGTATCTTACATTGTTGCATTTTTCATTATCTTTTATTATCCATAATTCCCAATGAATTTTGCTTTTGAATATTTAATTACCCCTTAATGAACATTATAGATGTCCCGTTACTAACGGCCAACTACGAACTAAACGTTAAGCTAGCTATTTGGTCCTTTCATGCTCTTGGTACAATGGCGGCAATAAAATTCATTGATGATTCTCTAAATATCAGCACCAAAACGGAAACAAAAATGGATCCACATAATAAACGCCTATCACCGTTTACCATTGAACAACAATTAACAATTGTAGCACCTCCAATATAAACAAATCATTATCATTTAACCAATTGTTCCTACCATTCTTTCAAAAACTGATCCATGTCTTGAAAATGGACAAGATTATTTATATTACTATTTTATTGACTATGCTATACTAATATAATAAGATATTTTTGTTTAATGATATAGCACATGATGTTACGCTTGAACGTGATGCTTCCGGGTACTTGAATGGCGAGACACTGGAGCTGCTCTTTTTTACTCATAGTTGAACCTGAAATCTCACTTTAAATAATATTGGCATACAAAATCTTTTTCATTGTAGCGATGCCAAAAATAATACGCATATATACTTTAGTATGATATTTTCTAAATTACTCTCTCTCTCTTTCTTCAGTTCTCATATGTTTGAAAAATAGTTCGTATGTGAGTTGGCATCTTTTTTTACTTCTATCCATTAATGATCGCTGGTAATGATAATTAATCATCTATATTTTGGCACCATGGGCAGATCAGCAATATCAACCCATCCGTTCAGAGCCCTCGCCCTGTTCCCCTCTTCAGCTTCCCAAAAGACCAATCTGGTGGGAAACCGTGCATCCACTACTTCTCCTTTTCAAGACTTCACGTGAATCCCAAACTGTCCCTTCCTTTCCCAACCCAAACCCTGCCGAAAACGAAAACCAAAGCCAAAATGAGGAATCGGTCGTCACATGTGAGTGCCCCGCCACTTCCCTCTCCCTCTCGGGTAATAAAGCCTAAGCCCTAACCACTTCGCAAGAACAAACCCGTCTTTTCATATTATTAAAATATTAAAAATTACTCTTTTTACAATCTTAGCACAATTTTCTGCCGAAAAACTTTTTTAAGAAAGAAATCACTCAGTAGCATTTTTTTTTTTATTTTTTTGGGTATACCACGGTAGCTTCACTTGAACTCTTTCTTGTAACTTTTTTGTTAATCCTTAAATTCTACTCATTTTATACAGCAATCCTAACATACAATAACAATCAACATCATTTCAGCTTCTAAATTTCTAATCCCACCACCACTCTAAATTCCAAACAACAAACCTGGGGGAATAACTACAATTCTTTTTGATAAAGAAAGTAATGAGAGGAAGGCGGAACTCAGGGAAGGAACCTGTTGGCGTCACCGTCCTCCCTGGCCTTGCCGCCGCCCTCCTCCTCCGCCGCCGCGGACGAGGAGGCAGCGGTGTCTGAGCTCGCCCCGCAGCGGCGGCACCACGAAGGGGCGCCAGCGGCGACGACGAGAATCCGGCGGCAGGAGGGGCAGGAGGAGTGGGAACCCAGCCACGTGTCGACGCACGCAACGTGGAAACCGTGGCCACACGGCGGGAGGATGCGGATCTCGTCGCCCTCCACGAACTCGGCGAGACAGATCGGGCAGTCGGCGAGCCTCCCGCCGGGGACGGCGATTGCGCCGTCGTAGGAGAGCTTCGGGAGGGAGCGGAGTGCCTTCTTCTTCAGCCCCTTGTCCGGAGGTGGACGCGATGGTGCCCCGCTGCCGCCCAAGTCGGATGGGTCGCCGGATGGCCGCCGCAGCCAGGCGCAGCGCGCCACCAGGGCTAGACCTAGCACGCAGACCAGGGCACAGAGAAGCGCCGCCAGGACCACCACCACGTCAGAGTCCACTGCCAGGGGATCCGGCGGCTCCGCCACCGGGAGGTATCCGGAGTTCGTCTGAAGAAATCTAGCCGCCGGAGGCATAACGAGAGAGAGAGAAAGAGCGAGGGGATAACAGGGGGAGGTCGGAACTTGAGATGGGGACTCGTTTACATAGGAACGCAAGAACGGAATTAACTTAAAATAAAAAACTAATGCAGTCAATGAAAAAGCCCCTGCCTTTGGGCGTAAATAACGAGAAGCCCACGGCCGACTCTTTGGATGACGACAATGCCCTCCTGAAAGGATATCAATGACGATGATGACGTGGAGGGCTGGCCTGTTGGAAGTGGGGATTGGGTCCACACCGGAAGCTTGCACGTGGTGGTACCTGAACGAAAGGTGCGGGTACACGTTTGATCACACTAGTGGGCCCGGTGATCTGATGGAGACGTGGATGGTGTATGATGCTGTGGCCCGTACAAGTAATACTTTGCAAGCTACTATTAATTGTACCTTTTTGTTTTTTTGGTGACTAATTGGACAGTTTTATAGCTTTAATTGGCGACAGAGTAGAAGTTAGTTCCATACACTGATCCAACTTTGAACAGAACATGACTTTATAGTTTGTGAATCAGCACTAAACATTTTTTTTTGAGTAATATTTGGGATTTGATTTCATGACCTTCTCCAGGAGCATTCTCTCAGGTGCGGGGTACTGGTAGTGAATTAGCATAATGCAGCATAGCTATCTAGTTAGTATTCAATAGTATATCATCTCAAATATGCACAAAATTAGATTAATTCACTAGCTTCTATCCTTAACTAGGATAGTAACAATTAGCTGTAGACGCATTACACTACTAGACCTAGTTAAATGTTAGACACAACCTATAAAGGTTGAATGCATCTTCGAGAAATTGGAAGCCAATTGCTACTTCACTCTTAGATGAAAAGGATGCATGTGCTTGTGACTGTTGCCACTGAGAACCGGTCTGATCCAATTGCTGAGTTGATAGGATTATTGGAGATCTCGGCTCGCTTGCCATTCGGATTGGAGAGATTGGATGGGCTCATGCCTCTGTGACAGTGGTCAGATAGCCACTGCACTCAACCAACGATGTTTCCAACATCGAGTACTTTTGAGTTTGCATTGGACAGTGGAGGAACGGCTTCGATCGATACTCCGACACTGGCTTTGACCTGAAATAACAAAAACAATGAAGTACATCAACCGAAGCATGTCTGGAAGGGATCCTCCAATGCCTAAATAAAATACGGCTCTAAGGGAATAGGAGGAGACTAGTGAGAGGCAGAGAGATAACATAAAAGAGTTAAAAAATAACTTATTTGAAGGGCCCTCGGGAATGCAATATATAAACAAGAGCCGAAGCCCACTGCTGAGTAATCTGGAGCTATGTGGTAGTTGATAAGGTAATAAACCATGTATATCACCAGTGAATTATGCCCATGCTTCTCAATTGCAGAGATTTGTTTAGATGTCTTAGTTGTAAAAAAACATTTAGCGATCATGGCTGAGTTGTTGACTACTAAGGGGAGATTTTGAAATGCAAAGGACTCTCCGCATGCTTGGGTCAGCCATGTGGCAACCTTTGAATGGTTAGTCCACTCCAAGGTGGTGAGCTTTCATTGGTTAGTTAGCCTCATCAGCAGAGGACGATTTCAACGTGTATCATTTGCCCCCATTTTCAAAGCTGAGGTGACTTGATCGGCTTAGATGATGGAAGTAGTTTTCTGTTTTCCAGCTATGCAGCCCAAGAGCGGGATGAATTGGATTGTTCGAAAACTTAAATATAATACAATATAAAAAAAACTTGATAAGTGAATATTAATATCAACATATGAAGTAAATATGCAAGAAATTTATGCAAACAAATCAATGAATACAAACAAACAAAATTTTTAGTGGTTCGGTGCTAATCTTACACCTACGTCCACTTTTCAAGACATTCTTCTTCAAAATCTTCACTATAATCTTTCAAGGATTACAGTCCAATGGTTTTACATGGGCTCACAATCAACCTAGTTAATTTTCACAGATCATCAACCAAAACCAACACCGAGCCTATTTCCAGGATTGCTGTTATTTTTGTTGCGCACTATTTTTCTTCTGCGATCATTGTCGAGTCGGCTCTCTCAGTTTAGGGGTCGACTTGTTTGATGATAAGGGTTGACTCGATATTTTCACGGGTCAACTCTTAAACGCACTGAGTTTTACTATTTTTTATCTTTCCACTATGGCTATTCTGGGGTCGACTTACTTGTTTCTGAGGTCGACTCTTTTTTGGGTAGAATTAGCTCATATTTCTCATGGATCGTGTTGCCCAGTAGGCAGCCCAAGAGGGGGGGGGGGTGAATTGGGGCTTAATTAAAAATGCAGAATTTCAATTTGTGCTTAATCTAAAGTGTTAGTCTTAATTGTTAATGATATGAAGATAATGAGACAATAGAAAAGCAAAGCACAAAGACACAAGATTTATAGTGGTTCGGAGCTACCTTTGCTCCTACGTCCACTCTCCAAGTTCCACTTGAGATTTTCACTATCATCCTAGAATTACAGCACGGTTGTTTTACAAGCTCACAACCAAACTTGTTGTTTTACCGGCTCACAACGAACCACCTCGTTTGTTTTACTCAGGCTCACAAACAACTCGGTTGGTTTTCACAAAGGATTACCAACTACAACCTCAACCCTCCTGATTCAATCTCTTGATTAAATCAAGCAACCAAGTATGAGAATGAATGTATGAATACAAGCTTCTAAGAAAGCAGATAAAATAGTTTTAATAAAAACAGGAAAAAAAAGCTTCTCAGATGATTTAGCCGATCAAGACGCTACTTCTTTTCTTCTGGATCCTTTCCCAAGTCAAACAGCAATGAAGGATCCTTCTATTTCGGCTTGGTGCGGAGAAAGGATGGATTCTCGATGAAGAGTAGCTTTCTTCCGATTTTTCTTTTGAATGTCCTTTGAGCTCTTATTTCAAAATGATTTGCTTTGCTACTTTGTTTGGATTTCTCGTTGTAGTTTTTTGTTTCACTCAGAAGGGATCTTCTTATAGCTTCATTTTGAAAAACTAGCCGTTACACACCAAAAAGTAGCCGTTCTGTCGCGCCTGGCACTTCTGACAAAAGATCCGTTGAAGCTGGAGACGTCTCGCCCGTCTAGGAGTTGGCTCGACTAAAGTGGGAGACATCTCGCATGATTCAGGAGTCGGCTCTGGCTCGAATCCTTCTGACAGGTTATCGGTTAATTCTCGTTAGAGTCGGCTCACGCGGTTCGGGAGTCATCTCGCATCTTGTTCTGCCAAAAAAGAGTTCTCTGCTTTTGTCTGAGAGAGACGTCTCGTACTAGTGAGGAGACGACTCGCGTTCTGTCCGAAACATAGGAGACGACTCGCGCTTGATTCGAGTCGACTCGCGCTTTGCAACTTGAAATACACTTTCTGTCTGCTTGAGAAAGTCGTCTTGTAACAGCAGGGAGTCGTCTCGTGCTTTGTCCGAAGGATAGGAGACGGCTTGCGCTTGACTCGAGTCGACTCGCGCTTTAAGACCGAAAATATCTTTTTCTGTCTATCTGAGAGAGTCGACTCGCGCTTTGTGGAGGCGGCTCGAAGGTGTGTCGGTATCCTATGCTTGTGCTCGAGCTCTAGAAAATGTTAGAGTGGCTCTAAAACTTGAGTCTAAGATCCATGAACCATTTCTAAGATATTCTTTTGAAATTGTAGCATTGTTACCCTGAAGATACTTGTTTTAAAACTGTTAGTGCAACAAGGAATGCACTCAAAATGTTTTGGCACGTCTAAACCAAATAAGGGATTAATCAATTACTCAGCAGATCGACTCGCCAATGTGATAAAATTTCTAGCTCTTTCTTTTGCCTGTGGCCATTCAGGGGTTGATTCGCTTATCCCTTGGGTCGTCTCGTGTCAGATTGGAGTCAGCTTGTGTCCTTCATAGGTCGACTTGCCAATACGATGAATTCCACAGCTTTCTATATGTCTTCTGAGACTATTTTGGGGTCGACTTACAATTTGTTGAAGTTGGCTCGTAAAAATATATCAGTCAATGATAGTGTATCAGGATCGACTCTTTTTAAATTGAGGGTCGATTCTTAAGATAGCCCAGAACAAAATTCTCTGTATTTACATCTAAGTAATTAAAAGAAATGACTACAATATTATCATGAGGAGTCTGTACTCCTTCTAGGTCGGCATTAGAGAAGAAAATGAGGTCCCCCGTGCACTGTCTCTTCGGGGTAGCTTCAACCTCTTAAGGAGCTCGATTGCCTGAAGTGCTTGGAACTTTGGTGGGACTGCCAACAATGGTGTTGATGACTGATAGTCAACTTTAAAGACCACGCAATAGCACGTATCTTGTAGGATAGTAATTACAGGTATCGATCCATAGGGATTGGGGTACAATTATTTTTTAAAAAAAATAAAATTTGAAACAGAGAGTTTGTGAGGACTATTGAGCTAAATAAAGAAATAAAATTAAAATGATATCAGTTGAGAGAACCTAGGGCAAGAAATTCACCACTAACAAAGTAACAAGGATTAATTGTATTTTAATTTATTCTTGGATTAACATGCAAATTGGCTGCAAGCCTAATAAGCATTCAAATAAAGTTTTACAAAAATAATTTAGGAACATCCATCTTCGGTTGGCATGAAATATCTATCCTAGACTAATGTGGCAGGACACTGCATCTTTCCTAAGCATGGGTGATCTTTTATTAACTTAGTGATCATGAAGAACAGTTGTATAAATGTCATACTTAAAATCACAGGAATTAAATATGAGATGAAATAAAATATTTATTAAGAACAAAATAAAGTTTATACAACTCCAAGAATAGAAATCAAAAATACAAAACCCTTGGCCCTTTGTTAGGGCTGCATCTAGCCCTAGTCCAGAGCTCAGCCTTCCATGGAGTCGTGGGCGACAGCAGCAACGCAGAGGTCCTTCATTATGACTGGCTCTTCTCTTTTTTCCCTTCTGGCTCTCTCCTCTCCCGTGGGACTCCCTTCTCTAGCATTTCATTTTTTTCTTTCCGTTGGAAGTCATTCCCAGAATACCCCGAAGTATTCTCCCTCCTTTTACTCTCTGTGAGAATTTGGCCCGAGAGAAGATGCCATGGGATCCATCTCCTCCCCCTTTTATAGCCTTCCCGACCTCTGTTATTGTGCGGAGGATAAGCTTCTCGAGTGAAGAGATAAGGGTAGACGAACGGCTTCTGTTCCACGGCAGCGTAGAAGATCTTGGAGTCGTTCGAGTGATGCCGGATTCTGAGTTGGGAACGACTGGATTCGGCTGGAATTAATCCCGAAACTGGGAAATTCGGAAGAAGATTTGCTGGCTGGGACACACGGGAGAAGCAGATGTTGGCATGTATTGTGGGAGATAATCAGGAGGTGAGGCGAAACGGAAGGATGGTTGCTTGATTTGATCCTCACGGCAAGTTCGGAATCCATTGATGCTCGAGATGAAGCTCCTATTGGGAACCCGCCCATGCCGCAGAAAATAAAAAAAAAATTCAGATGGCAGCGGAATTGGCATGCGCGGGATCAACGTTCATCTCATGAACGTTATTCAAAACCGTTCGTAGTTAGATTAGGATTAAAAACTTTAAAACTATTTGGAAGATCAGATCTTCACCATGTGCGGGTAGATGATCACCGCAAACTGAAATTCATGGTTTAGGATGAAGGTTCGCTTGAAGCCGCACATGAGTCCGTCCTCTACGGGTATCCACACGAAGCAAAAATCTATCCAAGCTTCTTTGTCTCCTCGAGGTGCCAGCTCCCTTACAGAGACAACTTTAATGACTGATGTCCTCCCTTTGGATCAACTTGATTGTGCTTGGGAGGAGGAAGAAGAAGGATGAAGAAAGAAAGAGGAACAAAGCTCCTGCAGCCTTCTTTCTTTTCCTTGCGTTGGAAGAAGGAGGGGAGGAGGAGGAGGCCGCCAAGGGCTTCTTCTTTTCTTCTCCTTACTTGCGGCTGAACCAAGAGGAGGAAGAGAGGGGGGCGTACGGCTGAGGAGGAGAGGGCTTGAATGCCCTAAGTGCTGCCCCCTCTTCTCTTTAAATAGGATGTGGAGCTCCTAACTTTTAGGAGCTCCCTTGATAATTTTCCAAGAGGGGCGCCGGCCCCCCTTGTGTTGCCGCACCAAGAAGAAAATGGGGGAGGGGCGCACGCCCCTCCCTCATGATTAACCCTAATCCTCCTCTAAGGAGGATTGGGATGCCCTAATGTGGCTAAGCCCAATGTGGCTAAGCCCTAATCTAATTAGGCTTAGTCCAAGGGTGAATCAATTTTGGGTTTGATCCATGCAATGTCCTAATCCAATTAGAACTTAATGAATCATGACTTAATTGAACTCTTCAATCCTAATCCAATTAGGAGTCATATTAATTCATTAGATTAATAATTAATTGGGACTTAAGAAATTCTAATCCAATTATAACTTATTCAATTTTAGTCCTAATCCAATTAGGACTCCTATTTGAATCCGAAGTTCTAATCTAATTGGGACTTCTAGGAATCCTATTCTAAGTAGGAATTCATATTGAATTCAAAATCCTAATCTAATTAGGATTGTAGGAATCCTACTCCAAGTAGGACTTTCAGTCCTAGTCCAAGTAGGATTCCCAGTTCTAATCCAATTAGGACTCCCGAAATCCTATTCCAAGTAGGATTCGTGTTTAAGTCCAATTAATTAATTTCCATTGTTCCTTCTTCAATTGTGTTAGATGTATGCCCTAGAAGCCAATTTGGCTGACACATTGTTGATTCTAGGAACATAATTTTGTACTTGACTATTTATTATTGAATAAATAAAAGGCATCTTTTCATTCATATTGTTTATGTGTCTATGAATCGTCCAAGGAATTAATAAGATGATGATACATATTCTCAAGAGTTGAGAATTTGAGCCATGTATCATTGGTGATTAATTTCTAAATGCTCCTGATCAATGGATCATCACGAGGACGGTGATCGATCCGATCAGTGCACAAATCACTTTCCTTCTGGATGGACGAGACTTGAGTCCACAGTGTAGAGACACTGAAGTGATAGTGCAGGTGCTTTGATGACCCAAAGATTGATTCATAAATTGATTTTGATGATCACAAAACCTTGAAGTATAGATACTAATGCTTATGTTGCAAGGAGAAAGATATTTATTTTGCAAGGAACATAGCAAGTTGGGAGAACACAAGAAGGCCTCCAAAGCTCTCAAGTTGGAAGAAAGCTACAATTTATTGGCCCAAAGTTTAAAGTTCAAAGGATTCAAATTGGAGGAGTAAAATCAAAAGAAAAATTCAAAAGAACAGTCTTCGAGTCGACTCCAGTGGAATTCGAGTCGACTCCGGAGAAGTATGAGTCGACTCCGGAGAAGTATGAGTCGACTCCTAGGAGTCACAGGCAGAAAAGTCAGAGAGCAGTTTTCGGGTCTGAGATTCGAGTCGACTCCAGTGGAACGCGAGTCGACTCCGATGGTTGGTAGGTCGACTCCAAAGAAAGCAAGAGTCGACTCTCAGCGGAACACAAGGAAAAAGTCAGAGAGCATTTTTGGGACTCTGAGATTCGAGTCGACTCCCGCATTGCACGAGTCGACTCCGAGACTCCGCGACCATCAACAGACAGAAAACCAAGTTACTGCCTCTGAGATTCGAGTCGACTCCCAGACAGTTCGAGTCGACTCCAAGGCAGCGCGACCCCAAAAATGCAGAGGATCAGTTTTCGGGCTCTGAGAGCCGAGTCGACTCCAAGAGAATCCGAGTCGACTCGAGGAAGAAAATCAGAAAGTATGTCCTCTGGATTCATGGGATGAGCCGACTCCGAAGATGCCAAGTCAGCTCCAGATGTTGGCGAGTCGACTCCGGGTTAAGTCGAGTCGACTCCCAGTCAAGGCATGCACTTTAATTCAAATTTGGAACAGTAGCCGAGTCGTCTCCAGTAAAGCACGAGCCGACTCCTGCAACAGGCGAGTCGACTCCTGATCGCGCGAGTCGACTCCGATCCCAACGGTAACATTGTCAGGAAATGCAGACTGTGTCCAACGGCTCTTTTTCTTGTCTCTAACGGCTATATTCTTGTTTCCACGCCATCTAAAGCTATAAAATCAAGAGAAGAGCTAGGGGAGAAGGCATGGAAGTGGGAGAGAACTTTTAGGGAAGAGATTCCAAACAGATTACAAGGGAAATCTCCCAAAAGCACAAAAGGGCCATTCAAAGTGAAATAGAGGGAAGAAGAGCATCCAAGTGAATCCCAAAGCTTCCTCTCCATCCGTGTGCTGCCTCAGTGATCCTCCACTTCGTGCCAAATCAGAAGAGGGTCAAGTAAAGAAGAAGTCGAGCTCCTTCCTCTTCCAAACTCGTTTGAGGACTTCACTTTACTCTATTTGCTTATAGTGTTATATTTGCTTGTTTAAGAAGCTTTGATTTATCTTAAACTTTGTTATAATATCTTGTAACTTGATTCAATCACGGGATTGAATCAAGGGGTAAAGGTTTGTTGGTGAGCCAAAGGGAAAACCAACGGTGTAAGGTTTGTTGGTGAGCCAAAGGGAAAACCAACGGGGTTTAGGTTTGTTGGTGAGCCGAGGGTAAAACCAACGTGTAAGGGTTTGATTGTGAGCCCGGGAAAACAATCGGAGTGGTTCTAGTCGGTGAGCCTGGGAAAACCGACCGAGTTCGTTGTGCGCTCGTAAAACAACAAGTTGGGTTGTGAGCTTGTAAAACAACCGGCTGTAATCGGTAGGATTATAGTGAAATTCCCAAGAGGTCTTGGGGAGTGGATGTAGGTGCTGGGGTGCACCGAACCACTATATTTTTGTTGTGTTTGTGATGCTCTTTGTTGACTGACCTCCTCACTCACTTACTTAGATATTAAGCTTGCTTAACTCTTCTTCGTGCATCCTTTAGTTGCAAGCATAATCAATTTACTCAATCATTAAATTGAATAGCATACTAGGGCAAAATTAGACTAATCTTTTATTGAACCCACTGCTTAATAGTTGATTAGATTAGAATCATACTCTTGCTAAGGTTAAGCTTCACTAAGCATCCATACAACTTAGCATAATTAATCTAAAAGATTAGAAGTAGTTTAAAAGGTTTTAAAAGACCCAATTCACCCCCCCCTCTTGGGTTGTCACCTTGGGCAACAAGTGGTATCAGAGCAGGTGCTCAAATATTATTTGTAGTCTTAACCGACTAGAGCCAAAGATCATGACAACTCAAATAGATAGTTTTCTAGGAGAAGGACAATCAATTGATACACCACCACTATTTAATGGCATAAACTATACACATTGGAAAATACGCATGCGCATCTTTATTCAATCACAAAACTATTATTTATGGAAAATCATAATAAATGATCTTCACACACTCTCTCAAACTTTTAATGAAAAGGATTTAGCACAATTGAATGCTGATGCCATGAACCTTTTATATTGTGCATTAGATAGGAATGAGTTTAATTGCATATCTTCTTGCATGACTGCTAAAGGAATATGGAATATGCTTGAAGACAAATATGAATGCACTAACAAATCTGAAACATCATGTGTAGAAGGAGAGCAGTATCATATTGAAAATCCATGCTTGGTGGCACATGAGGTACATGCTGGAACTGAAAGCAATTTTACATTTGATGAACTCCACGATGCCTTTTCTGATTTGTATTTAGAATATAAGAAACTTGTTTGTAAGAACAAGAACTTGAAGAATGAAAATCAAATTCTAATAGATGAAAAACTGAAACTAACTAGTAAAACTGAAATCTTAATTAAAGAAAATCAAGAACTAAATCAGAAAAACCAACTTCTCACTGAAAGCCATGATAAACTTAAGAAAAATAATGAATTGCTTTCAGAAGATAACAAAAGATTAACTAAAGAAGTTGACAAATTAAAACCTGTTGTTGAAAGATTTACTTTGAGCTCTGAAAAGTTGAATCTAATGATAAATAATCAAAGAGCTGAATTTGATAATATTGGATTGGGATGTCAACCTTGGTACACCCAAAAATCTTTCAAGAATATGTTTGTTAAAACAGTTTCTAATCATTTTAAAATAGATTCTTATAATGCTGATAAACAGGAACAAAGGTTATGCAAAATCTCTTCTGTTCCTAAATCTGTACATTACAAATTTGATAAACCTAAAAGGCAAAAACAGAAAACTGAAGGATTATCTACCACTCATGTTAAATCCATGTTTGTTAAATTTAATAAGAAGATGCAGAAATACACTTCTTGTAGTCCAAAAATCTGCAAGCCTATGGACAAAATAGCTATTAAGAAAATATGGGTTCCAAAAGGAACAATAATAGCTAACCTGCAAGGACCCAAAAGAGCTTGGGTTCCTAAGTTGAAAATCTAAATATTTTCTGCAGGTGTGTCTAGCACTCAAGGCTCCAACAAAAGATGTTAAATTGGACATTGGGTGCTCTAGACATATATTAAAGAATAAAACTTAAATGTAATCAAGAAAAATAATTAAAATAGAAGAAATAACTTCAAATTTCTCCATCTTTCTATATTATACTTTACTTATTGTTGGATAAGTTGCTAGATGATTAAGATTAACTCTATGAATTCTCTATATGCTTGATTGAGAGCTTTTATCCATGGCATTATTGTTTATTGATCATAGATATGAAAATGTGTACTTGGTATGCCTTTGAATATTGCACTATAAATACCAAGATTAAAGAAACCATCCTTGGCATATAAAATCAACTCATGCTAGTATGTACTTAATCTCAAAAGACCTTGCCATAGGCTTACTTAGATTATCTACTTAAAGGTCAAAGTTTTGCTATGCATGCTAACTAAGGAAACAAACAAGAATCAATTTCTAAATCTAAAGATGTTGTTTCTATCACTGAGTTTTCAAAAGCTTACATTGGATTTGTTCTTGGCAAATAAAACTGAAGTATTTTCTGTATTTGCTAAATCCTGTAAAAGTGTTTCAAATGAAAAAGGTTTCCAAACTGTGAAGAATCATGACACAGTGTTGAAAACCAAAATCCTGATAAAAGTTATACAGAAAATAATATTAAATCCAATGATTTCAGCACCAAGGACACCATAAGTAAAATAGAATTAATAGAATTCTTGAAGAAATGAAAAAGACAATTATGTATGATAGTCATCTACTCAAACAATTTTTAAAAGACTATCATCACTGCTTGTCATACATATGACTTCTATTAAATCTATTTTTGATGAAAATTTTGATCTTCTGAAAAATGGAAAATGAACCATTGCATATCCTTTTCAGTCGTACATGTTATGCTTGATATGCTCTTATGAAAATAATGCCAAATCTGATAAAGATATTTCTATTCTTGGATATCATTCATCAAGCAATGCATATAGAGCATTCATGAAAAGATTCTAGTTGTAGAAGTATCAATTCATTTTGATTCTTTATGAGACTAGTGATTTATTATCAAGATACTAAAATTATATGGTTAATCTTTTACATATAACAATCTGAAAAACTTGTTAATAATTAGAACCAAATTGGATTTTTCAGATATGCTCTTAATAAAAAAAAATTTTTGACTATTAAAAGACTAAATTAAGAAAAGATAAAATAGATCTTGATAAGATTCTTGCATAATTAGAAGTAAAAATCACCTTTATCATTTATTTGCTTTACGAGCGTTATTTTCTATCAAATGAATGTGTAGAACACACTCTTGTGTGGTTATTTCATTAAAAAGGAGATCTATGTAAAATAACCACCATACTTAAAAATACACATTACATATATGATAAAGCAATATGAGATTTGATACAAGCATCAAAAACTTAATATATAAAAGCTTAAGTAAACTTTTTGATAGAAAGCAATAGTGATAAATCTATGGATCAAAAAGAAGAATTTGTAATATTTTATTTGCTCAAAGAATGCATTGATGACATCAGTTTTGGCTCTACTAATGAAGAGTTATATGAAGATTTTACTTAGCTCATGTAAGGTGAGTTTGAAATATGTGTGATGAATGAATTAACATCTTCTCTCAAACTCCAAATTAAGACAAACAAGAAAGGGGATCTTCATTGACCAATGTTAGTCCACAAGAACACTCTTATAGAAGATTGGCATGAAGAAGGTACATCTAAGACCCCATCTTGTAGAATTTGAATAGGATGAGCAAAGTAGATCTATTGTTTAAAGTTGTATTGAAGATTGATAGAATAATTATTTCATCATACAGCTAATAGACCAGAATGTATGCTCATTATGTGCACTTGGGCAAGACTTCAATCTAACTTTAATGAATCTTATTTTATTGATAACAAATAAATCATAATCTGAATTTCTGATAGAAACAACTGTTTAAGATAAAATTGATTAAAACTTAGCTAAAATATCTTATTGATAATTATCTTAAACAAATAGAATCTAAACTAAATTATTTTTGAAAATAAGAAATTGAATTGACCTTGATAAATCTTCTATTGCCTCACATGCTTGTCCTTGAACTATCTTGGTTAATGAAACTATCTCTTTAGTTCAAGTGAAATGTGCTTGCTTATATTTAGGCAATCTCTTGAGTAAAGTGATTCAACATTTGATTATTGTCATATCTTATGATTGAGTCATCTAGTTTAAATAAAAATATGTTGGTTGAATGTTTTGTATCTTGAAGAAACTAATGACCTTCTTTCAAGAAAGAAAAGGAGTTTGTTAATAATGCAGGATCCTTGAGCAAGAAAATGAGAGATCTCAACTTGAAGGATATCTCCATGTAAGATACAATAAACATTCACATGCAAACAAGAGAGAGGACCTTCTTCAGCCAAAAGTTCATACATAAGAAATCTAGTAGGTATTTGACTGAAGAATGCAGAATGAAATGGTAATTCTAGATACTTCTCTCATAAATTAATTGAGCAAAGTCAATAACTTAAGTCTTATTACGACATGATTAAAGTCTTTAATTATTAATTTTTGATATCATGTCTATAATTGATTGAATTGTACTTTTAGAGAGTGTTTCATGGTTTGCCAAAACTAGAATATATCTTTGCATATGTCATAACCATGAAATACACAAGTATATGCTTAAAATTTTGATGTAAAATAACTTATGAGAAGTTATGAATCCATGAGCATAATGAAAATGTTGTTTGCATGATACACATATAAATGATACACAAGATAAATTCTTTATTCTGCTCTTTCGTGTAAATTACTTGAGAATAACAAAAAGAGAGAGAGATAAAGAAAAGAAAATGGATATTATTCAAGAGAAGTAAAATCCAAGTAGAGGCAAATACCCCAATCTTAAGGAAAAGCAAAACAAGCATAATATATTCGGCACATTTGGAAGGGATAAAATTCGTAATTAATTACACTTAAACAGGAATAGTTTGAAGTGAACTTTATAAATTTTCTATATTGCTCATCATAGGGATGGTGCCAATGGGGAGGCTAGTGGTAGTACCCGGCACTATTTGACCCAACTATTCGGTGTAGGGCATATTAGGGACGGCACAAGAGGGAGGCTAGTGGTAGTACCTCGTGCCCCTTCCCAACTCCACCGGATAGGGAGCAAATAGAGTATAGAGCATAAGAAAGTTATAAATGAAAAACAAAGTAAATGAAAGTAGAATTAAGTCAAATTTTTAATCACTTGAAAACACACTTTAAGGATGAAATTATTGCAAGATTATATTTAAATAGGGGGAGTTTATTTGAAAAGAATTGATTTTGATCCTTGACATTCTTGTACTTAGTATTTTAATGCATGACTTAACACATGGTATATTTTGCATATGGAATGATGTCTTGATTTATGGATTCTCAATATTTTGTAATGTTTCATACTTGGACAATTTGATTGAATGTTTGAATTGCTACATAACATCTTTTGTCTAGTTTTATTGAAAAGAAATTTCAGATTTGTCATTCACAATCATTGTTAAAATCTGAAAGCTAAATAAAATTGTAGAAAGGAGAAGAGAAGAACATCTCTATTTAGGGAAAATAAATTGATTTTGTTTTATCCTTCAACTTGCCTAAATTTGGTATATAATGTTCAAATTCGTACCAAAACTCAACATTTAATACAAAGATTCTGAATATGCTCTTATATGTTTGAAATATGTATTTTCAATCGTAATCATTTAAGATGAGCTATAATGTGGAAGATACATATCTCAAAGTATGATTGAAAATCCTATGTAATTCCGAATCTGATTTTGTATAAAAGCTTAAACTAAATGTGATTTTTAAAATAAAGTCTTACTTTAAGAAAAACAGAATTAATTTTGATGCCTTTGATGATTGCTCCGATACGCATCCGAAACATATCATTTCTTATCTTCAAAGTATACTAATATTGGTTCAAATGATGTGTCTTTCGATGATCTTGATTGCAAACAAAAATTTCTAAATATATGATTCTATTTTGATATAAAAAAAAATATATTTATTGTGCCTCATGTATACATTGCTGAAAAAAACTATGATTAAGAAATTGAGTTCTATAAATATATATACCTCAATGATCATCTATATATTTTTCTCTTCTACATTATTGAAGACTTCCATCAATAGAGTGAATGATCTTAAAGCTAGAAACATTTCACCTCACTCAAATGACTCTAAAAGAAAGAAAATGTAAATGCGTTTGAAAAAAACTGAGCTTCAATTGAATCATTTTATGATTAATACTTTTATACATTTTCTCTAAGATTAGGAGAAAGCATAACTTGTTCTTAAAGGATTAGAAAGAGTGATTACTATAAATTCTGAATAATTCTAGATCACTCTACATTCTCGATATTACAGAATTTCAGTGTTATTCACGTTTATTACTAAAATCTGAAATTCAACAATTTAAAATGATTAAAGAAGAATGCATCTTTTGAGGGGGAGCTTTAGATATTCAGTATCCTATCCCAAAGACACTTTATTTTGATACATACTTTGAATTTTATGGATTGATTTTGATGAACCTCCTTATATTGCAAGACATGTTTTAATTTCCTTGAGATGAGTTCTATAAAGGTTGTCTTATCTCAAACCTTGAGTCTTATGAAAATAAGCTGAAATATATTTTTGAGATTGACAATCTTATTGAACATTATCTTAGGATTCTAAACTCTTAAATGGAATGATCATTTGAGGGGGAGAAAGAAAATTTCAGAAGGAAAGATCTTATGGAACTTAATCGCATAAATCTATAACTAAAGGAGAGAGAAAGAACACTAAATGAAAAGTGATTCTAATACTCTCCAATATGTATCATCTGAAATTTAAATCTGAAAATCTGTATGATACACCTTGAGGCGTGTTATTTGGTTAGTATATCTCATGCATCACTCTTGAACCAAACTGCAAATCTTAAGAGCCTCTAATTTAATGAAAAAGGGGGAGAATAATGTGTTAAATATTCTTGAGTATCTCTTAGAAAATCTATTTTTGGAACTTCACTAATGAGCTCAAATTGGCTTGCTTTTTGGAACTTCAATTTTGTGCAAATTCATTATTTTATGTATCAAATTGTGCTTATTTTCTAAAGAAATAAAAGAAAGTCTTTAAAAGAGCTCTAAGATGTATCAAAAATTGCATGAATGTATATTTTGATATTTGTGCCACAATGCTCCTATTATCATAAAAGAACTTTGAAGTCATTAAGAAAATTAATTAAATTGCTCTCATGGTTGATAAAATACTTAATAGATTGGGCAAAAGGTCTTAAATGAACAAGCTTTCATACTTAGTGAAGAGAGGTTAGATTTCCACTCATATTTTTCCTTGACTATCATTTGTGGTACTTCTTGAATTAACCTAAGGAAGATTCCACCTACACTTGATTAGAAAACTATCTGTGGTATCAAATTAAAAAACCTCTTGAATTCACACTCGATGTGTTCTGCTCTGATCTGTGTACTTAATGTTTCACTATCTTTTTGATGTTGTCAAAAAGGGGGAGAAATATCTAAGTATATGCTATATACTCAGAATGCTTTATTACTTTGAATTGAATACAAATCAGCTTAAAATTTAAATATGTTGATTGTGTTAAGCTGATTAAATCTAAAGCATTATCATGAAGTATGTTTTTAAATATATATGTTTTCTACTTCATGCAACTTAGCTATGTATTACTTCTAGAAATCAATATCTTTTATATTGCATATACTCCAAGTTTTGTCATCATCAAAAAGGGGGAGATTGATGACCCAAAGATTGATTCATAAATTGATTTTGATGATCACAAAACCTTGAAGTATAGATACTAATGCTTATGTTGCAAGGAGAAAGATATTTATTTTGCAAGGAACATAGCAAGTTGGGAGAACACAAGAAGGCCTCCAAAGCTCTCAAGTTGGAAGAAAGCTACAATTTATTGGCCCAAAGTTTAAAGTTCAAAGGATTCAAATTGGAGGAGTAAAATCAAAAGAAAAATTCAAAAGAACAGTCTTCGAGTCGACTCCAGTGGAATTCGAGTCGACTCCGGAGAAGTATGAGTCGACTCCGGAGAAGTATGAGTCGACTCCTAGGAGTCACAGGCAGAAAAGTCAGAGAGCAGTTTTCGGGTCTGAGATTCGAGTCGACTCCAGTGGAACGCGAGTCGACTCCGATGGTTGGTAGGTCGACTCCAAAGAAAGCAAGAGTCGACTCTCAGCGGAACACAAGGAAAAAGTCAGAGAGCATTTTTGGGACTCTGAGATTCGAGTCGACTCCCGCATTGCACGAGTCGACTCCGAGACTCCGCGACCATCAACAGACAGAAAACCAAGTTACTGCCTCTGAGATTCGAGTCGACTCCCAGACAGTTCGAGTCGACTCCAAGGCAGCGCGACCCCAAAAATGCAGAGGATCAGTTTTCGGGCTCTGAGAGCCGAGTCGACTCCAAGAGAATCCGAGTCGACTCGAGGAAGAAAATCAGAAAGTATGTCCTCTGGATTCATGGGATGAGCCGACTCCGAAGATGCCAAGTCAGCTCCAGATGTTGGCGAGTCGACTCCGGGTTAAGTCGAGTCGACTCCCAGTCAAGGCATGCACTTTAATTCAAATTTGGAACAGTAGCCGAGTCGTCTCCAGTAAAGCACGAGCCGACTCCTGCAACAGGCGAGTCGACTCCTGATCGCGCGAGTCGACTCCGATCCCAACGGTAACATTGTCAGGAAATGCAGACTGTGTCCAACGGCTCTTTTTCTTGTCTCTAACGGCTATATTCTTGTTTCCACGCCATCTAAAGCTATAAAATCAAGAGAAGAGCTAGGGGAGAAGGCATGGAAGTGGGAGAGAACTTTTAGGGAAGAGATTCCAAACAGATTACAAGGGAAATCTCCCAAAAGCACAAAAGGGCCATTCAAAGTGAAATAGAGGGAAGAAGAGCATCCAAGTGAATCCCAAAGCTTCCTCTCCATCCGTGTGCTGCCTCAGTGATCCTCCACTTCGTGCCAAATCAGAAGAGGGTCAAGTAAAGAAGAAGTCGAGCTCCTTCCTCTTCCAAACTCGTTTGAGGACTTCACTTTACTCTATTTGCTTATAGTGTTATATTTGCTTGTTTAAGAAGCTTTGATTTATCTTAAACTTTGTTATAATATCTTGTAACTTGATTCAATCACGGGATTGAATCAAGGGGTAAAGGTTTGTTGGTGAGCCAAAGGGAAAACCAACGGTGTAAGGTTTGTTGGTGAGCCAAAGGGAAAACCAACGGGGTTTAGGTTTGTTGGTGAGCCGAGGGTAAAACCAACGTGTAAGGGTTTGATTGTGAGCCCGGGAAAACAATCGGAGTGGTTCTAGTCGGTGAGCCTGGGAAAACCGACCGAGTTCGTTGTGCGCTCGTAAAACAACAAGTTGGGTTGTGAGCTTGTAAAACAACCGGCTGTAATCGGTAGGATTATAGTGAAATTCCCAAGAGGTCTTGGGGAGTGGATGTAGGTGCTGGGGTGCACCGAACCACTATATTTTTGTTGTGTTTGTGATGCTCTTTGTTGACTGACCTCCTCACTCACTTACTTAGATATTAAGCTTGCTTAACTCTTCTTCGTGCATCCTTTAGTTGCAAGCATAATCAATTTACTCAATCATTAAATTCAATAGCATACTAGGGCAAAATTAGACTAATCTTTTATTGAACCCACTGCTTAATAGTTGATTAGATTAGAATCATACTCTTGCTAAGGTTAAGCTTCACTAAGCATCCATACAACTTAGCATAATTAATCTAAAAGATTAGAAGTAGTTTAAAAGGTTTTAAAAGACCCAATTCACCCCCCCCTCTTGGGTTGTCACCTTGGGCAACATGCTTGTTAGAGAACAAGGGTACTGAGCGTGACCAAGACAAGAAGTCACTTGGATGTCTATCCACTCGTCAGTGACTTGCTTGATGTTGCAATAGTGTGACTGGTCCTTTGACCTGCGATGCTTCGGCTACTCACAGTGAGGTTATTGTAGTTTGACTGCACACATACATGGTCTCTAGCCATATGGGTCCATGCAGTGTAGATTGGCTGCAGTAGGTTCACTGTAGGAGTAGGGTATGCACCTACAAGGAATCTATCGACCTTGATAGAAGAGGAGAGATCCTATGTGATTTGTTAGACTGAGTTCTAAGACCTTGGCCAGGGCAGTAATATAAAGTGGAGAAAGAGTTTTCCACTATCGAACTCGAGTCGAATAAATCTTGACATATGACAGACGATGGGGTTTGACGAGTTGTCCATGACCTCCGTCCTGTAGGGATCCACGATAGTAGGACTGTATCACATGTTAACTGCACCTAGAGGTTCATCATTCCATTCTACTGGGTAGCCACTACATGCTGCTAGGTGTCACTGGTGGATGGTGGGACTCACAGGGATTATCTCGATGATCGATAAACCCTAATGAGCTGAGTTGGAATCGTTCCAACCCATTGAAAGGAGTTTTCAATGATATTGAGATAGAGGTCACAATATATCTCACTACCAGTCAGAATAGAACCTATGGGGTCACACACACTAGAAGTATTGACCGATCCGATGGTTGAAATCGTGATTAAGAATCACAAGTAATCAATTTGATTGATAAAGAAGTTGAAGAAGGAACCAAGGGAATTAATTAATTGGACTTGAAACAAGAGTCCTACTTCGGGTAGGATTCCTAGAATCCTAATTGGATTAGGACTGGGAATCCTAGTTGGAGTAGGACTGGGATTTCTACTTAGAATAGGATTCCTACAATCCTAATGAGATTAGGAATTTTGAATTAAAATAGGATTCCTACTTGGAGTAGGATTCCTAGAAATCCTAATTAGATTAGGACTTCGGATTCAAATAGAGTCCTAATTGGATTAGGACTAAAATTAAACAAATCCTAATTGGATTAGGATTCCTTAAGTCTAAATTAATTAATAATCTAATGAATCAACATGACTCCTAATTGGATTAGGATTGAAGAGTTCAATTGAGTCATGGTTCATTCAAGTCCTAGTTGGATTAGGACTAGCATAGATTGAACCCAATTGGCTAATCCTAATTGGATTGGGATTAAACCATAAGAGAGGCACCCAATCCTCTTTGGAAGAGGATTAGGGCATCACAAGAAGGAGGGATCACGCCCCTCCTCCTCTCCTTGTGTGCGGCATGAAGAGAGGGGCCGGCGCCCCCCTTCTCTCTTTGGAAAGTTATCTAGGGCTCCAACTTTGGAGGAGCCCTTGATGGCTATAAGAGGGACTATGAGGCCGGCACCCTAGGGCATTGAAACCTCTCTTCCTCCAAGCCGTGGCCCTCTCCTTTCCTTGGTGTTCTCAGCCGCAAGCAAGGGAAAAGCTCTCCAAGTGTTGGCGGCCTCCTTCCCTTCCCTTCCTTCATCCAACGCAAGGAACAGCAGAAGGCTGCGTAGGGGCTCATCTTCTTCCTCTTCTTCATCCTTCTTCTTCCTCCTTCCAAGCACAATCAAGAGTTGATTGAGAGGGAGGACATCAGCCATCAAAGCTATCTCTGCAAGGGAGCTAGCACCTCGGTGAGATAGAGAGCTTGGATCGGATCCTGCTTCGTGTGGATACCCGTAGAGGCCGGACGTTTGAACGGCTTCAAGCGAACCCTCTTCCAAAACCACGAATTCAGATTTGCGGTGATCATCTACCCGCGCAAGGTGAAGATCTGATCTTCCTATTAGTTTTAAAAGTTTTAATTCTTACCTAATTACGAAAGGTCTCGAAACAACGTTCATGCGATGAATGTCAATCCCGCACATGCCCCCTTTCCGCTGCCATCTGATTTTTGTTTTGAAATATCAGCGGCATGGGCGGGTTCCCAACAGTGGTATCAGAGCCTAGGCTTCGTAGATTAAGGTAAGAATTAAATATCTAAAGGCTTATTAGATCTGAAAATTGAATGATCATGCATGCTGAAAAATTCTGCATGCAGATTTTTCAGGGGTGCTGATTTTTGCATGCTGATTTTTATGTGATAAAAAGATGATTCTAATTGCATTGTTAATGGGATTACAAAGTTTAGAATCATGATTAGCATGATCAGCGACCTATGTCATGATATAATCAGTTAGTTTTCAGATCTGAAAATTATAATTGTTGCATACGGTGATGATCATAGGATTCAAACCCTTTTGGTATCAAATGTAATGACCTACGATGTGATCTGCGATGTCATGTAATTTTTCAGATGCTTGCATGCATCTTATTTGATGTTTTGAGAGGCCTGCGTGCCTCCTAAAAGGAGATGTAATTTATTTTTATTTTTATTTTACATCTGGTTGTATTTCTGTGATGTGATGTACATCAACGATCAAGTTGAAGCAAAGGCATGAGATGAAAGGTGATCTAAGCGGTTGATGGCGATGGGATCAAGAGTTGATCAAGGATCGAATCAAGGAGGCTTAGAACCAATTCAAGAGTTGAAGACCACTTGATCGATTGATGTGCATGTGCTTGTAATACGACCTAATTAGAATCCATGATCATCACCTATTTAAAGTTTAACTTTATTTGATGCTGCGATTATAACTGCCTGTGATGTACCGTTTGCATGAGATGTGAATGCGAGTCGGGTAGATAGGTTTACATGTGATGTAGCAAACCCAATTGAGACCTAAATCAAAACCTCCTCAATCAAGTCGAGAGTGAACCGACATGAGCAAGTCATATTAGATTAATTGATCTAATTGGTGTCTAGGAAAGCATGAAAGGTGGTTACTTAATTAGGACCTTACTCTCTGAGTAAGGGGAGCCTCCCACCTGCTTACCTGGCCAATTGTTCGATTACCTCTTATGAAGGGCTCAAGTTGCAAACACTAAGACCTGATTAACCAATATTAAGTCAATAGGTCTTCCACTGTAGTAGAGCTGCTAAGGCCTTTCTGATGTTGATTTGTCTCGGCTGGACACAGTGGTCAAGTTGCATCGGGGGGCTGGACCTCTCTATAGACATGAGATGTTGTAGGGTAAAGGTGGGGTTGGGCACCAATAACTGTTAGGTGAGGACCCAATGACGACTTTATTCCTACGGTTATACGGTGGGTCTGACTTAACTAAGAAATGGGACCAATAACTGTTAGGTGAGGTCTTCATGGCTTAGAGACCAAGTTGCACTGCAACATGCTTGAGAAGCATTGTACAAGAGTTGTACACTCATCCATCTATGTGTCACCAATAACTGTTAGGTGAGGTGGCATGTAAATCGGTGGGATCGCAGTACCCATTAGAAACCCTAGTCGTGTGGGATTTCCGTTTCCCTACCAGGGGAGTGTAAGGGATTCGAGAAAATAGTGGGAGTCACATTTGTTCTAAAAGACCTTAGAACAGATTAGGATCAAGTACAAATAGTCTAACTAGAATCTTTACTCTCTGCAGATACAATGTCGGCTTCAAACCCTCTGACCCGTATTCTTGAGACCAACCGACTGACCGGAACCAATTACAAAGACTGGCTTAGAAATCTCAAAATTGTTTTGGACTGTGAGAAAATAGGCTACATACTCGATTCAGATATCCCCACACTACCAGCACGTCCTACTGATGTTCAGCGTGAGTTGCATAAAAAGTGGTTGGATGATGACATTAGAGTAAAATGCTATATGATGGCATCCATGTCTAATGAACTCCAATGCCAGTATGAAAGTATGAAGACTGCTAGGGACATACTAGCACACCTGCAAGAGTTGTATGGTGAGCAAAGTCGCACAGCTCGTTTTGAAGTGTCCAAGAGACTTTTCAAAGCGAAAATGCGCGAAGGGCAGTCTGTCCATGATCACGGTCTGACCATGATCAAGGACCTAGAGGAGCTTGAGAAGCTTGGTATGGACATGCACAAGGAATTACAAGTGGATTTGATCCTACAGTCACTTCCTGATTCATTTGGTCAGTTTATAGTAAACTACCACATGAATAAGATTGAATGCACTAAGACTGAACTAATCAACATGTTGGTAACTGCTGAGGGAGCCTTAAAAGGTTCAAGGGGCAATGTCCTTGCTGCTGAGTTGACTTCTGGTTCCAAGAGAAAGTCTACTTGGAAGAAAAAGAAGCCTGCAAAGAAGCAGAAGAAAGACAAGAAGCCAAAGAAGGAAGTTCAAAAGAAAAAGGCTAATGACAAAGGAAAATGTTTCCACTGCAATGTCGAAGGCCACTGGAAGAGAAACTGTCCTTCATACCTCGAGAGCCTGAAGAACAAGAAAGGTGACACACCTTCAGAAGGTATAGACTTGCTCATAATTGAAACTAATCTAACGGTTTCTTCTACTTCTAGTTGGGTTATAGATTCTGGTTCTAGTGCTCATTTGTGCACTACCATGCAGGGTCTAAAGGAAAGTAGAAGGCTGGCGGAAGGTGCGGTAACCCTTCGGGTTGGCAACGGGGCAAAAGTTGCTGCTGTGGCTATGGGCACCTACCATCTGCGACTACCGTCTGGATTTAGTTTAATACTTAGAGACTGCTATTATGTACCTGTTGCTAGCAGAAATTTGATTTCTGTTTCATGTCTAGCACAGGAAGGTCATGTTTTTACATTTAACAAAGACTGCTGTTCTATTTATTTGAGAAATAAAATAGTCGCACGTGGTTTCATGATTGACAGTCTCTATCATTTACATATGGATGTATCTGTGAATGTTACCGAGCAAGATGTGAGTGCCAAAGGATCCAAAAGATCCAGAGATGAGATAAACCAAAGATATTTGTGCCACCTCAGACTTGGCCATATTGGAGAGGATAGGATGAACAAAATGGATAAAGATGGGCTTCTCGGCTCATTGACTTCCGAGTCATATCCAGTTTGCGAGTCCTGTCTTCAAGGAAAAATGGCTAGACTGCCCTTTGTAGGACATGGGGAGAGGACCACTGAAATACTTACCCTAGTACATACAGATGTATGTGGCCCATTCGATGTGCTAGCCAGGGGACGTTATTCTTACTTCATTACCTTTACCGATGATTATTCGCGGTATGGGTATGTGTATCTTATGAGACACAAGTCTGAGTCTTTTGAAAAGTTCAAAGAGTTCAAGAATGAAGTAGAAAAACAAACTGCAAAACTTCTTAAGGCTCTTCGATCAGATCGAGGAGGAGAATACCTTAGTGGAGAATTCCGAGACTATCTCAAAGAAAACGGCATAGTCTCACAATGGACACCTCCGGGTACACCTCAACTCAACGGGGTGTCAGAGAGGAGGAATCGGACCCTATTGGATATGGTCAGGTCCATGATGAGCTTCACTGATTTATCTATGTTCCTTTGGGGAGATGCCTTACTCACAGCGATTTATTTATTGAATAGAGTTCCCTCTAAATCCGTTCCTACCACACCGTATGAGATATGGCATGGTAAGAAACCAAGTCTGGGTCATCTCAAGATTTGGGGATGTCCGGCCCACGTCAAGCGACTACAGGCGGACAAGTTAGAGGCTAGGACCATAAGTGCTCGTTTTATAGGATATCCTAAAGAGTCATTAGGATACAATTTTTACGTCTCAGAGGATCACAATGTGTTTGTGAGCCGTCATGCCATCTTCTTGGAAAATCAGTTTATCCTTGATAAAGGCAGTGGGAGGAAAATTGAGCTTGAAGAGAAAGTCTCTGAAAAGCAACGAGTCATGGATCCTATTGAACCCATTCATAAAGAGCCAGTACACGATGTCCCTCGACCACCTCGTAGATCTAGTAGGGTCTCCCATCCTCCCGATAGATACTTAGGTATACTAGAAGAGGATACCGAGGAAATGTTCCTAGTGGGAGATAGGGATCACATACAGGATCCCAAAACCTACAACGAGGCGATATCTGATATCGATTCCGAGAAATGGCTGGAAGCTATGAAGTCAGAGTTAGACTCCATGCATTCCAACCAAGTCTGGACCTTAGTAGATCCACCAGAAGGTATTGTACCTATTGGATACAAATGGATCTACAAAAGGAAGATAGGTTCGGATGGAGAGGTAGAGACCTATAAGGCAAGGCTTGTGGCGAAAGGGTATAGTCAGCGCGAAGGCATTGACTATCAGGAGACCTTTTCACCTGTAGCCATGCTAAAATCCATCCGAACATTGCTTGCCATTGCAGCATTTCATGATTATGAAATCTGGCAGATGGATGTGAAAACTGCTTTCCTGAATGGATATCTTGATGAAGATATCTATATGGAACAGCCTTTGGGTTTCACTTCCAGTGATGGAGATCACAAGGTCTGCAAGCTGCAAAGGTCCATCTATGGACTAAAGCAAGCATCTCGGAGTTGGAACACTCGTTTCGATGACGCAATCAAAACGTTTGATTTCATCAAAAATGAAGAGGAACCGTGTGTTTACAAAAAGGTTAGTGGGAGTGCTGTCGTTTTTCTCGTACTGTACGTAGATGACATTCTCCTGATTGGGAATGATATTCCCATGCTAACCTCGGTCAAGGTCTGGTTGTCAAAAGAATTCTCCATGAAAGATCTTGGGGAAGCATCCTATATTTTGGGAATAAAGGTCTATAGAGATAGATCTAAAAGGATGCTTGGCCTGTCACAGAAAATGTACATAGAGGAGGTGCTGAAGAGGTTCAGCATGGAAAACTCCAAGAGGGGTCTCTTACCCCTAAGGCATGGAATTCATCTCTCCAAGAAGATGTGCCCCAACACATCTGAAGAGATTCAACGCATGAGCAAGATACCCTATGCATCGGCAATAGGAAGCCTCATGTATGCCATGCTGTGTACACGACCTGATATAGCTCTTGCTGTGAGTGTCACAAGCAGATATCAGTCGAATCCAGGTGAAGAACACTGGACAGCTGTGAAGAATATTCTTAAGTACTTGAGAAGAACTAAAGATTTATTCTTGGTCTTTGGAGGATCATCAGAGTTAAAGGTAGAAGGGTACACAGATTCAGACTTCATGACTGATGTCGATGACAGGAAGTCAACATCTGGATATGTGTTCTTATGCAATGGTGGTACGGTGAATTGGAAGAGTTCTAAACAACCAATCATTGCTGATTCTACTATGGAAGCTGAATACATCGCCGCCTCTGAAGCTGCTAAGGAAGGCTTCTGGTTCAAGAAATTCATTGCAGAGTTGGACGTGATGACATCAGATGCCATAAGACTCTACTGCGATAATAATGGCGCCATAGCCCTTGCTAAGGAGCCAAGGTCTCATCAGAAGTCTAAGCATATAGAGCGGCGCTTCCATCTCATACGCGACTATGTTGAGAAGAAATATGTAGAGGTCCAGAGAGTAGACTCCGCGGATAACGTGGCGGACCCGTTCACTAAGCAGCTGAGTCAGCAAAAGACAGAAGCCCACCTTGAGAAGATGGGCCTAAGATATATGACCAATTGGCTTTAGTGCAAGTAGGAGATTGTTAGATGTATGCCCTAGAAGCCAATTTGGCTGACACATTGTTGATTCTGGGGACATAATTTTGTACTTGACTATTTATTATTGAATAAATAAAAGGCATCTTTTCATTCATATTGTTTATGTGTCTATGAATCGTCCAAGGAATTAATAAGATGATGATACATATTCTCAAGAGTTGAGAATTTGAGCCATGTATCATTGGTGATTAATTTCTAAATGCTCCTGATCAATGGATCATCACGAGGACGGTGATCGATCCGATCAGTGCACAGATCACTTTCCTTCTGGATGGACGAGACTTGAGTCCACAGTGTAGGGACACTGAAGTGATAGTGCAGGTGCTTGTTAGAGAACAAGGGTACTGAGCGTGACCAAGACAAGAAGTCACTTGGATGTCTATCCACTCGTCAGTGACTTGCTTGATGTTGCAATAGTGTGACTGGTCCTTTGACCTGCGGTGTTTCGGCTACTCACAGTGAGGTTATTGTAGTTTGACTGCACACATACATGGTCTCTAGCCATATGGGTCCATGCAGTGTAGATTGGCTGCAGTAGGTTCACTGTAGGAGTAGGGTATGCACCTACAAGGAATCTATCGACCTTGATAGAAGAGGAGAGATCCTATGTGATTTGTTAGACTGAGTTCTAAGACCTTGGCCAGGGCAGTAATATAAAGTGGAGAAAGAGTTTTCCACTATCGAACTCGAGTCGAATAAATCTTGACATATGACAGACGATGGGGTTTGACGAGTTGTCCATGACCTCCGTCCTGTAGGGATCCACGATAGTAGGACTGTATCACATGTTAACTACACCTAGAGGTTCATCATTCCATTCTACTGGGTAGCCACTACATGCTGCTAGGTGTCACTGGTGGATGGTGGGACTCACAGGGATTATCTCGATGATCGATAAACCCTAATGAGTTGAGTTGGAATCGTTCCAACCCATTGAAAGGAGTTTTCAATGATATTGAGATAGAGATCACAATATATCTCACTACCAGTCAGAATAGAACCTATGGGGTCACACACACTAGAAGTATTGACCGATCCGATGGTTGAAATCGTGATTAAGAATCACAAGTAATCAATTTGATTGATAAAGAAGTTGAAGAAGGAACCAAGGGAATTAATTAATTGGACTTGAAACAAGAGTCCTACTTCGGGTAGGATTCCTAGAATCCTAATTGGATTAGGACTGGGAATCCTAGTTGGAGTAGGACTGGGATTCCTACTTGAAATAGGATTCCTACAATCCTAATGAGATTAGGAATTTTGAATTAAAATAGGATTCCTACTTGGAGTAGGATTCCTAGAAATCCTAATTAGATTAGGACTTCGGATTCAAATAGAGTCCTAATTGGATTAGGACTAAAATTAAACAAATCCTAATTGGATTAGGATTCCTTAAGTCTAAATTAATTAATAATCTAATGAATCAACATGACTCCTAATTGGATTAGGATTGAAGAGTTCAATTGAGTCATGGTTCATTCAAGTCCTAGTTGGATTAGGACTAGCATAGATTGAACCCAATTGGCTAATCCTAATTGGATTGGGATTAAACCATAAGAGAGGCACCCAATCCTCTTTGGAAGAGGATTAGGGCATCACAAGAAGGAGGGATCACGCCCCTCCTCCTCTCCTTGTGTGCGGCATGAAGAGAGGGGCCGGCGCCCCCCTTCTCTCTTTGGAAAGTTATCTAGGGCTCCAACTTTGGAGGAGCCCTTGATGGCTATAAGAGGGACTATGAGGCTGGCACCCTAGGGCATTGAAACCTCTCTTCCTCCAAGCCGTGGCCCTCTCCTTTCCTTGGTGTTCTCAGCCGCAAGCAAGGGAAAAGCTCTCCAAGTGTTGGCGGCCTCCTTCCCTTCCCTTCCTTCATCCAACGCAAGGAACAGCAGAAGGCTGCGTAGGGGCTCATCTTCTTCCTCTTCTTCATCCTTCTTCTTCCTCCTTCCAAGCACAATCAAGAGTTGATTGAGAGGGAGGACATCAGCCATCAAAGCTATCTCTGCAAGGGAGCTAGCACCCCGATGAGATAGAGAGCTTGGATCGGATCCTGCTTCGTGTGGATACCCGTAGAGGCCGGACGTTTGAACGGCTTCAAGCGAACCCTCTTCCAAAATCACGAATTCAGATTTGCGGTGATCATCTACCCGTGCAAGGTGAAGATCTGATCTTTCTATTAGTTTTAAAAGTTTTAATTCTTACCTAATTACGAAAGGTCTCGAAACAACGTTCATGCGATGAACGTCAATCCCGCACATGCCCCCTTTCCGCTGCCATCTGATTTTTGTTTTGAAATATCAGCGGCATGGGCGGGTTCCCAACAAATTGATCATCAATCGAATTGATTACTTGTGATTCATAATCACGATTCAACCATCGGATCGGTCAATGCCTCTAATGTGTGTGACCCTAATGGGTTGGAACGATTCCAACCCAACTCATTAGGATTTATCGACCATCGAGATATTTCCTGTGGTCTCACCATCCACCAGTGACACCTAGCAGCATGTAGTGACTACCCAACAGAATGGAATAATGAATCTCTAGGTGCAGTTATTGTGTGATACAGTCCTACTATCGTGGATCCCTACAGGACGGAGGTCATGGACAACTCGTCAAATCCCATCATCTGTCATATGTCAAGATTTATTCGACTTAAGTTCGAGAGTGGAAAACTCTTTCTCCACTGTTTTTACTGCCCCGACCGAGGTCTTACGAACTCAGTCTTATAAATCACATAGGATCTCTCCTTATCTACCAAGGTCGATAGATTCCATATAGGTGCATACCTTACTCCTATAGTGAACCTATTGCAGCCAATCTACACTGCATGGACCCGTATGTCTAGAGATCATGTATACGTGCAGTCAAACTACAATAACCTCACTGTGAGTAGCCGAAGTACCGCAGGTCAAAGGACCAGCCACACTACTGCAACATCAAGCAAGTCACTGACGAGTGGATAGACATCCAAGTGACTTCTTGTCTTGGTCACGCTCAGTACCCTTGTTCTTTAACAAGCACCTGCACTACTACTTCAGTGTCTCCACACCGTGGACTCAAGTCTCGTCCATCCTCAAGAAAAGTAGTGTGTGCACTGATCTCATTGGATCGATCACCGTCCTCGCGATGATCCATCGATCATGAGCATTTAGAAATTAATCACCAATGATACATGGCTCAAATTTCTTACTCTTAAGAATATGTATCATCATCTTATTAATTCTTGGACGATTCATAGACACATAAACAATATGAATGAAAAAGATGCCTTTTATTTATTCAATAATAAATAGTCAAGTACAAAATTATATCCTAGAATTAACAATGTATCAGCCAGATTGGCTTCTAGGGCATACATCTAACAATCTCTCACTTGTACTAAAGCCAATTAGTCATATATCTAAGTCCCATCTTCTCAAGGTAGGTTTCAGTCTTTTGCTGACTCAGCTGCTTAGTGAACAGGTCTGCAATGTTGTCCGCGGAGTCTACTCTCTGCACCTCGATATGCTTCTTCTCAACATAGTCGCGTATGAGGTGGAAGCGCCGCTCCATATGCTTGGACTTCTGATGAGACCTTGGCTCCTTAGCAAGAGCTATGGCGCCATTATTATTGCAATAGAGTGTTATGGCATCCGATGATATTACATCCAATTTCGCAATGAATTTCTTGAACCAGAAGCCTTCTTTAGTAGCTTCAGAGGCGGCGATATATTCAGCTTCCATAGTAGAATCAGCAATGATCGGTTGTTTAGAACTTTTTCAATTTACCGTACCACCATTGCACAAGAACACATATCCAGATGTTGACTTTCTATCATCGATATCAGTCATGAAGTCTGAATCTGTGTACCCTTCTACCTTTAACTCTGATATTCCTCTATAGACCAAGAATAAATCTTTAGTTCTTCTTAAGTACTTAAGAATATTCTTCACAGCTGTCCAGTGCTCTTCACCTGGATTCGACTGATATCTGCTAGTGACACTCACAGTAAGGGCTATATCAGGTCGTGTACACAGCATTTCATACATGAGGCTTCCTATTGCCGATGTATAAGGGATCTTGCTCATGCGTTGAATTTCTTCAGATGTGTTGGGGCACATCTTCTTGGAGAGATGAATTCCATGCCTTAGGGGTAAGAGACCCCTCTTGGAGTTTTCCATGCTGACCCTCTTCAGCACCTCTTCTATGTACATCTTCTGTGATAGGCCAAGCATCCTTTTAGATCTATCTCTATAGACCTTAATCCCCAAAATATAGGATGCTTCCCCAAGGTCTTTCATGAAGAACTCTTTTGACAACCAGACCTTGACCGAGGTTAGCATGGGAATATCATTCCCAATCAGGAGAATGTCATCTACGTACAATACGAGAAACACGACAGCACTCCCACTAACCTTCTTGTAAACACACGGTTCCTCTTCATTTTTGATGAAATCAAACATTTTAATTGCATCATTGAAACAAGTGTTCCAACTCTGAGATGCTTGCTTTAGTCCATAAATGGACCTTTACAGCTTGCAGACCTTGTGATCTCCATCACTGGAAGTGAAACCCAAAAGCTGCTCCATATATATCTTCATTAAGATATCCATTTAGAAAAGCAGTTTTCACATCCATCTACCAAATTTTATAATCATGAAATGCTGCAATGGCAAGCAATGTTCGGATGGATTTCAACATGGCTACAGGTGAAAAGGTCTCCTGATAGTCAATGCCTCGCGTTGACTATACCCTTTCGCTACTAGCCTTGCCTTATAGGTCTCTATCTTTCCATCCAAACCTATTGATGAGAGCACAAAAGTGCGATCTACACGCAGCTTAAATTAATATTATTTCCAACAAATAATGATAAAAGAGCTGCATTAATTTCATATTTTTTATTTGGCACAGATCAGAGTTTAAATGCGCATTGGGTCTATAAAGATGCATCGCCGCAGGTCAATAGCTGAGCACATAGGGTCAGCCCCATTTGCATACCAAAAGGAGCATCAGCAGACCAAATCCAGTCTAATGGAACAGCAACCAAAGGAGTTAGATTCATTATCCGGGAGGATCCAACGGTCCGTGCAGCTCATAGTAGCATGCCTACCATCCCACACATCCATCTATTCTTCATCATCCCAGCTTTCAGATTAGGCGTGCTACAACTCCCTTCCACTTTTATCCTTCAATTTCCGGATTAGGAATCAACCCCTCAGCATCCCGTCTCCACCGTGTCACGCATCTCCCACATCCAATTTCTCCAAAATCCTCCCAGCATTCGTGTGCAGCCTATCATCCCGCGATCATCTCCCACGCAGCCATCCGCCTCCTCCACTGATTCTTCCATGATCCTAGCTCCCGTATCCAGCGCCCTAGCCCCATCCACGGCGTCCGATCCTCTTCTCCCAAGCATCCACCTCCTCCACAGTGGTCCACGATCACCTCCGGCATCCGTCAGCAGTCCGCGATCAGCGCCTCCCAGTCGTTCAATCCTCATCTCGGCAACCTCCTAGCAGTCCTCGATCAGCCCCGATCCCGTGAAGCGCCGCAGCAGCCAAGATCACCGCCCAGCCGTCCGCCTCCTCCATCGCGTCCGTTCTAGGCACCGGATCCAGCCGAGATCAGCTCCTCCAACGCTTCAGCCTCACGCGCCCGAGATCCAGCCGTTTGCCTCTAAAGCATTGATCTCCAGCGCATTCCGAAGATCCTTGGAGGGAGAGATTATAAAAGGCTCGGATCGGAGGAAGAACGGCAGCTCTCATCGACGAAAACAGAGGAGCCGGCCCCTTGGTTTCAAACGAAAAAAAAAGAGAGAAAGGGAAACAGGGGATGCCCTGTTTCCGAAAATAAAAAGAAGAAAAAAAAAATAGAGAGAGAGAAAAGGGAGGGATGTTGATGTTTGTAATGTCTTGCTAAATCCTTTAGCAAAGGGTGATGGATGAATCCTTGTCATGTTGCTTTCATCAAGTACACTCTGAACTTTAAATCTAATTGTTTTATATCCATTTGTATGTTTTGGGTTCTTGCATATTTATTTATTTGATAGATCTTGCATGGTTTATATATATTGATGCATGAATTATTTCGATGCTTGATTTGTCGTAGACGTAACCGGTACGATAAATACTTGGATGTTTAATTCATGTTTTCAGATTGTATACTTCATGATTAGAACTATTTTATCATATTAATCCTTAATCAAGAATCGCCGAGTTTATTTATTGAAAGTAATATTGTCAAGGAGGATTCCGGATCCCTAGCCATCTCTATATTCTTGAACGTTGTTTAATCACATATTATTCTTTGCTTTTCATTTCTATAAATCAACTAAAAAAAAATTACATCTAAAAGTTACGCTAATAATCCATATTTCGTTCCCTGAGGATTCGACCTCGGACTTCCGAGTATACTACTTGTGCGATTCTCCTGCACTTGGGAGAGCAATTTTATTTTTGCACCAAGTTTTTGGCGCCGTTGCCGGGGAACGGCTGAGTTATTAGTATAATTTTAGATTTAATTTTTACCTTAGTAGTTAGTATTTTTCTTTTGAAAAAAAAAAAATTGCATCTTTTCTACTATTTTTAATTCCCTGCACAGTTTGCATCAAACTCTGATATCATAGAAATTAGCCGTCTGATTTGACTCAAGTTTGGTCAGCTAGTGCCAGACGCATTGTTCAATAATCTGAACGGTCTGATTGACATTCTGAGACTTTTAAGACCATTAGATTAATATAAAACCTTGCTGCTTTTTACTTTGAATTTTCTGCATTTAATTTTTTTTAGAATCAGAATTTTATTGTTATTATATCTCATCAACCCTTGTTGCTAATTGAAAATTGATTAAAAAAAAAAAACTTTAAGAAAAGATCAAGGGTGATTATTCAAAACTAAAAAAAAAAAACCTAAAATTTTAAATTTCAAATTTCAAATTTCAGAATTCAAATTTCAGACTTCAACTCATAAAATTTTTTAAAAAAAATAAATAAATAATTTGCTTGATCACCTATTCAATGAAATTTAATGTCATGTCATAAAATATTAAAAAAAATATCTTGATTGTTGCATATAGTATAAGGCATCAGCATAAAATATTCTAAGGGCTGAACCCATTTAAAAAGATAAGGTCGGGATTTCATCACTCGTCCTTAGCCCAAAAATCACCCCAGTGCATAAATGTCCCAAGCTTAACTAAAATCAACTAGACGTTGGCCCCTAAGGACATTCGAGCTCAATAGGACGAAGACCACCGAAAGTTGCACCAATTTCGCTCTGTGGCTTAGTTGATGTCTAGGCAAGCTTTGTCCCTATAAGGGAGACAGTTCATCTGTTCGAGGCAAGTGGGTTTTAAGTGGGACCTTTGCGAACGCATCGTGACCCCTCCACTTACCTGGGAGCTTACCTGGTCAACTCGGTTCATTAGACCGGATTGGAGGCTTAGGTGTCCTCTTCAAACCAGTTAGGAGCTGTTTAGAAATTTAAGAAAAACATTAGAAATTGAGGTGTAATGTTTTGTTGCATGTTTGATTGTGAATAAAATTTTTGTTTTAGGATATCGTTTTAGGGTAACTTTAGTTGGTACTTATATTTATTTTTTATTTTCTTTTATTTTTTTTAAAAAAAAGAAAAAGAAAAAAAAGGAGGAAAATATTTTGCATGCTAAAGTGGAATAGGGACGACACCGGTCGATTAAGTCGTACAACTTTAGATCATCCCTTAGGACATACCCCTGAAATTCCTTCGCAGTATCTCACACCTTGTGAGATGGCTGATTTAAATGAAGATGCGGGGAGTCACCACAATCGAGAACGAGAACCCCATGTTATGACTCTAAGACAATACCTACAACCGGCTAGGACTAGTCAGCCTTCATGCATAATTTTTCCTGATAATGTAGGACATTTTGACATCAAACCCGGGGTAATCCAATTGCTGCCCAAGTTCCACGGGTTAGAGTCCGAGAGTCCGTATCTTCATTTAAAGGATTTTGAAGAACTGAGCATTACATTTAGAGTGCCAAATGTCACCGAGGATGTCCTCAAGTTGACATTGTTTCCTTTCTCTCTAAAGGATAAGGCCAAAACATGGCTAAACTCTTTGCGACCTAGATCAATAAGAAATTGGCAAGATATGCAGAGAGAATTTTTAAAGAAGTTCTTCCCCACACAAAGGACTAACTTTTTGAAAAGACATATCAGCAATTTTCAACAAAAAGATAATGAAACATTTTATGAATGTTGGGAAAGATTTAAAGACCTTCTTCTCTCATGCCCTCATCACGGATTCGAAACTTGGAGAACCATTAGCTTCTTTTATGAAGGTTTATCTCCACAGTTGAAACAATTTGTAGGGACTATGTGCAATGGTAGATTTTTAGAAAAACAACCTGATGAGGCATGGGAGTATTTGGATTCCCTTGCTGAGACTGCCCAACTTTGGGATAACGGGGATAGAAACAATAAGTCTTTGCCTAAGCCTACTAGCTCTGTACAGGGAGGCCTTTACAACCTTAGAACTGAGGATGATCTTCATGCTAAAATGGCAGCCCTCACTAGGAAGGTAGAAGAAATTGAGCTTAGGAAGGTTGAACCTGTCAAGACTATAGAGCTTAGAAACGAGTGTTGTGGTATCTGCGATATGTCGGGTCATACTACTACTGATTGTCCCACCATACCGGCATTCAAAGAAGTCTTGCACGATCAAGCAAATGCTATGAACTCCTACCAAAAGCCTTATAACGATCCATACTCGAATACCTATAACCCTGGTTGGAAGAATCATCCAAACTTTAGGTGGAGAAACGATCATCCTCAACAGTCACACCATTCAGCTCCTCCACCTGCACATCCTACTTATGCACCATCACCTTCTCAAAAGCCAAATATCGAGGATACCTTGCAATCCATACAAACTTTTCTACAAGGTCAAGCTAATATCAATGCTCAAAATACTCGAAATTTTGAAGACATAAGGAACCAATTGTCAATATTGACTACCGTCCTAAGTACCCAAGAGAAGGGTAAGCTTCCAGCTCAACCCCAACCTAACCCACAAGTGCACGGTAGTAATAATACGGCTCCCTCTAGTTCGCATACAGAACATGCAAAAAGCATTATGACTTTGCGTAATGGGAAAGTCATTGATCAAACCGTCCCATTGAGACCGCAAGTCACTTCTAATTCTGATGCTCCCAAAGTCGATGAAAGGGACAAAGAAGAAGTTGAGGTCCCAACTTCTACCGAGAAAGTTGAATGTCCTTTTCCTCCACCTTTTCCACAACGGTTAAAGCCGTTGCAAAAGCTCGAACCTAATTCTGAAATTCTTGAGCTTTTTAAACAAGTAAAGATCAACATACCTCTTCTTGATGCAATCAAACAAGTACCCTCATATGCCAAATTTTGAAGGACTTGTGTACTGTTAAGCGCCGATTAAATGTTAAGAAGAAGGCATTTTTAACTGAAAATGTGAGTGCTATTTTGCAGCACAACATTCTCCCTAAATATAAAGATCCAGGTTGCCCAACCATCTCATGCATCATAGGTGACTTTAGGATAGAGCGAGCATTGTTAGATTTAGGGGCAAGTGTGAATTTGTTGCCATATTCTGTATATGAGCAACTTGGTTTAGGTGAGTTGAAGCCAACCTCCGTCACTTTGCAATTAGCTGACAGGTCAGTTAAAATTCCAAGGGGGATTATCGAGGATGTATTAGTCCAAGTAGACAAGTTCTACTTTCCTGTCGATTTTATTGTATTGGACACACATCCGGCTTCGAACTCACAGTCTCAGATTCCGGTCATTTTAGGACGTCCGTTCCTTGCAACTTCTAATGCATTGATTAATTGTAGGAATGGCGTCATGAAGCTTTCTTTCGGTAATATGACCTTAGAACTGAACATTTTTAATGTGTGCAAACAACTCAGTGATTCTGAAGAGAGTAAGGAGGTTGATTGGGTTGAAACCATCGCAGAAGATTATTTGTTAGCTAAAGCAATTAACGACCCATTCAATGATAGCTTAATTGATTGGTGTCTTAATGGAACCAATGATGATGATTTGTCAGTCACACCTATTGTGGATAATCTGGATATCAAGATGGTCAATGGGTGGAGACCAAAAGAAGGAGAATTTGAGAGATTGTCGCCTCGAGAGGTGAAAATAGAACCATCCCATGAGCAAGCACCCAAGCTCGAATTGAAACCCTTACCAAAGGAACTTAAGTATGCTTTTCTTGGACCCGAAGATACTTTTCCTGTAATCATCTCGTCTGGACTTGATCATAACCAAGAAGAAAAATTAATTGATGTTTTAAAGAATCATAAAGGAGCCTTAGGATGGTCTATTGCCGATTTGAAGGGAATTAGCCCCTTAATTTGCACGCACCGGATATATTTAGAGGACAATGCCAAAACCACAAGGCAAATGCAACGAAGGTTAAATCCTACAATGAGAGATGTGGTTAAGGCAGAAGTCCTCAAGTTGCTTGACGTGGGTATTATTTGCCCAATTTCCGACAGCAAGTGGGTAAGCCCTACTCAAGTTGTTCCTAAGAAATCGGTTTTGACGGTAGTAGAAAATGAACAAGGTGAACTAGTTCCAACTCGTGTCCCGACAAGTTGGCGCATGTGTGTTGACTACCGAAAGCTGAATTTGGTCACACGAAAGGATCACTTTCCTCTACCCTTTCTAGACCAAGTATTGGAGAGGGTTGCAGGGCATGATTTCTATTGTTTTCTCGATGGCTATTCGGGATATTATCAAATTGAAATTTCACCGGAAGATCAAGAGAAGACTACCTTCACTTGTCCTTTTGGCACATTTGCTTTCCGACGAATGCCATTCGGGTTGTGTAATGCACCTGCAACGTTCCAAAGATGCATGCTCAGCATCTTTGAAGACATGAACGAGAAATTTTTGGAAGTGTTCATGGACGACTTCTCCGTTTTTGGCGACACATTTGATGATTGCCTGTCACATTTACAAGCTGTCTTAGCTCGATGTATGGAAAAGAATTTGATACTGAATTGGGAGAAATGCCACTTCATGGTGCCAAAAGGAATTGTCTTAGGACATATTGTTTCATCGAAGGGCATGGAAGTAGATAGAGCTAAGACTGATTTAATTGCTAAGCTACCTGCACCCAAGACGGTTAGAGATGTTAGATCATTTTTGGGTTATGCCGGATTCTATAGGAGGTTCATCAAGGACTTTAGTGTCATATCTCGACCATTATGTAATCTCCTATCCCTTGATACACCGTTCAATTGGACTGAAACTTGCCAAGATGCATTCGAGAAGTTAAAGTCTATGCTTAGTACTGCACCCATCGTTCGACCACCCGATTGGTCATTACCTTTTGAGATTATGTGCGACGCTAGCGACTATGCAATAGGAGCTGTCTTAGGACAACGCAAGGATAATAAGCCATATGTCATTTACTATGCAAGCAAAACCTTAAACGATGCTCAAATGAATTACACTACCACCGAGAAGAAATTGCTTGCAGTAGTATTTGCCTTAGATAAATTTCGCTCTTATATCCTTGGTGCTCCTATTGTTATCTTCACGGACCATGCGGCACTAAAATATTTGTTGGATAAGAAAGAGGCCAAACCATGCTTAATACGATGGATACTTCTACTCCAAGAATTTGACATCACTATCAAAGATAAAAAAGGAGTAGAGAATGTGGTTGCTGACCATTTATCACGATTAGTTTTTCATGATTCAGTGCCACAATTTTCCATCAAGGACTCATTCCCTGAAGAGCAGTTGTTTGCACTTTCTAGTATACCATGGTATGCAGATATTGTAAATTTTCTTGTTACAAGCCGGATGCCGGAACATTGGGGGTCGACAGATAGAAAAATTTTCTTGCGCGAAGTAAAGAATTATTACTATGACGAACCCTATTTATTTAAATATTGCAATGATCAAATCTTTAGACGATGCATACAGGATCATGATATACAAAGCGTACTCTCTTTCTGCCACACTGATGCTTGCGGTGGACACTTTGCCTCTAAGAAAACTGTTGCAAAAGTTTTGCAATGTGGTTTCTATTGGCCCACTATGTTCAAAGATGCCCACGAGTTCTGCAAGACATGTGATCCATGTCAACGTATTGGAAGTCTAACTCGTAGGCAAATGATGCCTCTTCAACCCATTACTATTATCGAAATTTTCGATTGTTGGGGTATCGATTTTATGGGCCCATTCCCACCGTCTTTTGGATATGAGTACATTTTAGTCGGTGTCGAATATGTGTCCAAATGGGTAGAAGCTGTTGCTTGTAAGACCAATGATCACAAACCCGTCCTGAAGTTTTTAAAAGAAAATATTTTTTCACGATTTGGGATGCCTAAAGTCATAATTAGTGATGGTGGAAAACACTTTTGTAATAAGCCTTTTGAGACATTATTAAAAAAGTATGGTGTCACCCACAAAGTTGCTACCCCATATCACCCGCAAACTAGTGGCCAAGTAGAATTAGCCAATAGGGAGATCAAGCGTATTTTAGAGAAAACGGTGAACCCATCACGAAAAGATTGGTCCTTGAAACTATCAGATGCATTATGGGCCTATCGTACTGCATACAAAACCATTCTTGGCATGTCTCCCTACCGTCTAGTCTATGGAAAAGCATGTCATCTGCCTGTAGAAATAGAACATAAATCGTATTGGGCAATTAGAAAATTGAATTTTGATTTACAAGATGCCGGTCTAGCTAGAAAATTGCAATTGAATGAGCTTAATGAGATTCGCAGAGATGCTTATGACAATGCTAAAATTTGCAAAGAACGAATGAAGATCTTACATGATAAATCAATTTTAAGAAAATCTTTTGAACCTTTGCAAAAAGTTCTTTTATATGATTTCCGCTTACATCTGTTTTCTGGTAAGTTGTGATCGAGATGGACAGGTCCTTATATTATAAAAACTGTTTTTCCACATGGGGCGGTTGAGATTGAGAATCCACGGGATGGTAGAATTTTTAAGGTAAATGGACACAGACTTAAACCTTTTCTTGAGAATTTTGCAGATGAAGAAGACTCCTTTTTCTTGGGGGAGCCTTCTTATGACTGAACATGAAGGCAAAGGTATGTGTATATTAGTTAGGATTATTTTTCTAGTTTTGTAGGTTTTATTTTCTGGGTATTAACAGCTCAAGGTATTCCTCTTCTCTCCAATATTATTTTCTCTACTGTATTTCATTATAATTTTCTTGTATCTATTACATTGAGGACAATGCAATGTTTAAGTTGGGGGGAGGGAAGTATTTTGCAAAAAAAAAAAAAAAAAAGTTTTTGCATTCTTTTCTAAGCAAATGCACATGTATTTTCATATTGAGTTTGTGCAACTATTAAGGCAAGGAATACATGCGTACTATGACTGATTAGAGACCTATTATTAGATCCCCGCACATGTATTTAATGATTATAGGAAGGCCTCAGGAGTTCACATTTGTTTAATGCATTTTTATTAAGCCATATCTGTAAAAGAAGTACGAGTATCCTTGTCCGTACTATAAGGTTCTTGATTTGGTTTTCACATAAAGATAGAGGTTGAATACCCCGGCTAGATCATCTAAGTGCCTTATGTTCCGATCTTGGTTGACCTATAGTCACGTTGCAGTCACATTATATGGTTCAGTTTACCTTCTCTATTTTGAAAAAAAAATAAAAAAAATTAAATAAATAAATAAATGAGGAGATGACAAGTCTAACCTCGTGGCGTAGTTTGGTTCGAGTAATTAAGCCCGAGGGGTGTTTTCACCTAATGCCTTGAGCCAACTGGATCAAGAGTCATTGGCCGAAAACTCGCTACATGGACCTTGCTAGAGCCTAAGGGGGTTGGGCTATTGTAATCACCATATGTGTTTTAAAAAAAAAAAAAAGAAAAAACATGAATAGGGTTGGTCGGGCTGAACCCAGTGACATGTGGTAATGGCTGGTTTGACTCCATTGTATTGGACCTTTGTGTACTTTGGATACTTAGTTGGGATTGATAGCTCTTTCTTTACATACGAACCATTCTTGACGAATGTAGACAACATGTGATATTCTGAAAATTTGATAGATCAGGTTCTAATAAACTGTAGTAAACACTTGCGAACTTGAGTAGTACACCTAAAATTCAAGCAGTACCATGTTGTGGTGGAGGTATTAGTGCTCTAAGAAAGTCATTCTGTTTATGCATACTACACTTTAGTATTCCCCTTGCTTTGATAGTTGCTAAGCTTGAAAAAAAAAAAAAAAAAAAAAAACATATATCACATGTGTATTGACTTAGATTTCATTGTATATCATTTTATGAATGATGTTTGTGGGTAACATCCCTGAAAATCCTCACGAGACAATACTCGTCCACTAGGATAATCTAGGGGTTTAACGGCTTGTTGCACGTGCTAAGTGCAGTCGTGATGCCCTACGAAAGTGGGTACATATCTTAGTTTTATGTCTTTAGCTTTAATAAAAAGTCAAAGGATTGACCAACATCTTTTGTACTCTCATGTTATCATTTGCTCATTAATTGCAAGGGACTAGCAATAAGCTAGTTGGGGGGTGTGATGAGAGCACAAAAGTGCGATCTACACGCAGCTTAAATTAATATTATTTCCAACAAATAATGATAAAAGAGCTGCATTAATTTTATATTTTTTATTTGGCACAGATCAGAGTTTAAATGCGCATTGGGTCTATAAAGATGCATCGCCGCAGGTCAATAGCTGAGCACATAGGGTCAGCCCCATTTGCATACCAGAAGGAGCATCAGCAGACCAAATCCAGTCTAATGGAACAGCAACCAAAGGAGTTAGATTCATTATCCGGGAGGATCCAACGGTCCGTGCAGCTCATAGTAGCATGCCTACCATCCCACACATCCATCTATTCTTCATCATCCCAGCTTTCAGATTAGGCGTGCTACAACTCCCTTCCACTTTTATCCTTCAATTTCCGGATTAGGAATCAACCCCTCAGCATCCCGTCTCCACCGTGTCACGCATCTCCCACATCCAATTTCTCCAAAATCCTCCCAGCATTCGTGTGCAGCCTATCATCCCGCGATCATCTCCCACGCAGCCATCCGCCTCCTCCACTGATTCTTCCATGATCCTAGCTCCCGTATCCAGCGCCCTAGCCCCATCCACGGCGTCCGATCCTCTTCTCCCAAGCATCCGCCTCCTCCACAGTGGTCCACGATCACCTCCGGCATCCGTCAGCAGTCCGCGATCAGCGCCTCCCAGTCGTTCAATCCTCATCTCGGCAACCTCCCAGCAGTCCTCGATCAGCCCCGATCCCGTGAAGCGCCGCAGCAGCCAAGATCACCGCCCAGCCGTCCGCCTCCTCCATCGCGTCCGTTCTAGGCACCGGATCCGGCCGAGATCAGCTCCTCCAACGCTTCAGCCTCACGCGCCCGAGATCCAGCCGTTTGCCTCTAAAGCATTGATCTCCAGCGCATTCCGAAGATCCTTGGAGGGAGAGATTATAAAAGGCTCGGATCGGAGGAAGAACGGGAGCTCTCATCGACGAAAACAGAGGAGCCGGCCCCTTGGTTTCAAATGAAAAAAAAAGAGAGAAAGGGAAACAGGGGATGCCCTGTTTCCGAAAATAAAAAGAAGAAAAAAAAAATAGAGAGAGAGAAAAGGGAGGGATGTTGATGTTTGTAATGTCTTGCTAAATCCTTTAGCAAAGGGTGATGGATGAATCCTTGTCATGTTGCTTTCATCAAGTACACTCTGAACTTTAAATCTAATTGTTTTATATCCATTTGTATGTTTTGGGTTCTTGCATATTTATTTATTTGATAGATCTTGCATGGTTTATATATATTGATGCATGAATTATTTCGATGCTTGATTTGTCGTAGACGTAACCGGTACGATAAATACTTGGATGTTTAATTCATGTTTTCAGATTGTATACTTCATGATTAGAACTATTTTATCATATTAATCCTTAATCAAGAATCGCCGAGTTTATTTATTGAAAGTAATATTGTCAAGGAGGATTCCGGATCCCTAGCCATCTCTATATTCTTGAACGTTGTTTAATCACATATTATTCTTTGCTTTTCATTTCTATAAATCAACTAAAAAAAAATTACATCTAAAAGTTACGCTAATAATCCATATTTCGTTCCCTGAGGATTCGACCTCGGACTTCCGAGTATACTACTTGTGCGATTCTCCTGCACTTGGGAGAGCAATTTTATTTTTGCACCACCTATCTTTCTTTTGTAGATCCATTTGTATCCAATAGGTACAATACCTTCTGGTAGATCCACTAAAGTCCAGACTTGGTTGGAATGCATGGAGTCTAACTCTGACTTCATAACTTCCAACCATTTCTCGAAATCGATATCTGATATCGCCTCGTCGTAGGTTTTGGGATTCTGTATGTGTTCCCTATCTCCGATGAGGAACATTTCCTTAGTATCCTCTTCAAGCATACCTAAGTATCTATCAGGAGGATGGGAGACCCTACCAGATCTGTGAGGTGGAGGAACAACATGTACTGGCTCTGTATGAATGGGTTATATAGGATCCATGACTCGTTGCTTTTCAGAGACTTTCTCTTCAAGCTCAATTTTCCTCCCACTGCCTTTATCAAGGATAAACTGTTTTTCCAAGAAGATGGCATGTCGGCTCACAAACATATTGTGATCCTCTGAGACGTAAAAATTATATCCTAATGACTCTTTAGTGTAGATATCATGAACGCGAGGTGCAGGATACCAGGCCGAGAAACCCGGGCAAGCACTCCCCTAATGTGCCGATCGCTAGCGCATCCAGGGCCCCGGCGCCCAGCTCCGCTGGAGAGGCCGTCACTGATCTGAGAAGTGCGATCTGGGGTTTCATAACATCAAATTGAGACTTTTCATACCTATAAAACGAGCACTTATGGTCCTAGCCTCTAGCTTGTCCGCTTGTAATCGCTTGACATGGGCCGAACATCCCCAAATCTTGAGATGACCAAGACTTGGTTTCTTACCATGCCATATCTCATACGGTGTGGTGGAAATGGATTTAGAGGAAACTCTATTCAGTAGATAAATTGCGGTAAGTAAGGCATCTCTCCAAAGAAACATAGGTAAATTAGTGAAGCTCATCATGGACCGGACCATATCCAATAGAGTCCAATTTCTCCTCTCTGACACTCCGTTGAGTTGAGGTGTACCCGAAGGAGTCTATTGTGAGACTATGCCATTCTCCTTGAGATAGTTCCGGAATTCCCCACTAAGGTATTCTCCTCCTCGATCTGATCGAAGAGCCTTAAGGGGTTTTCCAGTTTGTTTTTTTACTTCATTTCTGAACTCTTTGAACTTTTCAAAAGATTCAGATTTGTGTCTCATAAGATACACATACCCATATCGTGAATAATCATCGGTAAACGTAATGAAGTACGAATAACGACCTCTAGCTAGCACATCGAATGGGCCACAAACATCTATATGTACTAGGGTAAGTATTTCAGTGGTCCTCTCCCCATGTCCTACAAAGGGCAATCTGTTGGGAACCCCGCCCATGCCGCTGATAATTCAAAAAAAATCAGATGGCAGCGGAAGAGGCATGTGCGGGATCGACGTTCATCTCATGAACGTTGTTTCATGAACCGTTCGTAGATAGATAAGGATTAAAAACTTTTTAAACTAATTTGGAGATCAGATCTTCACCTTGTGTGGGTAGATGATCACCGCAAATCTGAGTTCGTGGTTTTAGGAAGAGGGTTCGCTTGAAGCCGTTCAAGTGTCCGGCCTCTACGGGTGTCCACGGGAAGCAGAGATCCGATCAAAGCTCTTTAGTCTTCTCGGGGTGCTAGCTCCCTTGCAAAGACTTCTTTTGATGGCTGATTTCCTCCCTTTCAATCAACCCTTGATTGTGCTTGGGAGGAGGAAGAAGAAGGATGAAATTTGAAGATGAATCAAAGCCCTTGCAGCCTACTTCCTTTTTCCTGCGTTGGAAGGAGGAAGAGAGGAGGAGGAGGCCGCCAATGGCTTCTTCTTTTCTTCCCTTTGCTTGCGGCTGAACCAAGGAAGGGAGAGGGGTGGCCACGGCACAAAGGAAGAGGGCTTCAATCCTTCTAGGGCGTCGGCCCCTTGTTCCTCTTTTAAACCCATCTAGGGCTCCTACAATTTAGGAGCCCTAGAGTTATTTCCTAAGAGGGGGCGCCGGCCCCCTCTCTTCATGCCGCACCAAGGAAGCAAAAGGGGAGGGGCTTGCGCCCCTCCCTCTTGGTAAACCCTAATCCACATTTAGTAGGGTTTGGAATGCCCTAATGTGGTCAAGCCCTAATCCAATTAGGCTTAGCCCAAGGGTGAACCAATTTGGATCCAATCTAGGTAAGTCCTAATCTAATTAGAACTTAAATCAATTTTGACTCAATTGAACTCTTCAATCCTAATCCAATTAGGAGTCTTATTGATTCATTAGATTAATAATTAATTGTGACTTAAGAAACCCTAATCCAAATTAGGACATTTTTAATTTTAGTCCTAATCCAATTAGGACTCTAATTGAATCCGAAGTCCTAATCCAATTAGGATTTCTAGAAATCCTATTCTAAGTAGGAATCCAAAGATGAATTCAAAATCCTAATCTAATTAGGATTGTAGAAATCCTACTCCATATAGGAATCTCAGTCCTACTCTAAATAGGATTCCCAGTCCTAATCCAATTAGGACTCTAGGAATCCTACTCCAAGTAGGATTTGTGTTTTAAGTCCAATTAATCAATTCCCATTCCTTCTTCAACTTCTTATCAATCGAATTGATTACTCGTGATTCATAATCACTTTTTCAACCATCGGATTGGCCAATACTTCTAGTGTGTGTGACCCCATAGGTTCTATTCTGACTGATAGTGAGATATATTGTGATCTCTATCATAATATCATTGAAAACTCCTTTCAATGGATTGGAACGATTCCAACTCTACTCATTAGGGTTTATCGATCATCGAGATAATCCCTGTGAGTCCCACCATCCACCAGTGACACCTAGCAGCATGTAGTGGCTACCCAGTAGAATAGAATGATGAACCTCTAGGTGCAGTTATCATGTGATACAGTCCTACTATCGTGGATCCCTACAGGACGGAGGTCATGAATAACTCGTCAAACCCCTTTCGTCTGTCATATGTCAAGATTTATTCGACTCGAGTTCGTTAGTAGAAAACTCTTTCTCCACTTTATATTACTGCCCTGGCCAAGGTCTTAGAACTCAGTCTAACAAATCACATAGGATCACTCCTCTTCTATCAGGGTCGATAGATTCCATGTAAGTGCATACCCTACTCCTACAGTGAACTTAATGCAGCCAATCTACACTATAAGGACCCATATGACTAGAGACCATGTATACGTGTAGTCAAACTACAATAACCTCACTGTGAGTAGCTGAAGCACCGCAGGTCAAAGGACCAGTCATACTACTGCAACATCAAGCAAGTCACTGACGAGTGGATAGACATCCAAGTGACTTCTTGTCTTGGTCACGCTCAGTACCCTTGTTCTCTAACAAGCACCTGCACTATCACTTCAGTGTCCCTACACTATGGACTCAAGTCTCGTCCATCCTATAAGAAAGTGATCTGTGCACTGATCGGATCGATCACCATCCTCATGATGATCCATTGATCAGGAGCATTTAGAAATTAATCACCAATGATACATGGCTCAAATTCTCAACTCTTGAGAATATGCATCATCATCTTATTAATTTCTTGGACGATTCATAGACACATAAATAATATGAATAAAAAGATGCCTTTTATTCATTCAATAATAAATAGTCAAGTACAAAATTATGTCCCTAGAATTAACAATGTGTCAGCCAGATTGGCTTCTAGGGCATACATCTAACAATCTCCTACTTGCACTAAAGCCAATCGGTCATATATCTAAGCCCCATCTTCTTAAGGTGGGCTTCAGTCTTTTGCTGACTTAGTTGCTTAGTGAACGGGTCTGCCACGTTATCCGCGGAGTCTACTCTCTGCACCTCTACATATTTCTTCTCAACATAGTCCCGTATGAGGTGGAAGCGCCGCTCTATGTGCTTGGACTTCTGATGAGACCTTGGCTCCATAGCTAGTGCTATGGTGCCAATGTTATCACAGTAAAGTGTTATGGCATCTAATGACATTACACCTAACTCTGCAATGAACTTTTAACCAGAAGGTTTCCACTGCACCCTTAGATACGGCTTAACATTCAGCTTCTGAGGTAGAATCTATAATGATCAGTTGTTTGGAACTCTTCCAATTTATTGAACCACCATTGCACATATTCTGATGTAGACTTTCTATCATCAATATGTGTGCATCCTTCTACCTTCAACTCTGATCTTCTTCCAAAGACCAAGAACATGTCCTTAGTTCTTCTCAAGTATTTAAGACTGTTCTTCACAGCTATCCAGTGCTTTTTGCCTGGATCTGATTGACATATGCTCGTGACATTCACAGCATGTACTCTATTAAGTTATGTACATAGCATGGCATACATGAGGCTCCCTATTGCTGAAGCATAGGGGATCTTGCTCATGCGTTGAATCTCTTCAGATGTGTTGGGGCACATCTTCTTGTAGAGATTAATTCCATGCCTTAGGGGTAAGAGACCCCTTTTAGAGTTTTCCATGCTGAACCTTTTCAGCACTTCCTCTATGTACATCTTCTGTGATAGGCCAAGCATCCTTTTAGATCTATCTCTATAGACCTTAATTCCCAAAATATAGGATGCTTCCCCAAGGTCTTTCATGGAGAATTCTTTTGACAACCAGACCTTAACCGAGGTTAGCATGAAAATATCATTCCCTATCAGGAGGATGTCGTCCACGTACAGTACGAGAAATACGATAGCGCTCCCACTAACCTTTTTGTAAACACACGGTTCCTCTTCGTTTTTGATGAAATCAAACGTTTTGATTGCGTCATCGAAACGAGTGTTCCAACTCCGAGATGCTTGCTTTAGTCCATAAATGGACCTTTGCAGCTTGCAGACCTTGTGATCTCCATCACTGGAAGTAAAACCCAAAGGCTGTTCCATATAGATATCTTCTTCAAGATATCCATTTAGGAAAGCAGTTTTCACATCCATCTGCCAGATTTCATAATCATGAAATGCTGCAATGGCAAGCAATGTTCGGATGGATTTCAGCATGGCTACAGGTGAAAAAGTCTCCTGATAGTCAATGCCTTCGCGTTGACTATATCCTTTCGCCACCAGCCTTGCTTTATAGGTTTCTACCTTTCCATCCGAACCTATCTTCCTTTTGTAGATCCATTTACATCCAATAGGTACAATACCTTCTGGTGGATCTACTAAGGTCCAGACTTGGTTGGAATGCATGGAGTCTAATTTTGACTTTATAGCTTCCAACCATTTTTCGGAATCGATATCAGATATCGCCTCGTTGTAGGTTTTGGGATCCCGTACATGATCCCTATCTCCCACTAGGAACATTTCCTCAGTATCCTCTTCTAGTATACCTAAGTATCTATCGGGAGGATGGGAGACCCTACTTGATCTGCGAGGTGGTTGAGGGACATCGTGTACTGGCTCTGTATTAATGGGTTCGATAGGATCCATGACTCGTTGCTTTTCAGAGACTTTCTCTTCAAGCTCAATTTTCCTCCCACTGCCTCTGTCAAGGATAAACTGATTTTCCAAGAAGATGGCATGACGGCTCACAAACACATTGTGATCCTCTGAGATGTAAAAATTGTATCCTAATGACTCTTCAGGATATCCTATAAAACGAGCACTTATGGTCCTAGCCTCTAGTTTGTCCGCCTGTAGTCTTTTGACGTGGGCCGGACATCCCCAAATCTTGAGATGACCAAGACTTGGTTTCTTACCATGCCATATCTCATACGGTGTGGTAGGAATGGATTTAGAGGGAACCCTATTCAGTAGATATACTGCGGTAAGTAAGGCATCTCCCCAAAGAAACATCGGTAGATCAGTGAAGCTCATCATGGACCGGACCATATCCAATAGAGTCCGATTTCTCCTCTCTGACACCCCGTTGAGTTGAGGTGTACCCGGAGGAGTCCATTGTGAGACTATGCCATTGTCCTTGAGATAGTCCCGGAATTCTCCACTAAGGTATTCTCCTCCTCGATCTGATCGAAGAGCTTTAAGGGGTTTTCCAGTTTGTTTTTCTACTTCATTTCTGAACTCTTTGAACTTTTCGAAAGATTCAGATTTGTGTCTCATAAGATACACATACCCATACCGTGAATAATCATCGGTAAAGGTAATGAAGTATGAATAACGTCCCCTAGCTAGCACATCGAATGGGCCACATACGTCTGTATGTACCAGGGTAAGTATTTCAGTGGTCCTCTCCCCATGTCCTACAAAGGGCAATCTAGCCATTTTTTTTTGAAGACAGGACTCGCAAACCGGATATGACTCGGAAGTTAATGAGCCGAGAAGCCCATATTTATCCATTTTGTTCATTCTGTCCTCTCCAATATGGCCAAGTCTGAGGTGCCACAAATATTTTTGGTTTATCTCATCCCTGAATCTCTTGGATCCTTTGGCACTCACTTCTTGCTCAGACACATTTACAGATACATCCATATGCAAATGATAGAGACTGTCAATCATAAAATCACATGTGACTATTTTATTTCTGAAATAAATAGAACAACAGTCTTTGCCAAATGTAAAAACATGACCTTCCTGTGCTAGACATGAAACAGAAATCAAATTTCTGCTAGCAGCAGGTACATAATAACATTCTCTAAGTAATAAACTAAAATCAGACGGTAGTCGCAGAAAGTAGGTGCCACAGCCACAGCAGCAACTTTTGCCCTGTTGCCAATCCGAAGGGTTACCGCACCTTCCGCCAGCCTTCTACTTTCCTTTAGACCCTGCATAGTAGTGCACAATTAAGCACTAGAACCAGAATCTATAACCCAACTTGAAGTAGAGAAAACTGTAAGGTTAGTTTCAATCACGAGCAAGTCTAACATACCTTTTGAAGGTGTGTCTGCCATTTTGTTCTTCAAGTTCTCGAGGTATGAAGGACAGTTCCTCTTCCAGTGGCCGTCGACATTGCAGTGGAAATATTTTTCTTTGTCATTAGCCCTTTTCTTTTGAACTTCCTTCTTTGGCTTCTTGTCTTTCTTCTGCTTCTTAGTAGGCTTCTTTTTCTTCCAAGCATACTTTCTCTTGGAACCAGAAGTCAACTCAGTAGCAAGGACATTGCCCCTTGAACCTTTCAAGGCTCCCTCAGCAGTTACCAACATATTTATCAGTTCAGTCTTAGTGCATTCAATCTTATTCATGTGGTAGTTTACTATAAACTGACCAAATGAATCAGGAAGGGACTGTAGGATCAAATCCACTTGCAATTCCTTGTGCATGTTCATTCCGAGCTTCTCAAGCTCCTCTAGGTCCTTGATCATAGTCAGACCGTGATCATGGACAGACTGCCCTTCGCGCATCTTTGTCTTGAAGAGCCTCTTGGACACTTCAAAACGAGCTGTGCGACTCTGCTCACCATACAACTCTCGCAGGTGTGCCAGTATGTCCCTAGCAGTCTTCATATTTTCATGCCTGGCATTGGAGTTCATTGGACATGGATGCCATGATATAGCACTTGACCCTAGTGTCATCGTCTGTCCACTTCTCATGCGTCGTACGCTGATCAGTGGTCGGACGTGCTGGTAATGCGGGGATGTCATTGTCGAGCACATAGCCTATTTTCTCGCAACTCAGAACAATTTTGAGATTCCTAAGCCAGTCTCTGTAATTGGTACCCGGTCAATCGGTTGGTCTCAAGAATACGGGTCAAAGGGTTTGAGGCTGACATTATGATCTGCAAAGAGTAAAGATTCTAGTTAGACTTTTGTTCTTGATCCTAATCTGTTCTAAGGACTTTTAGAACGAATGTACCTCCCACTATTTTCTCGAATTCCTCACACTTCCCTGATAGGAAAAACGGAAATCCTACACGACTAGGGTTTCTAGTGGGTACTGCGGTTCCACCGATTTACATGCCACCTCACCTAACAGTTATTGGTGAAACATAGATTGATGAATGTACAACTCTTGTACAATGCTTCTCAAGCATGTTGCAGTGCAACTTGGTCTCTAAGCCATGAAAATCTCACCTAACAGTTATTGGTCCCATTTCTTAGTTAAGTCAGACCCACCGAATAACCGTAGGAATAAAGTCGTCATTGGATCGTCACCTAACAGTTATTGGTGCCCAACCCCACCTTTACCCTACAACATCTCATGTCTATAGAGAGGTCCAGCCCCCCGATGCAACTTGCCCACTGTGTCCAGCCGAGAAAATCAACATCAGAAAGACCTTAGCAGCTCTACTACGGTGGAAGACCTATTGACTTAATATTGGTTAATCAGGTCTTAGTGTTTGCAACTTGAGCTCTTCATAAGAGGTAATCGAACAATTGGCCAGGTAAGCAGGTGGGAGGCTCCCCTTACTCAGAGAGTAAGGTCCTAATTAAGTAACCACCTTTCATGCTTTCCTAGACACCAATTAGATCAATTAATCTAATATGACTTGCTCATGTCGGTTCACTCTCGACTTGATTGAGGAGGTTTTAGTTTAGTTCTCATTGGGTTTGCTACATCACATGTAAACCTATCTATCCGACTCTCATTCACATTACATGCAAACGGCACATTGCAGGCAGTTATAATCGCAGCAATAATTAAAGCTAAACTTTAAATAGGTGATGATCATGGATTCTAATTAGGTCATATTACAAGCACATGCACGTCAATCGATCAACTTGTCTTCAACTCTTGAATTGGTTCCAAGCCTCCTTGACTCGATCCTTGACCAACTCTTGATCCAATCGCCATCAACCGCTTAGACCCCTGTTCATCTCATGCCTTGTCTTCAACTTGATCGTTGACGTACATCACATCACAGAAATACAACCAGATGTAAAATAAAAATAAAAATAAATTACATCTCCCTTTTAGGAGGCACGCAGGCCTCTCAAAACATTAAATAAGATGCATGCAAGCATCTGAAAAATTACATGACATTGCAGATCACATCGCAGGTCTTTACATTTAATACCAAAAGGGTTTGAATCCTATGATCATCACCACATGCAGCAATTATAATTTTCAGATCTGAAAACTAACTGATTATCTCATGGCATAGGTTGCTGATCATTCTAATCATGATTCTAAACTTTGTAATCCTATTAACAATGCAATTAGAATCATCTTTTTATCACATAAAAATCAGCATGTAAAAATCAGCACCCTAGAAAAAATCTGCATGCAGAAAATTTTCAGCATGCATGATCATTCAATTTTCAGATCTATTAAGCCTACTAATAATTAATCCCTTTACCTTAATCTACGAAGCCTAGGCTTGATACCACTGTTGGTAACCCGCCTATGCCACTGATATTTCAAAAAAAAAAATAGATGGCAGCGGAAGAGGCATGTGCGGGATCGACGTTCATCGCATGAACGTTGTTTCATGAACCGTTCGTAGTTAGGCAAGGATTAAAAACTTTTAAAAACATTAGAAGATCAGATCTTCACCTTGTGCGGGTAGATGATCACCGCAAATCTAAGTTCGTGGTTTTAGGAAGAGGGTTCGCTTGAAGCCGTTCAAGTGTCCGGCCTCTACGGGTATCCACACGAAGCAGAGATCCGATCAAAGCTCTCTAGTCTTCCCGGGGTGCTAGCTCCCTTGCAAAGACTTCTTTTGATGGCTGATTTCCTCCCTTTCAATCAACCCTTGATTGTGCTTGGGAGGAGGAAGAAGAAGGATGAAACTTGAAGATGAATCAAAGCCCTTGCAGCCTACTTCCTTTTCCCTGCGTTGGAAGGAGGAAGAGAGGAGGAGGAGGCCGCCAATGGCTTCTTCTTTTCTTCCTTTGCTTGCGGCTGAACCAAGGAGGGGAGAGGGGTGGCCACGGCTTGGAGGAGGAGGAATCCAATTCTACTTAGGGCGCCGGCCCTTGCTCCCCTTTTAAAGCCATCTAGGGCTCCTACAATCTAGGAGCCCTAGAGTTATTTCCTAAGAGGGGGCGCCGGCCCCCTCTCTTCATCCTCACCACATGGAAAGGGGAGGGGCGTACGCCCCTCCTCATGGTAAACCCTAATCCACATTAAGTAGGGTTTAGAATGCCCTAATGTGGTCAAGCCCTAATCCAATTAGGCTTAGCCCAAGGGTGAACCAATTTCGGATCCAATCTAGGTAAGTTCTAATCCAATTAGAACTTAAATCAATTTTGACTCAATTGAACTCTTCAATCCTAATCCAATTAGGAGTCTTATTGATTCATTAGATTAATAATTAATTGTGACTTAAGAAATCCTAATCCAAATTAGGACATATTTAATTTTAGTCCTAATCCAATTAGGACTCTTATTTGAATTCGAAGTCCTAATCCAATTAGGACTTCTAGGAATCCTATTCCAAGTAGGAATCCAATTTTAATTCAAAACTCCTAATCTAATTAGGATTGTAGGAATCCTATTTCAAGTAGGAATCCCCAGTCCTACTCCAACTAGGATTCCCAGTCCTAATCCAATTAGGACTCTAGGAATCCTACTTAAAGTAGGATTTGTGTTTAAGTCCAATTAATTAATTCCCTTTGTTCCTTCTTCAACTGAATATCAATCGAATTGATTACTTGTGATTTCTAATCACGATTCAACCATCGGATCGGTCAATACTTCTAGTGTGTGTGACCCCATAGGTTCTATTCTGACTGGTAGTGAGATATATTGCGATCTCTATCACAATATCATTGAAAACTCCTTTCAATGGGTTGGAACGATTCCAACTCAACTCATTAGGGTTAATCGATCATCGAGATAATCCCTGTGAGTCCCACCATCCACTAGTGACACCTAGCAGCATGTAGTGGCTACCCAGCAGAATAGAATGATGAACCTCTAGGTGCAGTTAACGTGTGATACAGTCCTACTATCGTGGATCCCTACAGGACGGAGGTCATAGACAACTCGTCAAACCCCATCGTCTGTCATATGTGAAGATTTATTCGACTTACGTTCGAGAGTGGAAAACTCTTTCTCCACTGTGCATACTGCCCCGGCCGAGGTCTTACGAACTCAGTCTTATAAATCACATAGGATCTCTCCTTATCTATCAAGGTCGATAGATTCCTTATAGGTGCATACCCTACTCCTGCAGTGAACTTACTGCAGCCAATCTACACTGCATGGACCCATATGTCTAGAGACCATGTATGTGTGCAGTCAAACTACAATAACCTCACTGTGAGTAGCCGAAGCACCGCAGGTCAAAGGACCAGTCACACTACTGCAACATCAAGCAAGTCACTGACGAGTGGATAGACATCCAAGTGACTTCTTGTATTGGTCACGCTCAGTACCCTTGTTCTTAACAAGCACCTGCACTATTACTTCAGTGTCGCCACACTGTGGACTCGAGTCTCGTCCATCCATAAGGAAAGTAATCTGTGCACTGATCTCATCGGATCGATCACCGTCCTCGTGATGATCCATCGATCAGGAGCGTTCAGAAATTAATCACTAATGATACATGGCTCAAATTCTCAACTCTTGAGAATATGCATCATCATCTTATTAATTCCTTGGACGATTCATAGACACAATAATAATATGAATGAAAAAGATGCCTTTCATTTATTCAATAATAATAAAGTCAAGTACAAATTATGTCCTAGAATTAATAATGTATCAGCCAAAATTGGCTTCTAGGGCATACATCTAACAATCTCCCACTTGCACTAAAGCCAATCAGTCATATATCTTAGTCCCATCTTCTCAAGGTGGACTTCAGTCTTTTGCTGACTTAGCTGTTTAGTGAACGAGTCTGCCACATTGTTCGCGGAGTCTACTCTCTGCACTTCGACATACTTCTTCTCAACATAGTCGCGTATGAGATGGAAGCGCCGCTCTATATGCTTGGACTTCTGGTGAGACCTTGGCTCCTTAGCAAGAGCTATGGCGCCATTATTATCGCAGTAGAGTGTTATGGCATCTGATGACATTACATCCAATTCCGCAATGAATTTCTTGAACCAGAAGCCTTCCTTAGCAGCTTCAGAGGCGGCGATGTATTCAGCTTCCATAGTAGAATCAGCAATGATCGGTTGTTTAGAACTCTTCCAATTCACCGTACCACCATTGTACAAGAACACATATCCAGATGTTGACTTCCTATCATCGACATCAGTCATGAAGTCTGAATCTGTGTATCCTTCTACCTTCAACTCTGATGATCCTCCAAAAACCAAGAATAAATCTTTAGTTCTTCTCAAGTACTTAAGAATATTCTTCACAGCTGTCCAGTGTTCTTCACCTGGATTTGACTGATATCTGCTTGTGACACTCACAGCAAGAGCTATATCAGGTCGTGTACATAGCATGGCATACATGAGGCTCCCTATTGCTGATGCATAGGGAATCTTCCTCATGCGTTGAATCTCTTCAGATGTATTGGGGCACATCTTCTTGGAGAGATGAATTCCATGCCTAAGGGGTAAGAGACCCCTTTTGGAGTTTTCCATGCTGAACCTTTTCAGCACTTCCTCTATATACATTTTCTGTGATAGGCCAAGCATCCTTTTAGATCTATCTCTATAGACCTTTATTCCCAAAATATAGGATGCTTCCCCAAGGTCTTTCATGGAGAATTCTTTTGACAACCAGACCTTGACCGAGGTTAGCATGGGAATATCATTCCCTATCAGTAGGATGTCGTCCACCGTACAGTACGAGAAATACGACAGCGCTCCCACTAACCTTTTTGTAAACACACGGTTCCTCTTCGTTTTTGTTGAAATCAAACATTTTGATTGCGTCATCGAAACGAGTGTTCCAACTCCGAGATGCTTGCTTTAGTCCATAGATGGACCTTTGCAGCTTGCAGACCTTGTGATCTTCCATCACTGGAAGTGAAACCCAAAGGCTGTTCCATATAGATATCTTCATCAAGATATCCATTCAGGAAAGCAGTTTTCACATCCATCTGCCAGATTTCATAATCATGAAATGCTGCAATGGCAAGCAATGTTCGGATGGATTTTAGCATGGCTACAGGTGAAAAGGTCTCCTGATAGTCAATGCCTTCGTGCTGACTATACCCTTTCGCCACAAGCCTTGCCTTATAGGTCTCTACCTCTCCATCCGAACCCTATTTTCCTTTTGTAGAATCCATTTTCATCCAATAGGTACAATACCTTCTGGTGGGTCTACTAAGGTCCAGACTTGGTTGGAATGCATGGAGTCTAACTCTGACTTCATGGCTTCCAGCCATTTCTCGGAATCGATATCAGATATTGCCTCGTCGTAGGTTTTGGGATCTTGTGTATGATCCCTATCTCCCACTAGGAACATTTCCTCGGTATCCTCTTCTAGTATACCTAAGTATCTATCGGGAGGATGGGAGACCCTACTAGATCTACGAGGTGGTCGAGGGACATCGTGTACTGGCTCTGTATGAATGGGTTCAATAGGATCCATGGACTCATTGCTTTTCAGAGACTTTCTCTTCAAGCTCAATTTTCCTCCCACTGCCTCTATCCAAGGATAAACTGGTTTTCCAAGAAGATGGCATGACGGCTCACAAACACATTGTGATCCTCTGAGACGTAAAAATTGTATCCTAATGACTCTTTAGGATATCCTATAAAACGAGCACTTATGGTCCTAGCCTCTAACTTGTCTGCCTGTAGTCTCTTGACGTGGGCCGGACATCCCCAAATCTTGAGATGACCAAGACTTGGTTTCTTACCATGCCATATCTCATACGGTGTGGTAGGAACGGATTTAGAGGGAACTCTATTCAGTAGATATACTGCGGTAAGTAAGGCATCTCCCCAAAGAAACATAGGTAAATCAGTGAAGCTCATCATGGACCTGACCATATCCAATAGGGTCCGATTCCTCCTCTCTGACACCCCGTTGAGTTGAGGTGTACCCGGAGGTGTCCACTGTGAGACTATGCCGTTTTCCTTGAGATAGTCCCGGAATTCCCCACTAAGGTATTCTCCTCCTCGATCTGATCGAAGAACCTTAAGAGGTTTTCTAGTTTGTTTTTCTACTTCATTCTTGAACTCTTTGAACTTTTCAAAAGATTCAGACTTGTGTCTCATAAGATACACATACCCATACCGTGAATAATCATCGGTAAAGGTAATGAAGTACGAATAACATCCCCTGGCTAGCACATCGAATGGGCCACATATATCTGTATGTACTAGGGTAAGTATTTCAGTGGTCCTCTCCCCATGTCCTACAAAGGGCAATCTAGCCATTTTTTCTTGAAAACAGGACTCGCAAACTGGATATGACTCGGAAGTCAATGAGCCAAGAGGCCCATCTTTATCCATTTTGTTCATTCTGTCCTCTCCAATATGGCCAAGCCTGAGGTGCCACAAATACTTTTGGTTTATCTCATCCCTGGATCTTTTGGATCCTTTGGCACTCACTTCTTGCTCAGACACATTTATAGATACATCCATATGCAAATGATAGAGACTGTCAATCATAAAACCACGTGCGACTATTTTATTTCTAAAATAAATAGAACAGCAGTCTTTGTCAAATGTAAAAATATGACCTTCCTGTGCTAGACATGAAACAGAAATCAAATTTCTGCTGAGCAGCAGGTACATAATAGCAGTCTCTAAGCAATAAACTAAAACCAGACGGTAGTCGCAGATGGTAGGTGCCCATAGCCACAGCAGCAACTTTTGCCCCGTTGCCAACCCGAAGGGTTACTGCACCTTCCGCCAGCCTTCTACTTTCCTTTAGACCCTGCATGGTAGTGCACAAATGAGCACTAGAACCAGAATCTATAACCCAACTAGAAGTAGAAGAAACCGTTAGATTAGTTTCAATTATGAGCAAGTCTTTACCTTCTGAAGGTGTGTCACCTTTCTTGTTCTTCAGGCTCTCGAGGTATGAAGGACAGTTTCTCTTCCAGTGGCCGTCGACATTACAGTGGAAACATTTTTCTTTGTCGTTAGCCTTTTCTTTTGAACTTCCTTCTTTGGCTTTTGTCTTTCTTCTGCTTCTTAGCAGGCTTCTTTTTCTTCCAAGTAGACTTTCTCTTGGAACCAGAAGTCAACTCAGCAGCAAGGACATTGCCCCTTGAACCTTTCAAGGCTCCCTCAGCAGTTACCAACATGTTGATCAGTTCAGTCTTAGTGCATTCAATCTTATTCATGTGGTAGTTTACTATAAACTGACCAAATGAATCAGGAAGTGACTGTAGGATCAAATCCACTTGCAATTCCTTGTGCATGTTCATTCCGAGCTTCTCAAGCTCCTCTAGGTCCTTGATCATAGTCAGACCGTGATCATGGACAGACTGCCCTTCGCGCATCTTTGTCTTGAAGAGCCTCTTGGACACTTCAAAACGAGCCTGTGCGACTCTGCTCACCATACAACTCTCGCAGGTGTGCCAGTATGTCCTAGCAGTCTTCATATTTTCATGCTGGCATTGGAGTTCATTGGACATGGATGCCATGATATAGCACTTGACCCTAGTGTCATCGTCTGTCCACTTCTCATGCGTCGTACGCTGATCAGTGGTCGGACGTGCTGGTAATGCGGGGATGTCATTGTCGAGCACATAGCCTATTTCTCGCAACTCAGAACAATTTTGAGATTCCTAGCCAGTCTCTGTAATTGGTACCGGTCAATCGGTTGGTCTCAAGAATACGGGTCAAAGGGTTTGAGGCTGACATTATGATCTGCAAAGAGTAAAGATTCTAGTTAGACTTTTGTACTTGATCCTAATCTATTCTAAGGTCTTTTAGAACAAATGTAACTCCCACTATTTTCTCGAATCCCTCACACTCCCTTGGTAGGGAAACAGAAATCCCACAACGACTAGGATTTCTAGTGGGTACTGCGGTCCCACCGATTTACATGCCACCTCACCTAACAGTTATTGGTGACACATAGATTGATGAATGTACAACTCTTGTACAATGCTTCTCAAGCATGTTGCAGTACAACTTGGTCTCTAAGCCATGAAAACCTCACCTAACAGTTATTGGTCCCATTTCTTAGTTAAGTCAGACCCCACCGTATAACCGTAGGAATAAAGTCGTCATTGGGTCCTCACCTAACAGTTATTGGTGCCCAACCCCACCTTTACCCTACAACATCTCATGTCTATAGAGAGGTCCAGCCCCCCGATGCAACTTGACCACTGTGTCCAGCCGAGACAAATCAACATCAGAAAGGCCTTAGCAGCTCTACTACAGTGGAAGACCTGTTGACTTAATATTGGTTAATCAGGTCTTAGTGTTTGCAACTTGAGCTCTTCATAAGAGGTAATCGAACAATTGGCCAGGTAAGCAGGTGGGAGGCTCCCCTTACTCAGAGAGTAAGGTCCTAATTAAGTAACCACCTTTCATGCTTTCCTAGACACCAATTAGATCAATTAATCTAATATGACTTGCTCATGTCGGTTCACTCTCGACTTGATTGAGGAGGTTTTAATTTAGGTCTCAATTGGGTTTGCTACATCACATGTAAACCTATCTACCCGACTCTCATTCATATCACATGCAAACGGCACATTGCAGGCAGTTATAATCGCAGCAATAATTAAAGCTAAACTTTAAATAGGTGATGATCATGGATTCTAGTTAGGTCGTATTACAAGCACATGCACGTCAATCGATCAATTGGTCTTCAACTCTTGAATTGGTTCCAAGCCTCCTTGATTCGATCCTTGACCAACTCTTGATCCAATCGCCATCAACCGCTTAGACCCCTGTTCATCTCATGCCTTGTCTTCAACTTGATCGTTGACGTACATCACATCACAGAAATACAACCAGATGTAAAATAAAAATAAAAATAAATTACATCTCCCTTTTAGGAGGCACGCAGGCCTCTCAAAACATTAAATAAGATGCATGCAAGCATCTGAAAAATTACATGACATTGCAGATCACATCGCAGGTCTTTACATTTAATACCAAAAGGGTTTGAATCCTATGATCATCACCACATGCAGCAATTATAATTTTCAGATCTGAAAACTAACTGATTATCTCATGGCATAGGTTGCTGATCATTCTAATCATGATTCTAAACTTTGTAATCCTATTAACAATGCAATTAGAATCATCTTTTTATCACATAAAAAATCAGCATGTAAAAATCAGCACCCTAGAAAAAATCTGCATGCAGAAAATTTTCAGCATGCATGATCATTCAATTTTCAGATCTATTAAGCCTACTAATAATTAATCCTTACCTTAATCTACGAAGCCTAGGCTCTGATACCACTGTTGGTAACCCGCCTATGCCACTGATATTTCAAAAAAAAATAGATGGCAGCGGAAGAGGCATGTGCGGGATCGACGTTCATCGCATGAACGTTGTTTCATGAACCGTTCGTAGTTAGGCAAGGATTAAAAACTTTTAAAAACATTAGAAGATCAGATCTTCACCTTGTGCGGGTAGATGATCACCGCAAATCTAAGTTCGTGGTTTTAGGAAGAGGGTTCGCTTGAAGCCGTTCAAGTGTCCGGCCTTACGGGTATCCACACGAAGCAGAGATCCGATCAAAGCTCTCTAGTCTTCCAGAGGGTGCTAGCTCCCTTGCAAAGACTTCTTTTGATGGCTGATTTCCTCCCTTTCAATCAACCCTTGATTGTGCTTGGGAGGAGGAAGAAGAAGGATGAAACTTGAAGATGAATCAAAGCCCTTGCAGCCTACTTCCTTTTCCCTGCGTTGGAAGGAGGAAGAGAGGAGGAGGAGGCCGCCAATGGCTTCTTCTTTTCTTCCTTTGCTTGCGGCTGAACCCAAGGAGGGGAGAGGGGTGGCCACGGCTTGGAGGAGGAGGAATCCAATTCTACTTAGGGCGCCGGCCCTTGCTCCCCTTTTAAAGCCATCTAGGGCTCCTACAATCTAGGAGCCCTAGAGTTATTTCCTAAGAGGGGGCGCCGGCCCCCTCTCTTCATCCCTCACCACATGGAAAGGGGAGGGGCGTACGCCCCTCCTCATGGTAAACCCTAATCCACATTAAGTAGGGTTTAGAATGCCCTAATGTGGTCAAGCCCTAATCCAATTAGGCTTAGCCAAGGGTGAACCAATTTCGGATCCAATCTAGGTAAGTTCTAATCCAATTAGAACTTAAATCAATTTTGACTCAATTGAACTCTTCAATCCTAATCCAATTAGGAGTCTTATTGATTCATTAGATTAATAATTAATTGTGACTTAAGAAATCCTAATCCAAATTAGGAACATATTTAATTTTAGTCCTAATCCAATTAGGACTCTTATTTGGAATTCGAAGTCCTAATCCAATTAGGACTTCTAGGAATCCTATTCCAAGTAGGAATCCAATTTTAATTCAAAACTCCTAATCTAATTAGGATTGTAGGAATCCTATTTCAAGTAGGAATCCCAGTCCTACTCCAACTAGGATTCCCAGTCCTAATCCAATTAGGACTCTAGGAAATCCTACTTAAAGTAGGATTTGTGTTTAAGTCCAATTAATTAATTCCCTTTGTTCCTTCTTCAACTGAATATCAATCGAATTGATTACTTGTGATTTCTAATCACGATTCAACCATCGGATCGGTCAATACTTCTAGTGTGTGTGACCCCATAGGTTCTATTCTGACTGGTAGTGAGATATATTGCGATCTCTATCACAATATCATTGAAAACTCCTTTCAATGGGTTGGAACGATTCCAACTCAACTCATTAGGGTTAATCGATCATCGAGATAATCCCTGTGAGTCCACCATCCACCAGTGACACCTAGCAGCATGTAGTGGCTACCCAGCAGAATAGAATGATGAACCTCTAGGTGCAGTTAACGTGTGATACAGTCCTACTATCGTGGATCCCTACAGGACGGGAGGTCATAGACAACTCGTCAAAACCCCATCGTCTGTCATATGTGAAAGATTTATTCGACTTACGTTCGAGAGTGGAAAACTCTTTCTCCACTGTGCATACTGCCCCGGCCGAGGTCTTACGAACTCAGTCTTATAAATCACATAGGAATCTCTCCTTATCTATCAAGGTCGATAGATTCCTTATAGGTGCATACCCTACTCCTGCAGTGAACTTACTGCAGCCAATCTACACTGCATGGACCCATATGTCTAGAGACCATGTATGTGTGCAGTCAAACTACAATAACCTCACTGGTGAGTAGCCGAAGCACCGCAGGTCCAAAGGACCAGTCACACTACTGCAACATCAAGCAAGTCACTTGACGAGTGGATAGACATCCAAGTGACTTCTTGTATTGGGTCACGCTCAGTACCCTTGTTTCTTAACAAGCACCTGCACTATTACTTCAGTGTCGCCACACTGTGGACTCGAGTCTCGTCCATCCATAAGGAAAGTAATCTGTGCACGATCTCATCGGATCGATCACCATCCTCGTGATGATCCATCGATCAGTGAGCGTTCAGAAATTAATCACTAATGATACATGGCTCAATTCTCAACTCTTGAGATATTGCATCATCATCTTATTAATTCCTTGGACGATTCATAGACACAATAATAATATGAATGAAAAAGATGCCTTTCATTTATTCAGTAATAATAAAGTCAAGTACAAATTATGTCCTAGAATTAATAATGTTGTCAGCCAAAATTGGCTTCTAGGGCATACATCTAACAGTTTTGTCCTTGAACCATCTGCTTAATAAAAATTGTCTCTTTAGTTCAAGTGACATGTGCTTGCTTATATTTAGGCAATCTCTTGAGTAAAGTGACTTAATATTCAATTATTATCACATCTTATGTTGAGTCATCTAGTTAAGAAAATTATATTGTATGAATGTCTGTATCTTGAAGAAACTAATGACTTTCTTCAGAGAGAAAAAAGATTTTTGTTAATAATGCAGAATGAATCGATAATTTTAGATACCTCTCTCATAAATTAGCTGAGCAAAGTCAATAACTTAAATATTATTGTGGCATGATTAAGTTTTTAATTATTAATTTGTGGATATCATGTCTATATATGTATTGATTAACTTATGCTTTTAGAATTGTTTCATGGTTTGCCCCAAACTAAAATATCTTTGGCCAAGTCATAACCATGAAATACACAAGTTTATGCTTAAAATTTTGATTTAAAATAACTTGTGAGAAGCTATGAATCCTTCAGCATAATGAAAATGTTGGTTGCATGATATACATCTATATGATACAAAGATTATTTCTTTATTCTGCTCTTTCATGTAAAATTACTTTGAGAAGTAACAAAAAGAGAGAGAGATAAGAAAAGAAAATGAACATTATTCAAAAAAAGTAAAATCTAAGTAAAGGCAAATACTCCAATCGTAAGAAAAAGCAAAACAAGCATAATATATTCGGCACATTTGTGAGAACTTGTGTGAGCATTCTTTTGGAAGGGATAAAATTCGTAATCAATTACACTTAAACAGAGAAAGTTTGGAAGTGGAACATTTTAACCTTTCTATATTGCTTATCATAGGGATGGTGCCAATGGGGAGGCTAGTGGTAGTATCCGGTACTATTTGACCCAACTATTCGGTGTAGGGTATATTAGAGACAGCACAAGAGGGAGGCTAGTGGTAGTACCTCGTGCCCCTTCCAACTCCACCGGATAGGGAGCAAATAGAGTATAGAGCATAAGAAAGTAAAAACGAAAAACAAAATCAAAATGTTCATTAATTGGTTAAGAAAAGAAAATTCAAAAAAAATAGGAAACATGAATGACAAAGTAAATGTAAGTATATAAGAAGATCAAGTCAAGTTTTAATCACTTGAAAATTAAGGATAAAATCAGTGCAAGTTATATTAAGTAGGGGGAGTTTATTTGAAAAGAATTAATTTTTGATCCTTGCATGCTTGTTCTTAATATTTTAATGCATGACTTAACACATAATATATTTGCATGCGGCCTGATGTTTTGAATTATGGGTTCTCAATATTTTGTAATGCTCCATTCTTGGATAATTTGATTGAATGTTTGAATACTACATTATTTTTTTTTGGTATTATTGAAAAGAAAATTTCAGATTTGTCGTTCACATCATCTTGAAATCTGAAAGTTGAATAAATTTGTAAAAAGAAGAAGAGAAGGATATCTCTTATTTAGCAAAATGAATTGTTTTTTTTTATCTTTCAACTTGCCTTAACTTTGGTACATAATTGTTCTAATTCGTACCAAAACTCAACATTAAAATACAAATATTCTGAATATGCTCTAATATATTTGAAATATGTGTTTTCAATCGTAATGCATTTAAGATGAGCTACAATATGGAAGATACATATCTCAAATTATAACTTGAAAGCCTCCCTGAAAATCTTTATGAAGTTCAAAATCCGATTTTGCATAAAAGTTTAAACTTAATTTAAAAATACTTATATCGGTACATCTTTGTAACCTTAGTTACATGCTTCAATGATCGCATCATTCAGGAGAATAACTCAATATGATTCCTAAATAAAAAATCTTAACTTAAGAAAAAACAGAATTAATTTTGATGCCTTGGTTGATTGCTCTGATACGCATCTGAAAACATATCATTTCTTATCTTTAAAGTATACTAAATTGGTTTAAATGATGTATTTTTTCAATTGATCTTGATTGCGAACAAATGTTTCAAATATATGACTTTACTTTGATATTAAAAAGATTTCATTGTATTTCATATATACATTGCTATGAATCTATGAGTAAAAAAATTAAATTCTATAAACATTTCACTTGAATGATCTTCTATATCCCTTTCTGCATGATTGTTGCTTCCATCACCAAAAAAAAGAGCTATTTTAAAAAGAGTGAATGATCTTAAAGCTAGAAACATTTCAGCTCACTCAAATGACTCTTAAAAAGAAAGAAAATGGTAATTGCTTTGAAAGAAATTGAGCTTCAAATGAATTATTTTTCTTATTAATATTTCAGAACATTTTCTCAAAGATTAAAAAGGAAGCATTACTTATTCTTAAAAGATTAAAAAGAGTGATTGCTATAAATTTTGAATAATTCTAGATCACTCTACATTCCTGATATCATAGAATTTCAGTTTTATTCACGCTCATCATTAAAATCTGAAATTCAACAAAAGAAAAGAATGATTAAAGAAGAATGCATCTTTTGAGGGGGAGCTTTAGACATATCAATCCTTCTTCATCTTATTCAAAAGTTACCATCATATGATGCATACCTTGAATATTTATGAATTGATTTTAATGAACCTCCTTGTGTTGCCATTACTTGTCTTAATTATATAAAGCCTATACCTTGAGTTGAGTTTTATAAGGTTGTCTTATCTCAATATGCTCTCATTAGTATAAGCTGTGCTGAAACTTATAGAACATATATTTTCAAGATTGACAATTTGAATATTTTATTAAAAATTATCTTCAAATTCTAAACTCTTAAATGGAATGTTCAATTAAGGGGGAGAAAGAAAATTTTTAGGAGGAGAGATCATATGGAGCTTAATCGCATAAATTCATAACTAAAGGAGAGAGAAAAAATATTAAATGAGAAGTGATCCTAATACTCTCCATTATGTATCATCTGAAATTTAAATCTGAAAATCTGTATGATACACCTTGAGGCTTGTTATTTGGTTAGTGCATCAATCATGAACCAAATTACAATTCAAACAGTTGATCTTAAGCGTCTCTAGTTTAATGAAAGAGGGGGAGAATAATGTGTTGAGCTAAATTTCCTTCAGTATTTCTTATGAACACAAATTTAAAGTAACTACTATATGTGATAGATTTATAGATGGTAAAATACACCTAATTGGCAAATCAACTGTTTTGAAAATTACTTTTTTTTAAAAAAATCCATCTGTCTCTATTAGAAAATCTATTTTGGAATTCACTAATGAGTTCTTATTGGCTTGCTCTTTAGAGTTTCAATCCTGTGCCAATTCATTCTTATATATATCAAAATGTGTTTCTCTCTGAAGGAATAAAGAAAGTCTTTAAAAGAGACTCTAAGATGTATCAAAAATTGCATGAATTCATATTTTGGTATTTGTGCCCCAATGCTCTTATTATCCATAAAAGAACTTTGAAGTCATTAAGAATTAATGATCTAACATGATGGAGTATGTTTTTCAAGTATAATTTTGATCTTATACTCTGAAATTATATTAAATTGCTCTCATATGTCTAAATACTTAATATATTGGGCCAAAAGATCTTAAATAAACAAGCTTCATACTTGTTATTAAAGATCTTTCAAAAAGTGGGTTAGATTTCCATTCGTGCCTTCTTTGAATATCAAGTCTTGATGCTTTTTGAATTAACTGAAAAAGGTTTTCACCTACACTTGACTTGACAAACTATCTTTGGAATCACATTTGATGTGCTCTCCTTATAATTGCTCTGAAATTCATCTTAATTGGCTCTGATCTATGCTGATTAATCTCATTCTGACATTATTGCCTTAAGTTATATGATTCATATTCTTGCAATAATTTGACATGCATTAACTGAAAATCAGAGTTACAATAAGGGAAAAGAAATATTTGAGTATCCATTATCTTTGTGCTTAATATTTCATTATCATGCAACCTTCTTTGATGTTGTCAAAAAAGGGGAGAAATATCTGGAGTATATGTCATAATGCTTATATGTGATTATGTTAAGCTGATTAATTCTAAAGCATTATCATGAAGTATATTTTAAAGATATATGTTTTCTACTTCATGCAACTTAGTTATGCATTAGTTCTAGAACATAATCTATTTATATTGCATATACTCCAAGTTTTTTCAATTCAAAAGGGGAGATTGATGACCCAAAGGATTGATTTAAAGATTAATTTTGATGATCACAAAATCTCTGAAGTATAATTACTAAATGCTTGTGTTGCAAGAAGAAGATAATTTATTTTGCAAGGAACATAGCAAGTTGAAAAATACAAGGAAGGCCTCAAAAAGCTCTCAAAAAAAGTTGGAAGAAAGCTACACTTCATTGGCCCAAGTTTCAAGTTCAAAGGATTCAAGTTGGAAGAGCAAATTCAAAGAAAGATTCAAAAGAATAGTCCTCGAGTCGACTCCTGGAAGTTCAGAGTCGACTCTGGCACTCTGGAGTTTCAAGAAATAGTGCTCGAGTCGACTCCGGGATTCTGCGAGTCGACTCCGACTGAGAACAGACAAAAACACAGAGAGTTGATTTTCATCGCTGCAGTGCTTGAGTCGACTCCCAGCCGAGTCGACTCCCAGCCGAGTCGACTCCTGCTTCAGCCGAGTCGACTCCTACTTCAGCCGAGTTGACTCGAGCATGCTGGGAGGCATAACAGCTAGTTTTTTCTCAACTCCAACGGCTCTATTTTTGTCTCTAACGGCTAGATCTTTGTTCCCATGCCATCCAAAGCTATAAAATCAAGAGAAGAGCTAGGGGAGAAGTTAAGAAAGTGGGAGAGAACACATAGGAAGAGATTTTAAGGAGATTTCAAGAGAAACCTTCCAAAGCACAAAAGGGCCATTCAAAGCAAAAGTGAGAGAAGAAGAGCATCCGAGTGAATTCCAAAGCTTCCTCTCCAACTGTGTGCTGCTCAATGATCCTCTAATTTGTGCGAAATCAGAAGAGGGTCAAGTAAAGAAGAAGCCGAGTTTCTTCATCTACAAAACTTGTTTGAGGGCTTCTTCTCTTTACTCTATTTGTTTATATTTGTTATATCTGCTTGTTTAAGAAGCTTGTATTTGTTTTAAACTCTTGTTCTAATATCTTGTAACTTGATTCAATCAAGGGATTGAATCAAGGGTTAAGGTTTGTTGGTGAGCCAAAAGGAAAACCAACGGTGTAAGGTTGTGGTTGGTGAACCGGAGAAAACAACTGGATTTGATTGTGAACCCGGAAAAATAATCGGTTGGTTCTAGTCGGTGAGCCTGTGAAAACCGACCGAGTTCGTTGTGATCTCGTGAAACAACAAGTTAGGTTGTGAGCTTGTAAAACAACCAGCTGTAATCTGAGGGATTATAGTGAAATTCCCAAGAGGTCTTGGGGAGTGGATGTAGGTGCTGGGGTGCACCGAACCACTATACATCTTTGTGTTTGTGATGCCTTATCTCTTGTATTTCATACCTTACATTCATACTTGATTGTATAATATCTCTAGTTTTGTTTCCTATAGATTTATAAGTGATTGTTTAGAACTTGCTTAGCTTCCACTCCATTCTTACCATTCACATAGATTAAAATTGATCATACAACTATAAGTTAATTTTAGATCAATTGCATCCTAAAGCCATAGGATAATTGCTCTAGCTTAATTTTCCACTGCTTTACTTGTAATTGCCTAGAGCTTAAGTAAATAACATCTTATCATTCCGCTGCATTCAATTCAAAGTAAATTAGGGAACATAATTTTTAGAAAACCCAATTCATCCCCCCCCCCCTCTTGGGTTGTCACCTTGGGCAACAGAAATCAGTAAGAAAATTGATATGAGTAACAAATCTTATGCGCAAGCAGCTAACCGTCACAAACGAGCTAAGGAATTCATTGAAGGAGACTATGTAATGATTAGACTAAAACCTGAAAGATTTTCCCTGGGAACTATGAAAAAATTGCATGCCCGCAGTGCAGGTCCATTTAGGATATTAAAGAAAATTGAACCTAACGCTTATGTGGTTGACTTACCCCTTGATTTTGGTATAGCTCGACCTTCAACATCTCAGACCTTATAGAGTATAAGGGACAACATTGATACCTAGTGAGCCTGCTCCCATTGAGAGTGAACCCACACCTGAGTGCCCTCCAGCCACATTTCCAGAATCGAGAGATAGGGTTGAACATGTTTTGGATGATCAAGCTATCACCACCCGGAACAAAGGGTACCAACGCTATTTGGTTCACTGGGAGGGTCGACCAAAATCTGATGATTCATGGATTACTCGAGAGGACCTACAGAGACTCAATCCAGATCTTCTAGAAAAGTACCACAGCCAAACCAACCCCTGTTCGACAGAGTCGAATTCTTTCCACCCCGGGAGAATTGGTGCGGGCACCAGAATCCAAAAAAGACTCCAATCAATTAACTCAAGGTCACTATGGCTTTGATCGAGTCCTGTAAATAAAATCAATAAGTCAGAAAGCAAGCCTCAATAAGTCAGAAAGCAAGCCAAGTCAGGACAGGTTGCATGTTTCTACTACCACCTTGTATGTTTCTACCACCACCTTTGCACACCCTTGGAGCACCACCTCGGCATCCACATCAACATCAGCTGGCCACCTCACCACCACTCCAACCAATGGAAGCACGCCAACCAGGATGAAGTCAAGCATAAGGAGCCGATCACATCATCTCATCAAAAGAACCACTGCAATGTCATGCCACCTCATCAGAAGAACCAATTACTATGCAACATGCTATGTGACACCTATTGGGACGCCACCTCAACACCACATCAGCAATCATCTCAACCAGACACCATGATCGGTTCTTTCAATTTTGAAAATAAACCACGCAATAGCACGCATCCTGTAGGATAGTGATTACGGGTGTCGGTCCACAGAGATTGGAGAATAAGTTATTTTTCTTTAAAAAATAAATCAAGAAGAAGAATTTGCTAACTTGATTTAACTAAATTAATCTATGAGTACGAATTAGAATTTATCAGAGTAAATGGATCTAGGGTTTGGAGTCCACCACATAGCATTGCATCAGGGTCTGTGTTCTTTATTTTTTTTTAATCTTTGGAGAGGCATGCAATATTGGCTACAAGCCTTTTAAAATAAAAGCATAAAGAGTTTTAAGAAAATCTATCTTAGGTATAGCAAGAAGTGTCTACCTAATTATGCTAACCTAGGGCGCAGTACACCTCTTCTTCCTAGGCATGGATCATCTTAGACTACTTTAGCAAACATGAATAGTAACTAGCATGCTCAAAGTTTAAATATCATAAGGAATATTTCATTGAAAATTAGAATTTAAACAAGCTCCAAAAATTTAAAAGAGTAAGAACTACAAATGCCCTGTTATATTGCTAGGGCTTCATCTAGCCCTAGATTAGAGGTTTAGCTGCGCATGGCTTCCGGACGACCTCCCCATCTTCATGTGAAATCTTTCGTTCCGTTTGGCATCCCTCTATTTCCAAAATACCCAAAATATTCTCTCTCCCCCCTCCTTTCTCTTTCTTTTTTTTTATTTCTTTTTCTTCTTTCTTTAGCTCAGCTCTTTTCTCTCTTCTCTTCATCGAAACAGAGTCTCCCTTGTTTTCTATTGAACCGAGCTCTCTACCCCCTCCTTTTTCTTCTTCTACCCTTTATATAGATCTCTCCCTGTCAATGAATCCAAGGGGAACGGACGCATGATCCTTGGGCGGAATGCACATCAACGGCTGGATCATGGGAGCTGGTCACGGAAGAGTGGTCCGTGGGAAGATGAATACGGACGGGAGAAGGGGTTGAATCCATATCCCGATTTGGATGCATGATCCTTGGCTTGATGCAGGAGGGCTGAATCACCGGCTGCTGGGATTTGCTTCACGGATGCAGGGGATACGCTGGGGAGGAGCCAATCGGAGGATCGATGGGAATCCGGAAGAGGAAGAGACGGAACGCCATTTCTGTGATTCGGCAGCTGGTGGCTGGGCGGACGATGATCACGGGGAGATTGGTCTTCCACTCGGTCGCTGGCTGGAATGGGCTGATCGGAGGATGTGAATCTCGGCTGCTGGGCGGTTGGAACGGCTCGTTGATTGCAGCCGGCTGGGATCGTGGAGGAGTGGTCGCTGGCTGCATCGACTGATGGCGGAACACCCGGGGACGATGACGATGCCGCAGCTACCTGGATGCGGAAGGACACGCGTGATCGGCTGGAACGGGCGGCGGATCTGGCGCGAGATCGACAGGAGGAAGGTGGATGACCGTGATGCACTGCGGGAAAGAAGATAAGCAGTGGATTATATTTTTTTTGTAACACACTGTTCATATGAACAGAGTTTTTCACGGAACACTCTTATGAACAGTGATTCCAGTAATTTTTCCCGAAATTACTTGTGGATATTTAATTATTTTTTTAGTTTAAAATTATAAATTTATACGAAGGCAATAAGAATTGGTTGGGAATTAGCTTGATTTTGAGGTGGTCATGATCGTTGATTTGCTGAACTTGTTCTCGAGCCCAATGTTATTTAAATTAATTCTTGTAAACTGCTTCAGACCGAACTCGACCAGAAAAATAAACAAGACTGTGACTTAATAAAAAGGGTTACTCAAACCTTTTCCCCATACAAAATAAATTAATTATAACTTTCAATCTAATCAGGACCAAAATCCATTTATTATACCCTGAGCTGATTACAATTCCACAGGACCGACCGGATCAACACAATCTCCTCCTTATAGTTTTCCTTGTTTTCATGAAAGATCGCAACCAAGAAAGAGACAATTCAGAGTCTGGTTTAGAAAAAAATTATTTACTTCTTACCATAATTTAAATTTATTTCAATGATTATTCAATTTTATGGTAAAATATTTATTAGTTTAAGAACATTGATAAGTGCTATGGAAAGATAATTAAATTATAAATTATTCAGCACTTATCACACCCCAAACCTATGTTTTGCTAGTCCTCGAGAAAATAAAACTAGAAAAGAAAAATTCTAACTCACTTTCGCAGTTATAGTCTCGTGAGGGTTTTCATGAAGATACCCACAAACTTCAATCTTAAAATGAATCATTTATTATTATTTTATTATTAATTTCTTTTATTTTATTTTTATTTTTTAGATCGATTGATCTATGAAGTGAAAATCAAATTCCAAATGCATACTAGCAAAGAATTTCAAAAACTCTCCCCTTTTTTTATTATTATTAAAATCAATTTAAGATACATAAATGATAAGAATTTCAAAGCACACACGATTTTATTTACTAGGTCAGCCCAAATTCTAGGTCAAAATGCAATTCAAGTTGAGGTTATTAAGTTTCGTTAGAAAGTTGTAAGATTTATTTATACTGGATGCTCGGTGAAATATGGACCGTACACAAGCTAGTTCGATCTCCAAAATATTGCTAAGGCTAGTAGTTTCAAAGATTGGTCGAAAGGGACCTACTCACCGATTCAAAATCATCTTATCTGCGGAATTTCGAGAGTTTGGATGTGTTACTTTAGTACCTCACGGGCTTTATCTGTAATATTCTAGTTTACTCGAATTTTTACAACGACGGCTTTCACACTATTGTCTTTTACAAGGTCAATACAAAGTTTTTTTTAAAAGGAAAATGTGTAAATTGTGCACTTTTACTCTTTGGTGACTTCTCCGTGTAACGAGCAATCAGTCGACAACTCTCACACCAGTTGGCACAAGATGTCGGGCATCAAGACTCCCCTACGGACTTATGCTCGGAGTCTCATCACAAGCCCACCTGACCTTTGACAATAGGTACCCTTTTCGATGTTCGGACTAAATCCATTTTTATTGATGATTTTTTTTTTTGGATTAGATAAGTATGATTCATCAGGGTTCAAGGTTGCTACTATACTATCAACATAATGTCGAGCCTGACCTTAGAAGGGTCGGCCAGTGTGTAGTGAAATTTCAAGTATTAATTAGCTTACAACTCCCTAAGAGGCTTAATAAAAGAACTTAAATTTGTTACTTCCGACTAGTCATTGGCTTTTAGATTTTATATACCTTGTGTGTTTATCATTCTCGCATTAATGTATAGAAATTAGGTAAAAATAGTTTTTTTTATTATTATTATTTATTATTTTTTTTTTTCAATTTATAAAAATGAAAATGAACACTTTTTTTTTTGAATGAAAATCAAGATGAAGACTTCCAAACCTAAACCTGACATTGTGAAGTGAGAACGAATGCAAGAGATGCAAACAAAACAAAAATGCTTTAAAAATACTTAAAAATACCCCCAAACCTAAACCTAACGTTGTCCTCAATGTTAAAGAAATCTAAGAGAATTGGGTTGCCTCCCCAACAAGCGCTAAGTTTATTTCTTCAGCCAGACACAGTGCATTCTTAATTATTTTGGTAAACAGGGTTCATCAAATTAAGGGATTCGATCAATTGTCCGTCGGCAACGCAGTCCACATAAGGTTTTAACCTTGGCCATTGACTTTTAAAACATGTCACCATTGAGGTGTTGGATCTCTACTGCACCATAAGGAGAAAACCTTTTTCACTACGAATGGTCCATCCCACCTAGAGCGAAGTTTACCCGAGAAGAGTCGCAACTTGGAATTGAATAGCCAAACCTTTTGACCATGTTCGAAGGACTTACGATTAATGTTTTTATCATGAAAAGCCTTAGTCCTTGCTTTATAAATTTTAGCATTTTCATAGGCTTCATTGCGCAACTCTTCAAGTTCACTTAGTTGGAGTTTTCGGTTAGGACCAGCTGCTGCCATGTCTAAATTAAACTTTTTGATAGCCCAAAAAGCTCTATGTTTAAGTTCTACCGGTAAGTGACAAGCTTTTCCAAAAACTAATCGGTAGGGGGACATGCCAATGGGAGTTTTGTAGGCAGTACGGTAGGCCCAGAGTGCATCTGTTGCCCAGATAGACAACCCAAGAGGGGGGTGAATTGGGTTTTAAAATAATTTTGCAATTAAAATTTGTGATGACTAATTAAACTTTTGCAAGATGATTAATTAGATGCTATGTGCTGTGAATGAAATGAAGTAAGAGAGAGACACAAGCAATCACAAACACAATGTTTATAGTGGTTCGGAGCTAACCCTTGCTCCTACGTCCACTCCCCAAGTCTCACTTGGGAATTCACTATAACCCCTCGGATTACAGCCGGTTGTTTTACAAGCTCACAACCAAACTTGTTGTTTTACGAGTCACAACGAACTCGGTCGGTTTTCCAGGCTCACCGACTAGAACCACCCCGATTGTTTTTCCGGGATCACAATCGAACCCTTACACGTTGGTTTACCTAGGCTCACCAACCAACCTCTACACCCTTGATTCAATCCCCTGATTGAATCAAGCAAAGACAAATGGAAAGAACAAAGACAAACAGAAAAATAGAGCTTCTAAAAAGCAGATTACAGCAATATAAACTAAGAGAGAAGTTAAGAGCCCTCAAACACGTTTGAGTTGGAGTAGAGTAGGGCTTCTTGAACTTTGGGTCTCCTCTTGAATGTCTGGTCGACTTGAAGGCAGGAGGAGACTTCTTTAATGCTGGGAGGAGTTGGTTATGGAGTTAATGGCGCTCTTCCTTCTTTTCGTTGAAATCATTTGCAGATGAGGATGCTTGTTTTCTTTGAGTGGAATGTGCTTCTCTACCTTGCTACAGTCCTCTGTGGCTATTTAAGCCATCCCCACGGAAACTAGCCGTTAGACACTTTTTCTCCGTTCTGCACACTCTGCACATCCTGACAATGTGTCCGTTGGGGTCGGAGTCGACTCGCGCGATCTGGAGTCGACTCGGCTGTAGCGGGAGTCGACTCATGCTTTTCTGGAGTCGGCTCGGCAACTGTTCCGGATTTGAATTAAAGTGCTCTCGACTGGGAGTCGACTCGACTTAACCCGGAGTCGACTCGCCAACTTCTGGAGCTGACTTGGCATTTTCGGAGTCGGCTCATCCCATGAATCCACAGAGCTATTTTCAACTTGGCCCACTCGAGTCGACTCGAAATCCTGGGAGTCGACTCGGCGCTCAGAGCCCGAACTCCCGATCTTCTGTCTTTTGGCTCGTCCAGTCTTGGAGTCGACTCGAACTGTTCGGAGTCGACTCGGCTCTCAGTTTCCGAAACAGCCTTCTGTCTTTTTGGTGTAGCGCTGCCTTGGAGTCGACTCGAGCTGTCTGGAGTCGACTCGGCTCTCAGAGACAACAATTCGGTCTTCTGTCTTTTTGGGGTCGCGCTGTCTCGGAGTCGACTCGGCATTGCGGGAGTCGACTCGGATCTCAGAGTCCGAAAACTGCTCTCTGACTTTTGCCTTGTATACCACTGAGAGTCGACTCTCGCTTTCTTTGGAGTCGACCTGCCAACCATCGGAGTCGACTCGCGTTCCACAGGAGTCGACTCGCTCTCAGGGTCGAAAATTCGCTCTCTGACTTTTCTGTCTGTAACTCCTTGGAGTCGACTCATACTACTCCGGAGTCGACTCGGTAAGCATCGGAGTCGACTCGCGCACTTCAGGAGTCGACTCGCTGACAGGTTTTGAGTTGAGTCTTTCTGTTCGTCTGTCTGTTCTCAGTCGGAGTCGACTCGTAATTCCGGAGTCGACTCGAGCCCGTGCCAGTGATTCTGATACGCTTGGAGTCGACTCGTAATATCCCGGAGTCGACTCGAGTCTCAGACTTTGGTTCAAACTGACTTCTTAACTTATCCAAAATATCTTGAACCAAGTCTAGAGCACTTAACATTTACAAGATTTTCACTGAAACACTAATTGAATTCATTAGTAAACAAAGATATACTCAAATGCTTTGAGCTCATCAAAATCAAATAGGGTTATGATCAATCACTCCACAATCTCCCCCTTTTTGATGATGACAAAACATTGAGTATATGTAAAGTGAATTGCTCAAAACAAAAAATAAAATTTAAATGAATTCAAGTGTCTGGTTATTTAATTTATCCAACTTGAAAGGTGTGAAACAATAAATTTTGGAGTTAAAGCTCCCCCTTTCATTTGGAATTATATAAGCCTTCATGTCATGCAATCAATTGTTTGGCTTATATATATTTAATGATTTGCTTTCTTAAAAATTCAGATTCTCCCCCTCAACATATGCATTCAACTTTGTTTTGATTCTCTGAATTTTCTTTTAATGCATTGAAGTTTTTGAACTAAATTTTTGGTTTTTAGAGGAAAATCTGTCAATTTGTTCTTGAGTAGGATTCAACTAATCTCCGAATATCCCTTGAATAGATTCTGGAGATTACTCCATTAGGAGCCCCAACAGAGAGATAATGAGCCTCGAGGTACCAAATCCACTAAGAACAAATTATTGTGTGTTTTAATTTTCTTTTTATTGTTTTCATTGATTCCATTTACATATCTATTAATATTTCTCCCCCTTTTTGTCATCGTATCAAAAAGGAAGGAGTAGAACACACAAGCAATTAGAGATCAATTGCACAAATTGAAGAGAATTGTCTACTCATTGTATTGATGTATATGTAATACATTTGTGAATACAATAAGTAAAGCAAAATACATGTCAAAATAAACAAAATAGCTAGGCTTCCTCGAGGATGTGGCTCCTCCTCTCAATCTGTTTGCTCCATGAGTGACCGTCAACTCCCTAGCTGGGATAATGGCCGAGGTGGCCCTGCTATGTGTCGTGGAGAGCTCGGTCAGTCTCTGAAGTGTGTCCAGCTTGGCGATGAGCACATTCGCCAAGCGCTCGGCCCCCTGATAGTGGTCCCATATCTGTCGGATGTCATCGCGCATCTTCCGAGTGTGCTCGTGACATCGCTCATGTTGGAGAACTGGGCTTGATCAGGCCTGACGTTGAAGATCTCTCCCTCACATGGGCCGTCATCTCAGTCACGGCTGTAAGGAAGGGAACCAACGCAGAAGAGGGGCAGGGCTGGACCTCGGAGCTCCCTCAGCAGGTCGTCCCGAGATCTCTAACAATCTCCTGCCGCAACTCCCGGAGCTGCTCAGGAGATCCGGACCTCCATGGGCTGAGTAGGTGGAGCTGAGGAGGAGGGTCCGGCTGAGGTGGTGGAGCTGAGTGGAGGGAAAGGTAGGAAGTCTGAATCAGTCTGGTCAGGACTGGGGAATGTCTGGTAGTAGTGTGGAGGAAGATGGTTTCCTAACCCAGGTTCCCTCTACCTTCGAAACCCCATCCTGTGTAGGGTTCCCCACGCATGCGATCTGTCCATCGCAATGCGCGAGAGGGTTCCCCCTCAGGAATGGGAATCTCGGCCTCCCTAAAATAAGGTGAACATCATGCCATAGGGAGGGTGAGCCTAGGTCTATCTAGTGGCTCACATAGGTATCTATAGATCATCTTGGGAAAGTTGATGGGGTGTCCTGAGAGAATGTAGTACATGAGGGCTAGGTCCCTCTCAGACACAAAATCAAACGGCCGGTCTTGGGAAAAGGGACCTAGAGATGATGCTCAGAGGAGCCGCATCTCAACAAAGTGAGCTAGCGGACACCTCATCTAAGGGGGACTGGGGTGGACCCTAGAATGGCCGTAAGGGCCTCAGTCCTATCCTCGGGGTGTGTAGGAGCCACCCCTACTTGGGAAGTGGAGGATTTGAGCTATGAAATCCTCGAAATAAACAATGGGACACCGGCTACGGTTCCCTCTATCCCCCTTGCCCCTATGGACAGTACCATAAACTCCCTAACTAGCCAGGGTATGTGGGGAGATCTAAGGAACAAAAGAACTCTAAACCCTGGGCCCAACCTCTCTCCTATGGTGAAGCCCTCCCGGGAGAGATAGTCAAATCGACGTATCTCCCGGTGGAGACCGCCTTCCCGGCGCACGGTCGCGAGGGAACCGCCCTCGGCGGGGAACGAGCCGGAGGTTGTGGCCTCACGGGATCGTTCCGAGCCTTGGAACGTCGCTCGGCACCGGTCGCGGTTGGGGCCTCTTCCGGCTTGGGACAACGCTTTACGAGGCATGGTTGACCTAGGATGAGAAAACCTAATGGACGGAAGAAGGTCGACGGAAAAGCCTAGGACGGTCGGAGACGATCGGAGTCGGCTCTAGGGTTTTGAACAGTGGCGGCGGTGAATAGAAGTGTTTTAAACGCTTGGATTAGGGTTAAAAAGTCGGATCCCGACTGCGAGTCGACTCCTGAGTCGCGAGTCGACTCGACCTCGAGTCGACTCCAAAATATGCGCGAGTCGACTCCCTTATGCGCCTATTGACCTCGAGTCGACTCCCGACTGTATGCGAGTCGACTCCCTATGCTGCCATCGATCTCGAGTCGACTCCCGTAATGTGCGAGTCGACTCCCCTTACGAGCCGACTCTGAAACTTACTCGAGTCGTCTCGAACTCTGGCACGCACCTAAAAATCATGCTATTTCGTGCCGAATGAGGGAAAATCACTAAGTTATGATCTGATTTGATGATCATAGAAAGAAACTCTATATTAACACAATCTAATCATCAAAATCAATGAACTAGAGAGAAAATCACTAGGATGGATCAATCACTCCTAATCCCTCCTAAGCACACTAAATCTCTCTTCACTTAAGGGTTTTGTGAAATGTCAGCTAATTGATCATCAGTGCAAACAAATTGAAGTGTCACATCACCATTCAGTACATGATCTCTTATGAAGTGATGTCTTATCTCAATATGTTTAGTTCTTGAATGCTGAATTGGATTTTTAGTTAGATTAATGGCACTTGTATTATCACAATTAATGGGAATTTTATCTTGTTTAATGCCATAATCTTCAATTGTTGTTTGATCCACATGATTTGAGCACAACAACTCCCGGCTGCAACATATTCAGCTTCAGCAGTAGATAATGCAACCGAGTTTTGTTTCTTGCTAAACCATGAGATTAAGTTTTCTCCTAGAATTGACATGACCCGCTGGTGCTTTTTCTATCAAGTTTACATCCAGCAAAGTCTGAATCTGTGTATCCTATTAAGTTCAGGCTAGATTCTTTAGAATACCATAAACCTATATTTTTGTTCCTATTAGGTATTTAAAGATTCTCTTGACTGCAATTAGATGAGATTCCTTAGGATTAGACTGATATCTAGCACACATGCAAACACTAAACATGATATCAGGTCTACTTGCAGTAAGATACAATAAAGATCCTATCATACCTCTATATATTTTGATCTACAGATTTACCTGATTCATCTTGGTCTAATTTGCATGATGAGCTCATGGGGTGCTGATTGACTTGTTTCCCTCCATATCAAACTTCTTAAGCATCTCCTTGATGTATTTGGCTTGATTGATGAAGATGCCTTCTTCAGATTGTTTGATTTGAAGCCCGAGGAAATAGTTCAGCTCTCCCATCATGCTCATCTCAAATTCACTCTGCATCAAGTCAGCAAATTCTTCGCAGAGGCGATTGTTAGTAGCACCGAAAATAATATCATCAACATAAATCTGCACTAATAACATATCTTTGTTTTTCTTCTTTAGAAACAATGTTGTATCTACATTCCCTAGAGAACTCATGTTCTAATAGAATTTGCTAAGCCTCTCATACCATGCTCTAGGTGCTTGTTTCAAACCATAAAGTGCTTTGTTCAATTTATACACATGATTAGGGTATTGATGATTTTCAAAACCAGGAGGTTGTTCTACATACCTCCTCATTAATATACCCATTTAAAAATGCACTTTTTACATCCATTTGAAATAATTTGAAGTCCTTAGAGCATGCAAATGCTAATAATAATCTAATTGCCTCAAGTCTAGCTACAGGAGCAAAGGTTTCATCAAAATCTATACCTTCTTCTTGATTATACCCTTTGCTACTAGTCTAGCCTTATTCCTTATTACAATTCCATTTTCATCAAGTTTTTTTATAATCCATTTGGTACCTATAATTGAATATTCAGAAGGTCTTTCAACTAGATTCCATACCTTGTTTCTAGTAAATTGGTTTAATTCTTCTTGCATTGCATTTATCCAATTTACATCTTTTTCAGCTTCTTCTATGTGTTTGGGCTCAAAATGTGAAACGAAAGCTAGATGATTGTTTAAGTTCCTAAGAGATGCTCTAGTCCTAACAGGTTGAGATGGATCATCTAGAATTAATTCCTTAGGATGCCCGTGAGCAACCTCCAAGCCTTAGTCAGCCCATGATCCACAATAGCCTCTTGGCTTGATGATGCATTCCAATTAATTTTTGATTATCATCTTGTAATGTCATCTCATCAATCTTTTCTTCAAGAATTTCAGCATCATCATCAAATTAACTCTCTTACTAGAAGAGATATCACTAGAATCATCAAAAACAACATGTATGGATTCTTCTATAACTAGGGTTCTTTTATTAAAGACTCTATAGGCTTTACTAGTTGTAGAGTACCCAAGAATATACCCTCATCAGATTTAGAGTCAAATTTTCCTAGATTATCTTTCCATTATTATGAACAAAACACCTACATCCAAAGATATGAAAAATTTACCTTTGGTTTTCTGTTTTTCCAAAGTTCATAAGGTGTTTTCTTTATAATGGGTCTCAATAAAACTCTATTTAATATATGACAAGAAGTATTAATGGCTTCTCCCCAAAAGTACTTAGGGAGGTTACTTTCACATAACATAGTTCTAGCCATTTCCTCTAGAGTTCTATTTTTCCTCTCCACAACTCCATTTTGTTGTGGTGTCCTAGGTGCAGAAAAATTATGAGTTATCCCCTTTTTACTACAAAACTCATCAAATAAATGATTTTCAAATTCGGTACCATGGTCACTTCTAATAGCTATGACTGAAGTATCTCTAGCATTTGTTACTTCTTTATGAAATTTCTTGAAAACTGAAAATGCTTGATCCTTATGAGCTAAGAACATGACCCAAGTGTATCTAGAATAATCATCTACAATAACTAGACCATATTTATTTCCACCTAGACTTGTGGTTCTAGTTGGTCCGAATAGGTCCATGTGTAGTAGTTCTAGAGGTCTAGAGGTAGAGACACAATTTATAGATTTAAAGGAGTTCCTTGATTGTTTGCCAAATTGACATGCTTCACATATTTTATTCTTTTCAAACTTTATTTTGGCAAACCTATCACGAATCTCTTTTAACTAGTTTAGATATTGTGTCCATGCTTGCATGACCTAACTTACGGTGCCATAACCAACTAGCATCATTATCCTTAGTTTCATTAACAACTAAACATGGGTTTGTTTGGCAAGATCCTCAAGGTCTACAACATACACATTCCACGTCTTATTCCTTTAAAAACTAAACTATTGTCATTTGGGTTTGTTATGATGCATAGTGATGGTTTAAACATAACATCATAACCTCTATCACATAATTGACTAATGCTTAATAAATTATGCTTAAGACCATCAACATATCGAACATTATCAATAAAAGTTGAAGGGGTAATTTGTACTTTACCTATACCAATGATGTGACCTTGGTTATTGTCTCCAAAAGTCACAGCACCTCCCTTCTTAGCTTCAAGGGTGAAGAATTGATCCTTGTCACCCGTCATGTGTCTTGAGCAGCCACTATCCAAGTACCAACAATTTTTGTCGACCTTGGCTGCAAGACACTCCTACACAAGCAAATCATAAATCTTAGGTACCCAAGTTTTCTTGGGTCCTTCATGGTTAGTAATGTTGGTTCCTTTTGGAACCCAAACCCTTTTAATTTTTCTTTTAGTTTTTCCTTTCTATAATCACATACATTTGCTTTATGTCCTAAGTTCCACAACAAAACAGGTTATTTTCTTAGTTTTTTTCTCCTGCTTTAACAAAGAAGTTACTAAGAAGTTTTTGCTTATTTTTAGGTTTATACCCTAAACCGCTCTATTGAATACAGCTCGTTGACTATTAAGTATCATTCTAATTTTTCTGAACTATATGTAAATTTTTCAACAAGGTTTGTATTTTTCAAGTTCTAGTGTATTTTGTTTTTCTGTTTTTAGATCATTTAGTTCTTTTGTGAGACTCTCATTTATATGTTTATTGTTTTTAAGTTCTAATATTTCTTTGTTCAGCCTTTCATTTTCTTTAGTTAAGGTATTATTCTTTTGTATCAAGATTTGGTTGCTTGTTTTAAGTTCTGCATTTTCTTTGATAAGAACATCTTATCCTTAACTAATGTATCATACTTACGGAGATGAGTTTGGTTAGTTATTTTATTCTTTGTTTTTAAGTTTATTGTCTTGTATTCATCCATTAATTCATTAAAGCATCATATAATTCATCAAAGTAAAATCTAAATGTGTTCGGATGTTACCTCATTTCTTGGCCATAAACAAATTGGCCTTTTCTTCTTGTTCCTCATCCGATGATGATGAGATGTATCGGAGTCCGATAGGTGGAGACAAGGCTTTCTTCTTCTTGTACTTGCTCCCCTTTTCAGCAAAGGACACTCAGCTCTGAGTGCCCCGGCTTCTTGCACTCATAACATCCAATCCCCTCATTTTCCTTTCCTTACCTTTATCCTTGTGATAGGAATTTGAGGGGCCTCTCCTTTGATGTGAGGACTTCTTTGGTTGATGAATCTTCTGAACTTACGCACGAGAAGAGCCTCATCATCATCTCCCTCATGATCTTCTTCTTCACTGCTGCTACTGCAAGAAAGTCTTTGTTAGTGACAGATTTGAGAGCTATTACCTTTTTCTTGTGGAGGACTCTTCTTCGCTGTGTTGCTTCATTGTTAGCTCGTGCGTCATTAGGGATCCAAGAAGCTCCTCAAGTGGAAGCTTGTTCAAGTCCTTAGCTTCTTGGATTGCCGTCACCTTGGCTTCCCATGACCTTGGTAGACAGCGAAGAATCTTCCTGACAAGATCACTGTTAGTATAGTTTTTGCCAAGGCTTTTTAGGCCATTGACAATGTCAGTAAATCTAGTGAACATGCAAGTGATTGTTTCATTAGAATCCATCTTAAATAGTTCATACTTATGAACTAATATATTTATTTTGGATTCTTTGACTTGATTCGTGCCCTCATGGGTCACTTCAAGTCTATCCCAAATCTCTTTTGCAGAATTGCAAGTAGAGACTCTATTGAATTCATTCTATCTAATGCACAGTAAAGCACATTCATTGCTTTGGCATTGAGTTGTGCCTTCTCATGTCATGTCATCCCAATCCTTTTCAAGTTTGGGTACAGTGACACCCTCTACATAGATGGATGGGATGTATGGTCCATTTATAATGGTCCACATCTCATAGTCTTGGGCTTGGATAAATATTCTCATCCTAGCCTTCCAATATGAGTAGTCGGATCCATTAAAGAATGGGGGTCTTTGGGTGGACTGACCCTCAATGTGGGAAGATCCAAATGGGGTTGTCATTTTGATCTTTTACTCTTAGGGTAGAAGAGTTTAGGCTCTGATACCACTTGTTGCCCAGATAGACAACCCAAGAGGGGGGTGAATTGGGTTTTAAAATAATTTTGCAATTGTTTGTGATGACTAATTAAACTTTTGCAAGATGATTAATTAGATGCTATGTGCTGTGAATGAAATGAAGTAGAGAGAGACAAGCAATCACAAACACAATGATTTTATAGTGGTTCGGAGCTAACCCTTGCTCCTACGTCCACTCCCCAAGTCACTTGGGAATTCACTATAACCCCTCGGATTACAGCCGGTTGTTTTACAAGCTCACAACCAAACTTGTTGTTTTACGAGTCACAACGAACTCGGTCGGTTTTCCCAGGCTCACCGACTAGAACCACCCCGATTGTTTTTCCGGGATCACAATCGAACCCTTACACGTTGGTTTTACCTGGCTCACCAACAACCTTACACCCTTGATTCAATCCCCTGATTGAATCAAGCAAAGACAAGATGGAAAGAACAAAGACAAACAGAAAAATAGAGCTTCTAAAAAGCAGATATACAGCATATAAACTAGAGAAAGTTAAGAGCCCTCAAACACGTTTGAGTTGGAGTAGAGTAGGGCTTCTTGAACTTTGGGTCTCCTCTTGAATGTCTGGAAGACTTGAAGGCAGGAGGAGACTTCTTTAATGCTGGGAAGAGTTGTTGATGGAGTTAATGGCGCTCTTCCTTCTTTTCGTTGAAACATTTGCAGATGAAGGATGCTTGTTTTCTTTGTGGAATGGTGCTTCTCTCTTGCTACAGTCCTCTGTGGCTATTTAAGCCATCCCCCACGGAAACTAGCCGTTAGACACCTTTTTCTGCCGTTCTGCACACTCTGCACATCCTGACAATGTCCGTTGGGGTCGGAGTCGACTCGCGCGATCTGGAGTCGACTCGGCTGTAGCGGGAGTCGACTCATGCTTTTCTGGAGTCGGCTCGGCAACTGTTCCGGATTTGAATTAAAGTGCTCTCGACTGGGAGTCGACTCGACTTAACCCGGAGTCGACTCGCCAACTTCTGGAGCTGACTTGGCATTTTGGAGTCGGCTCATCCCATGAATCCACAGAGCTATTTTCAACTTGGCCCACTCGAGTCGACTCGAAATCCTGGGAGTCGACTCGGCGCTCAGAGCCCGAACTCCCGATCTTCTGTCTTTTGGCTCGTCCAGTCTTGGAGTCGACTCGAACTGTTCCGGAGTCGACTCGGCTCTCAGTTTCCGAAACAGCCTTCTGCCTTTTTGGTGTAGCGCTGCCTTGGAGTCGACTCGAGCTGTCTGGAGTCGACTCGGTCTCAGAGACAAAATTCGGTCTTCTGTCTTTTTGGGGTCGCGCTGTCTCGGAGTCGACTCGGCATTGCGGGAGTCGACTCGGATCTCAGTGTCCGAAAACTGCTCTCTGACTTTTGCCTTGTATACCACTGAGAGTCGACTCTCGCTTTCTTTGGAGTCGACCTGCCAACCATCGGAGTCGACTCGCGTTCCTCAGGAGTCGACTCGCTCTCAGGGTCGAAAATTGCTCTCTGACTTTTCTGTCTGTAACTCCTTGGAGTCGACTCATACTACTCCGGAGTCGACTCGGCAAGCATCGGAGTCGACTCGCGCACTTCAGGAGTCGACTCGCTGACAGGTTTTGAGAGTCTTTCTGTTCGTCTGTCTGTTCTCAGTCGGAGTCGACTCGTAATTCCGGAGTCGACTCGAGCCGTGCCAGTGCTTCTGATACGCTTGGAGTCGACTCGTAATATCCCGGAGTCGACTCGAGTCTCAGACTTTGGTTCAAACTGACTTCTTAACTTATCCAAAATATCTTGAACCAAGTCTAGCACTTACCATAAATTTACAAGATTTTCACTGAAACACTAGATTGAATTCATTAGTAAATAAGATATACTCAAATGCTTTGATCTCATCAAAATCAAATAGGGTTATGATCAATCACTCCACAGCATCATTTATCCTTTGAGACCAATCTTTCCTATCGGGACGTACCGTTTTCTCTAAGATGTATTTTAACTCCCTATTAGACACCTCGACTTGTCCACTCGTTTGGGGATGGTATGGGGTAGCAACTTTGTGGGTGATGTTATATTTCAATATTTGCGAGCCAAAGCCTTGAAAAATTGGTTTCAAAAATGAGATCCCCATCACTGATGATGGCTCGGGGTGTGCCAAACGTCAAAAGATGTTTTCATGTAAAAATTTAACCACAATCTTGTGGTCATTAGTTTTAGTTGCGACAGCTTCTACCCATTTTGAAACATAATCAACCCCTACAATTAAAATATTCGAAACCAAAAGATGGTGGGAAAGGGCCCATAAAGTCAATACCCTAGACATCAAATATTTCTACAATTAAAATAGGATTGAGAGGCATCATATCTCTACGGGAGATGGTACCCATCCGTTGGCATCGTTCACAAGTTGGCAAAAGTTATGGGCATCTTTGAAAAGTGTGGGCCAATAAAATCCACTCTGTAAAACTTTTGCTGCAGTTTTTCTACCCCCAAAATGTCCCCCACAAGCTTGTGAATGATAGAATGAAAGAATACTTTGAAATTCGCATTCGGGGACACATCGACGGATTACTTGATCGGGACAATACTTGAATAGATCGGGATCATCCCAATAATAGAACTTTACTTATGAAAAGAATCGGTTCTTGTCTTGAGTTGACCAATTATCAGGAATTCGTCCTATGGCAAGGTAATTCACTATATTTGCAAACCATGGCGTTTTCATTCCTTGTACCTCAAATAATTGTTCATCTGAAAAAGAATCGTGTAAGGGTGAGGTATTTTTAGAGGGCTCAAGAAAAATCCTAGATAAGTGGTCCACTACAACATTTGCAGTTCCTTTCTTATCACGAATTTCTAGGTCAAATTCTTGTAGTAAAAGAATCCATCGAATCAGACGGGATTTGGTGTCCTTTTTTGCAAGAAGGTGTCGGAGGGCAGCATGATCAGTGAATACGGTAACCTTGGATCCTAAAAGGTACGATCGAAACTTGTCTAGCGCGAATACTACAGCTAGTAACTCTTTCTCAGTGGTGGTGTAGTTCAATTGTGCGTCTGAGAGTGCTTTACTAGCGTAGTAGATGACATGAGGTACCTTATCTAGCCGTTGCCCTAAAACTGCCCCAATGGCATAGTCGGATGCGTCACACATCAGTTCAAATGGAAGGGTCCAATTAGGAGGCCGTATGATAGGTGCAGTGGTCAATTTCGAGCGAAGATTTTCAAATGCCTCTTTGCATGCTTCATTAAAGACAAAGGAAGTGTCTTTGGCAAGAAGATTGCACAAGGGTTTGGAAATCTTACTGAAATCCTAAACGAAGCGACGTAGAAGCCAGCATGGCCAAGGAATGAACGGATTTGTTTCACAGTTTTGGGTGGAGGGAGATTGGAAATAAGATCGACTTTGGCTTTATCTACTTCAATGCCCCTCTTGGACACGATATGTCCCAAAACTATGCCTTCTTGAACCATGAAATGGCTCTTTTCCCAACTTAACACTAGGTTGGTCTCCTTACATCTTTTCAAAACTAAGGTCAAATTATCCAGACAATTGTCAAAAGATAGGCCAAAAACTGAGAAATCATCAATGAACACTTCTAGAATGTTTTCCACCATATCTGAAAAAATGGCCATCATGCATCATTGAAAAGTTGCGGGTGCATTGCATAGTCCAAAAGGCATCCTTCTATATGCAAATATCCCAAATGGGTAGGTAAAGGTGGTTTTCTCTTGATCGTCCGGGTAAACAGGTACTTGATTATATCTAGAATAACCATCTAAGAAGCAGTAGAAACCTTGACCAGCCAACCGTTCCAAAATTTGATCTATGAAAGGTAGAGAAAAATGGAGGGCAGTCAACACTTTCTCCTGAAAGGCTGTATTTCTTTGGGTTGGAGGAGGAGGGTGTTGAAATTGAGTTGAGGGACGGTAAAGATGAAAATTCTGAGGATTTTGAAAATTTTGGGAGTAGGGTTGGGCAGTATTCGAAGCTTGCTGCCTCCAATAAAAATTTGGATGATTCCGCCATCCTGGGTTATATGTATTGGAAAATGGGTCATTACCCGGTCTGGGCTGTGTTTGGGCAGCATTGATGTGTTCTTGCACGAGTTCGGAGAATTGGGGTGCTGAGGGGTGAAAGAGTAGATGCCCTACAAGCCAATCGCAATATGTATTGTGAAGGATTTTCTTTTGATTTTCCAAATCATATACATGACATTCAATATAAATAAAGGCATTGTGTTTCATCATATGTTGTTGATTATATTTGTGATGAACCTCTTAGATTAAGGCAATGATTTTGAGGCTATGATGAGATCATACTAGTGAGACCTAAAATCCTAAAATCCTAATCTTAAATATTCCCAGTCATTGGTACATTGAGTCGGGGATCAATGTTTACCGGAAAGACTGGCACATCTTATGTATGCTCGATGCAGAGGGTGATTGATCTCACAATCACTTGTGTGGAGACACTAATACAAAGATGTGGGTGCTCATTAGAGAAATGAGTTCACTGAATTGACCTACAAAGAGAAATCTTATGAAGTCTTACTTACATGTCAAAAGATGATTCTCTTAGTGGGAGTTATGCAACTGATCCTTTGACCTGAGATCACCATAGTATCTTGTGCACATAAATCCATATTTTGGTTTCCACTCATTCATGACAATAAGTTATGTATGAGGTCTTCTGGATATAGTGGAATGTGTACGAAGGTTATGAGTAGGTCAATAAGAAATTAATCACTTCTAGTAAGAGAAGATCGCATCCTATTTATTCTAATCATATGATAATTCAAGAAGCCTTTGATCAAAGCACAATGAAAATTAGAAAAAGTTTCTAATGTTTCATTATTCGAATTATCATTAGAAGATTGAGAAATATATGAATATGAAATTGAGTTTGACATATATTCATACTCATATACATATTTGGGATGCAGTTTGTTTAAAGGATTGAATTGCACGGTAACTTGCCACTGAAGGGTATTTTTGGTATTTCCACCAAATTCCATATTTTTCGGGTAGACATGACACGTTGCTAGACGTCAATCTTGTCTTATAGGTTTGATCGAATTAAAGAGTTTAATTCGATCACCAATTAGAAAGGATTCTAATGGTTAAGTTCGGGTTCGCGCAGTTTAGACTTAAATCGATTAGAAGAGTTCTAATCAAGTTGGGTCAACTCGCACTCACACCTATTGCTGGCTAAGTATGGAACCCAATGGGTCACACACAAGAAAACTTATTAAGGGTCTAATTGGATTTGATCATGTTTGCAAGATAGACATCCTAGCAGGTGTTGCAAACCCTTAGCTCTTGATTCGAATTGGATTCGAATCCGATTCTTAATTGATCTAATTTGATTAGATCATGTTCTAATATGGGTTAGCCAAGAGTTGGCACCTAATTGGCTTGGTTTGAGTCTAATTGGATTAGATTTAATAAATTATTCAATCTAGACCGTTAGATCTGGATCTACCGTTGGATGAAGACATAATGGAGAGTTGGTTTAACCCAATTGGATTGAGTTAGAGGATGGCTACCATAATTGACCATTGGATCTTAATCCCACCATTGGATGAAGACATAATGGGTCAAGTGAATGGCGCCTTGCATTGGAGCCCTTGGATCATCATCATGAAAGATCAAGAGGTGAGGTGTGATGGACATGTGATTAGCATGTGATGTTGACTTGGTCAAAATATGGCACCATATGAAAGGACATATCATTTGATACACCTCCTCACTTGATCTGCACCTCCTCTTATTTGATATGGCCTTTAGATGATGCCCTTTCATGAGAGGATGTGTGGATGGGATGCATCCCTTAGAGATGCATCCCTACACCTATTATAAATAGGCTAGCACTCCATGGGTTTCATCATTCCAACTCCACCCCACTCCTCTCTTCTTTCTTTCTTACATTAGTTTCTTTCTTTCTAGCATTGCTTCTAGTGTGTCCTAAGCCAAGACAAGGTGGTCTTCTTTAGGACAAAAGGATTAGAAGTGATTTTAGAAGGTTAAAGAAAAATAGAAAGAAAGGGGAAAGCAAGCCATTAGAGTTCTTTAGAAGATTCTGCATTAAGGATCAAAGTCTTTGGAGCTTAAGACTTTAAATCAAGTTTTTCGTGTGGATCAACATTGGAGGGTGAACACTTGGGGCACCTAGTGGAAATTCTGCACATTGGATTAGCGTTAGAGGTATTCTTCTATTTCTGCATTTATATTAATATTATTTGATTTGCTTCCATTAAGTGATCTTGGCTTATAAGTGATTTTATGTTAAGGAACTTTATCAAAAAATTTTAAAATTCCTAGCTTCCGCTGCCCATTATAGCATGTTAGAACCCTTCAGTGGTATCAGAGCCACCTTAATTGGTTTCAATCAGGTGATTATGCATGGTAATAATTTGTACATACTATGAGATTAGTCATGCTTGTATATATGTATGAGATAGTAATTATTGTATAAATTTCATGATTATGAATTTCATATGAAGATATGTTAATTGATTTAGTTAATTGGTTAATAATTTATACATGCTATGAGATAGCTATTGATGGCATGATAGTTGGTTATGATTTATATATGCTATGAGATAGATATATAATTTGTTATGCATATACAAAGACATATGTCAATTGTTATAATTATAGAATGTGCATGAGACCAAGTAAGCCCTCAATAACATTATATTAAGTCATAGTGTTGAAAAACTTGCTGACCCATTCTAGAACAATTAATCTAATTTGGTGTCTAAGGAAAGCACTAAAGGTGGTTACTTAATTAGGACCTTACTTTCTGAGTAAGGGGAGGCCTCCCACCTGCTTACCTGGCCAATTGTTTGATTGCCTATTATGGATAAGCTTAATGTTGATAAAACACTACTGATATCCTTCCTTCATGCCTCGACATTATTATGTCAAAATCATGCTAGTTTGTTGTGCAACCACAAGACTTGCAATGAGGACTTGATGTATACTGTCTTGGTGCGTAGAGATGCTTATAGCATATTTTAATATGTTGCTTTGTTGTGCAACCACAAGGCAATATTATTTGAATATGACTATATGAAAATGAAAGGTTTGACTTAACTAAAACATTATAGTTTGTTGTGCAACCACAAGGCTATAAGTGTTTTAAGAGGATAGGATAAAGTTGAGAATTGCATGAGATGCAATTGGAAAGAGTTTCCTACCTTTGAACTCATAAAGGGTGTGTTGTGCAACCACAAGGCTTTTATGATGAATTAGGATCTCAACCCTACTAAGAAAAATTAGATTTTCTCGTTTATCATAGGAGAGAGCTATGATATTCGATAAAATAGTGGGAGTAACAATTAGATAAAGTCCTTGTCTAATTGTATATATGTCATCATGATTGGTTTGTTTATGATAGTTTTTGTTCTTTGCTTTATGTAGAATTAATTCTGAATTAAATGGCATCTTCACTATCACTAAGAGGCATCTTGGATGCCAACAAGTTGACCGGTACAAACTATGTAGATTTGGTTGAGGAATCTTAAGATTGTACTCACTCAGGAAAAATTTCCTATATTCTTGAAACCCCTGATCTTGAAGATCTAGGGGATGATGATGCTACAGAAGAGGAGGTAGCCACACATAAGATGTGGAAGAATGACAGTTTAACTGTCAAATGTATCATTCTTGCCTCCATGAGCAATGAGCTACAGAGACAACATGAGAACATGGACACTCAATCCATACTTCTTAATTTAAAGGAGTTGTATGGAGAGCAGAGTAGAATGCTAGATATGAGATATCTAAGCAATTGTTCTGTGCTAGAATGAATGAAGGAACGTCCGTGCAAAACCATTGTCTTATGGTTATAGACTTGATCACCAGATTAAGTCAATTAGGTTTTTGCTATGGATAGTGAGCTCAGTCAGGATTTGATCCTGCAATCACTACCTGAATCATTCTCTCAGTTTGTTGTGAATTTTCACATGAACAAGCTGAATGTCTCACTGCCTGAGCTGTTAAATATGTTAAAGACAGCTGAAACCCATATCAAAAGGAAAAAGGTCCGATCCTTCTTGTTGATAGGGGCTCAAGGAAGAAATCAGGCAATAAGGGTTTTAAGAAAAGGTTGAACCCTAATAGTAGCAAGATCAAGAAGAAGAAAGGAAAGAAAAACTCCAAACCCAGTACCTGTTTCCACTGCGGCAAGGAAGGCCACTGGAAGAGAAATTGCAAGAGTTTTCTTGCAAGTATGAAGACCGATGCAAGAGTTGCATCGAAAGGTATGTTTATGTTACATGCCAACTTATCATTAAGTTCTTCAAATTCAAATTCATGGGTATTGGATACCGGCTGTGGTTCTCATATTTGCAAATTTTTGAATGGACTACAGAAAATTAGAATTTTGAAGAAAGGTGACTTCGAGCTGTATGGCGCTGGATGAGAGTCCATCCAGGGTGAAGCTGTTGGAACCTACCATTTGGAGTTGCCTTCGGGAGAGCTTCTGGAATTAGAAGATTGTTATTATATGCCCAAAATTATTAGAAATGTAATTTCCGTTCCTTTGTTGTTAAAGAAGGATATGAAATTAATATAAAGAGCAATGGTTGCTCAATTTCTTTTTCTAATAAAGTCTATTGCAGTGGCATTATAGAAAATGGACTTCTTGTTCTATTACTTAATGACCAATGTCTTTCATATTGATAAAAGCAATAAAAGAAAGAGAGAAGAAGTAAATAACACCCTTCTTTGGCATTGTCGACTTGGTCACATAAGCGAATCAAGAATCAACAAGTTGTACAAAGAAGAGTTCTTTGATCCTTATGATTATGAATCATTAGGAACTTGTGAATCTTGTCTTATGGGTAAAATGACTAAGTCTCCATTCATTGGACATGGAGAAAGGGCAAGAGAGTTATTAGGACTTGTGCATTACAGATGTATGTGGTCCTATGACAACTCCTGCTAGAGGTGGATACTTTTATTTCATCACATTTACTGATGATTTATCAAGGTTCGGATATGTGTATCTTATGAAACATAAATCCGAAGCCTTTGATAAATTTAAAGAGTATCAAAGTATGGTTGAAAAACAAACTGGAAAATGTATTAAAATCCTTCGATCTGATCGAGGAGGTGAATACCTTTCTAGTGAGTTTTTAAATCATCTTAAAGAAAAGGGCATTCTCTCTGAATGGACACCTCCGTATACGCCACAATTAAATGGTGTAGCTGAACGGAGAAACCATACTCTATTAGATATGGTACAATCCATGATGTTCTTTACAAGATCTTCCTATTTCCTTCTGGGGTTTGCCCTAGAAACTGCTGCACTTATATTAAATAGGGTACCATCAAAATCTGTATCTAGTACTCCATATGAGATATGGAGAGGAAAGAAGCCTAATCTTAAGTATCTTAAGATATGGGGCTGCAAAGCTTATGTCAAAGAAATTTTGGACATAAGCTAAGTGCTAGATCAGATAAATGTATTTTTGTAGGTTATCCTAAAGATAGTATAGGATACATCTTCTATCATCCTACCGAACAAAAGGTCTTTGTAGGTAGACATGCTACTTTCTTAGAGCAAGAGTTTATCTTAGAAAAAGGCAAGGATAGGAGAATTGAACTTGAAGAAGTTCAAGACCTACAAATGGAAACACAAGATATTCCTCAACCAGATGTACCTGTTCGTCCTTTCCTGTCTAACTAAAAATATGCTAAACAGATCGTTGTTAGAACCGACAAACAAAGTTTAAATTTAATTTACTCTTACCTGTTCTACTCGAAGAATAGTGGTCGTAAGAGGTCGATCCACAGGGAGGCGATTGGAGTTGCTTAAAAATAAAAACATTCACTTGGATTCGAAATCGATTTTTTTGAATAATGAAAGAAAAACCTTACGTTGGAGATGTTGAATGATTCCCTGGACTACCAGAGAATGTTTTCTAATTGAAATTAACTACAAGACAGGTAGTCAGATTCAAAGAGCATTCATGTATTAAAGCTTTGACATAAATTAAAATGGATGAAAACAGTGTTAGAAAAATTGCAGACTGAAATATAGATTGCATGAAAGAGGATTTAATGGATTGCAGAACAGAAATTAAAATTGCAGAATAAATATAACTTTCTACCCGAATAAACTCTCAAAAATTAAAACTCAAAACAAAATCTAAAATGAAACTAAAAATAAGAACAATATGCTTTCAAACTCAAAATATACTTCTCAATAAAAACTTTCAACTAAAGTACAACTAAAAACAAAAAAATACATTGCTCTCATGAATTAAAAAAAACTAAACTCAAACTAAACTCAAACTAAACTAATAAAATACTCCTCCCTTCCTTCTTTTTTTTTCTTTTTTCTTTTCTTTCCCGAAAACAGAGCAAGCTCTGTTTTCTTTCTTTCTTCTTTCCCCCAACCGAACCCTCTTCTCTCTTGGCCTCCACCCCCAATCGAGCACACCCCCATTGCTTCTCCTCCCCTCTTCTTATAGGCCCTTGGAGATGCGGTAGAGGCTGGATCAGCTCCGGAAGAGACGCGGACGGCTGGATCGGTCGGGCAGATTGCGGAAGGGAGGCGTGAACTTGCTTCTTTGGGCCACGGATGCGGGATCGCCGGAAGGGGCGGGCTTCCTTCTTCGGTTGCTGGGAAGGAGGAGGACATGGATGATGATCTGGGAAGGATGCGGAATCACGGGAGAGCTGGGATCATCCGTGATTGCTGGGATGAACAAACGGACCGGCTGGGATGAAGCTGGAGAGGAAGATGGCTGCATGATGCTGGGGATCCGATGGGAGCTGGCACGATGGCTGGCACGGAAGATATCTTGGAAGCTTCACGGCTGGAACGGAAGGTGGGGACGCGGGGAGGAGTCGATCACGGACGGAAGGAGCTGGGTGCGATGCGGGATCGCCGGATCACGGAAGAGGGGCTGGGATCGCCGATGATTGTGGAGGATTTGGAGACGGGCGAGCTGGGAGCGTGATCGACGGGAGGAGCCGTTCATGGAAGAGCTGGGATTTGGGAGGATTTGGAAGGGATGCCATGGCCAGAATGCTCAAATGGAGAAGGAGGATGGCAGACGGGCGCGATGCTGGGAGCTGAAGCGGAAGGTGGGGACGCGGGCTGGTGAATCCTTTCTTCTCCCCTTCTTTCGCATGGGATCTGGCACGCGGTTGGGACGCTAAGGATGCGGACGAAGCAGGGACTCGGGACCACTGGAGATGCGGGGACGGTGCTTGGATCATGCTGCAGTCGGACGGGCATGGAAGGTTGGGGAGGCTGGGAGATACCAAGTTCCATTCAATTAGTCATATAGATAAAAAAAATAGTGTGATATGAAATTTGGCTTGTAGACGGACGACTGAGTTCGTCACGGTTCATTTGTTCTGACTGGAGGTCAAGTGCAAGTCTTTCATGGGTCACCCAGCACCTCATAGTTATGATATGGCCAAATTAGATTTGCCCAAAATTATTTCCCAAAAGCACAAAGGACCTGATTCGGATCCAAACCCGACTCGGACCCGACCCGATCTTCAACCGGGTCGGATCTGGAAAGGGATCCTTCTTTAGTCAAATTTGTACTCAATGTGCATTTTATCTCTAATTTATGAAAATCTGTGCCAAACCCAAATATAATATTAATCCAGTGAATTTATCATTATCGGTTAGCAATAATACTAATTTAGGTGACATATAGGTCGCACTTTTGTGCTCTCATCACACCCCCCAACTAGCTTATTGCTAGTCTCTAGCAATTTAGTGCGAAAATGATAAAATAAGAGTGCAAAAGTATAATTTATTATATAAATATACTAAGATAAATACTCATTTTTGTAGAGCATTACGATTGCACTTAGCACGTGCAACAAGCCTTTAAACCCCTAGGTTACCCTAGTGGACGAGTGTTGTCTCGTAAGGGTTTGCAGTGAAGTTACCCACAAACTTCAATCCCAAAATGAAATTTGGTTTGTGAAATGAAAGTCTAATTTCAAGTACATAACTGATAAGAATTTCAAAAGCACACAAGGTTTTAATTACTAAGTAGCCCAATTTCTAGGTTAGTATGCAATTTAAGTTGAAGTCATTAAGTTTTCCGTTAGGGAGTTGTAATACTTATTTATACTTGAGTGCTTAGTGAAGTCTAGACCATGCACCAGCTAAGGTTTCGGATCTCCAAAATATTGCTAATATTAGTAGTTTCCAAAAATTGGTCGGACAAGACCTATTTGCTGATTCAAAATCATCTTATCTGCAGGATTTCGAGAGCTGTGGATGTTTACTTTAATACCTCATGGGCTTTATCTGTAATATTCCAGTTTACTCGAATTTTTACAACGATGGCTTTCACACTATTGTCTTTCTTAAGGTCAAAATACAATATATATTTATTTTTTTTTCATTTTTTTTTTTTGGAAACATGAAAATGTTTATATTGTGCACTTTTACTCCTTTGATGATTCCTCCATGTAGCGAGCAATTAGTCGACAATTCTCACACCAGTTGGCATGAGGTGTCGGGCATCAAGACTCCCCTACGGACCTATGCTCGGGTTCCTCATCACAAGCCCGCTGACCTTGGACAATAGGTAGCCCTTTTCGATGTACCTGACTAAATCCACCAAATAGTTTTTTTTTTTTTTGGATCAGAAAAAGATGGTTCATCAGGATTCGAGGTTGCTACCATATTCTCAACACAATGTCGAACCTATACCTTAGAAAATGCAGGCCAGATGTGTTGTGAAATTCAAAGCACTAATTAGCTTACAACTCACTAAAAGGAACTTAATAAAAAGAACTCACTTTGCACTACTTTCAACTATTCATTGGGCTCTTAGATTTTATATACCTTGTGTGTTGTAAATTTTTTTTTAAAAAATTTATATATATATATATATAAAATTCCAAATGCTTAAAAATACCCCCAAACCTAAATTTAACATTGTCCTCAATGTTAAAGAAAATTTAAAGCAGTAAGAGGACAGAGGAGAGGTTACCTGATATGGGTGGGTAAATTGAAAATTGGGGCAAAATCCCCCAAACCTGCATGTTAGTAATTTTTTTTTTTTTATAGAAGATATTTATATGTTGGGTTGCCTCCCAAGAGCGCTAAGTTTTATGTCTTCAGCCAGACAATTCTAATTCATTCATGATAGACAGGGTCAGTCAGAAGTGTCTCCTCAACTTCTGGACTTAGATACTCAAGGTATGGTTTTAAACGATGTCCATTGACTTGAAAGGTCCTACCATCCTTGGTGTTGCATATTACTACTGCACCATGCGGGTGTACTTTCTCTACTGTGTATGGACCAGTCCAGCGAGATTTAAGTTTTCCAGGGAATAGATGTAATCGAGAATCATATAAGAGAACTTTTTGTCCTTGGTAAAACTCTTTACGAGTAATCATTTTATCATGCATGACTTTCATGCGATCCTTGTACTTCTTAACACACTCGTAAGCATCGTTCCTAATTTCTTCAAGCTCGTCGAGCTGAAGCTTTCTATGTTCTCCCGCCTTGTCGAGGTCGAAATTTAGGCGTTTGATTGCCCAATAGGCCTTGTGTTCTAACTCGACAGGTAAATGACAAGCCTTGCCATAGACAATCCTATATGGGGACATTCCAATTGGTGTTTTGTAGGCCGTACGATATGCCCACAATGCATCTGTTAACCTAAGGGACCAATCCTTTCGAGATGTGTTGACAGTTTTTTCAAGGATGGTCTTGATTTCTCTGTTGGAGATCTCAACTTGTCCACTCGTTTGTGGATGATATGGCGTACCGACCTTGTGGGTGATGTTGTACTTCCTAGCAAGGGCTTTAAAAATTCTATTGCAAAAATGTTTCCCCCCATCACTAATGATAGCACGAGGGGTGCCAAAGCGAGCGAAGACAGACTCCTTAAGAAACTTGATCACTACTTTGTGATCATTGGTCTTACATGCGATAGCCTCAATCCACTTGGACACATAGTCAACAGCTAGGAGTATGTACTGGTGCCCAAATGACATAGGAAAAGGACCCATAAAATCAATACCCCAGACATCAAAGATTTCTACAATTAAGATTGGGTTTAGGGGCATCTCATTTTTTTTTTGAAATTTTTCCTAGTCTTTGACATCGGCCACATGCTTTGCAATACTCGTGTGAGTCATGAAATAGTGTGGGCCAATAGAATCCGCACTGCAAAACCTTTGCAGCCGTCTTTTTACCACTGAAATGACCACCACAGGCATGGTCATGACAAAAGGAAAGGACTTTCCTTTGTTCGTATTCAGGAATACACCGTCGGATGATCTGATCAGGGCAATATTTAAATAGGTATGGTTCATCCCAAAAATACTACTTCACACGAGCTAGGAAGCGACATTGCTCCTGTTTGGTCCAAGAGCTAGGCATTTGTTCAGTAACGAGGTAGTTGACTATGTCAGCATACCATGGAACATTGGTATGGGAAATCATCATTAGTTGTTCATCCGGAAAAGTTTCGGATACAGGTAATGATTCTGCAGATGACTCAACAATTAGTCTGGACAAGTGGTCAGCTACTACATTTTCAGATCCCTTTTTGTCTCGAATTTCGAGATCAAATTCCTGGAGCAATAGGATCCAACGAATGAGCCTTGCCTTAGCATCCTTCTTTGTGAGAAGGTACTTAAGGGCGGCATGATCAGAATAAATAAGAACCTTAGATCCTATCAGGTAGGGGCAGAATTTATCTAGAGCAAAAACAACTGCCAACAATTCTTTTTCAGTGGTGGAATAGTTGAGTTGGGCGTCATTTAGAGTTTTGCTCGCATAATGAATAACATGGGGAAGCTTCTCTACTCGCTGACCTAAGACAGCACCTATGGCATAATCGGATGCATCACACATGATTTCAAAAGGACGACTCCAATCAGGACACCTTATGATGGGTGCTGAAGTCAATTCAGACTTTAGTCTTTCGAAAGCAGTTACACAAGTTGGTGAAAAATTGAAAACAGTATCTTTGGCCAACAAATCACATAAGGGTTTTGATATTTTGCTAAAATTCTTGATAAAGCGGCGGTAAAAACCCGCATGCCCTAAAAATGATCGAATTTCCCTAATAGTCTTAGGAGGTGGCAATTTAGCAATTAATTCTACTTTGGCCTTATCCACCTCAATTCCCCTTTGTGACACAATGTGTCCTAAAACAATACCTGATTCTACCATGAAATGACACTTCTCCCAGTTAAGAACTAAGTTTTTCTGTTTACAGCGTTCTACAACAAGTGTCAAGTGGTGTAGACATTCCTAAAAATTGGATCCAAATACAGAAAAATCATCCATGAAAACTTCTAAAAATTTCTCCACCATGTCGGAAAAAATACTCATCATACATCGTTGGAATGTAGCTGGTGCATTGCATAGCCCAAAAGGCATGCGACGATGGGCAAAAGTGCCATAAGGACAGGTGAATGTGGTTTTCTCTTGATCCTCACGTGCGATAGGGACTTGGTTATATCCAGAATAACCATCGAGGAAACAGTAATGGGAGTGAACAGCTAGCCGTTCTAGCATTTGATCGATGAAGGGTAGAGAAAAGTGGTCTTTCCTAGTCATGGCATTAAGCTTCCTATAGTCGATGCATACTCGCCATCCCGTTTGGACTCGAGTAGGGACTAACTCATTGTGATCATTTTTCATCACAGTGATGCCAGACTTTTTGGGTACGACTTGAACTGGGCTTACCCACTGACTATCAGAAATAGGATATATAATCCCTGCATCTAAAAGCTTGATGACCTCGGCTCGAACTACGTCCTTCATGATTGGATTAAGTCGCCTTTGTGGTTCTCTAGAAATTTTTGCATCTTCTTCTAGATGGATTTTATGTTGGACCACAGAAGGACTAATCCCCTTAATATCAGCTATAGACCAACCGATAGCTTCCTGATTCTTCCGAAGGATACTTAACAGCTTCTCTTCCTGTTCTTTAGTTAGATTCGATGCAATTATAACAGGTAAGGTCTTGTTTTCTCCAAGAAATGCATACTTCAAGTTTTCGGAAAGGTCTTTGAGTTCTAGTTGTGGAGGTTTGACATTGGATGACACTAGCTGAGATTCCGAAATAGGCAATGATTCAAACTTGGTGGCCCATCTGCTAGTATCCATCACAGGAATGGAATCTAACAATGCATTAACCTCTTGACTTGACTCACAATCTTGACCAAAATTAGCCAAACATCTTTCTAATGGGTCAGAATAACTCGACTCTTCAAAAGAACTGCTAATTATATTCTCAATCATGTGAATTTCTTCCAAATCGTCCATCTCAGTTGACTGACTACTACTATGAAAAATATTGAGCTGGACAGTCATGTTCCCAAAGGCTAGAGTCATTATTCCATTTTGGCAACTAATCACAGCATTTGAAGTGGCCAAAAATGGTCTACCTAGGATCACCGGAATGTGACTTTCTGGATTTTTTACTGGTTCAGTTTCAAGGACTACAAAATCCACAGGGTAATAGAATTCATTAACTTTTACAATCACATCCTCTACAATTCCTTTGGGATACTTCACAGTCCTATCTGCTAATGACAAGGTAATGTTTGTGGGTTTTAATTCCCCCAAACCTAGTTCGGTGTAAACAGAATAGGGTAATAGGTTTACACTTGCTCCTAAGTCTAGTAGGGCTCTCCGAATTATGGTGTCTCCTATTTTAATTTCAATAGTGGGACAACCAGGGTCCTTGTATTTTGGGGCAATCTGTTGTTTTATAAGAGATGAGGCTTGTGCCGCCATCACAGCTTGCCTAGGAATACTGGTTTTTCTTTTCACCGTGGTTAGGTCTTTTAAGAATTTTGTATAAGAGGGGATCTGTCTGATGGCATCTAGGAAGGGTAAATTTATTTGAACATTTTTAAAGACTTCCATGATTTCATCGTACTGAGATTTTTTTCTTGAGCCTTGTAGTCTACTAGGAAAGGGAGCCTTAGGTGTGTAAGTCTCTATTGGTTTCTCCTCTATTCCTTGTGTTCCCTGTTCTTGTGCCTTTTTCTGGGTGGAGTTTGGTTCATGTTTTTCTTCTTTTTCTTGCACAGGAAGTTGGACTTTGTTGTCCACTTGCTTGCCAGACCGTAAAGTGGTAATTGCCTAAACTTTATGGGTAGGGTTTCCATTAGAATCAATCTGAAACTGGCCTCTCGGCCCTTGATTCTGTTGCCTACTAGGGTTAGGCACTGGCTGACTGGGCAATTCACCTTTCTTCCTATCCCCTAGAGAGTTGGCTATTTGGCTCAGACTAACCTCAAGTTTTGCAATCGCTTGCACATGGAATTGGTTAGTCTGGGTTTGAGCCATGTTGGTCTGTTGTTGCTGTTGGATGAAGTCTTGTTGCTGCTTCATCATGTTAGCCATCATGGCTTCCAATGATGTAGTTTGCTGAGGGATAGCGGCACTATAAGTAGGAATAGGTGGAGCCAATGATTGGTTTATTTGTGATGGACCTATCCTGGGAAAATTCTTCTGAAAACCTGGTGGACCACCTTGATGCTGAATAGGTTCATTTTGCTTGTATAAGAAATTTGGGTGGAACCTATTATCAGGGTGGTAGACTGGGCTGAATGAATTGGGAGTGGGCTTCTTGAAGGCACTATATGAGTTAAGAGCATTTGCCTGCTCAGCCTTAATGTTGGGTAAACTAGGACAACACTCCACTAGATGCTCAGAACTATTACACAAGATACATAAACTATGTGACTCGTGATCCACTTTCATGATGGGATTTAACTCTTTATATGAACTCGAACTAGTGGAAACAGTGAAAGCATCAAACCTTTTGCTTAAGTTGTTCATTCTAGTCACCAGATTGGACATGACATTTTTGAGTTCTGGGTCTGCTTTCATTTCATAATTACCTGGTTTTCTAGACCCGAACTAATAAGTGCTTAATAATCTATAATTTAGTTATCTTTCCATAGCACTTATCAATATTTTTAAACTGATAAATACATATTTTACCATGAAATTGAACAAACATTGAAGTAAGTTTAAAATATGGTAATTATTCTCTTAAACTAGATTCTGAACTAGTCTCTCTCTTGGTTAAAATCTTTCATGAAAACTACAAAAAAATATATAAGGAGATTGTGTTGATCCGACTAAGGTTATAACTAAATGGGCTCTGGTCCTGATTTGATTGAAAGTTATAATTGTATAGGAAAATATTTGATTAACCCTTTTATTAAGTCACGGTCTGATCTGGTTGAGTCCAATCTAAAGCGGTTTAGTAAGAATTAAATGACATTGGGCTCGAGAACAAGTTCAAGCCAAATCAACGATCATGACCCACCTCAAACCCAAAGTAATTCCCAACCAATTCCTTACCTGCCCTCATATAAAATTTATAAATTTAAAACAAAAAAAAAGAAAATAATGAATATAATAAAATAAATAAAATATGAATAGTGCATCACGGATTCACTGTTCATATGAACAGTGTCCCGTGAAAATACTGTTCATATGAACAGTGTTACAAAAAAAAAAAAAAAAAATAAACAAAACATAAGCACTGTTCATCTTCTTCCCCGCAGTGCATCACGGCCAAGATTCGCTCCTCCCTCCCGTTCCAGCCATCCAGCTAGGCGTGAACACCACCATCCCGTGATCCAAATCCCAGCGTCCGCGTGCAAACCTCCTTCCCGTCGATCCCGCAGCGTCTCCTTCCTTCCCAAATCAGCAAGCTGGGATCTTCTTCATCCGGCGCCCCAGCAATCACGCCGTCTTCCTTCCGGATCGGCGCCCGTCTGCCCTCCCCCTCCACCGCATCCACCCTCTCCTTCCGCCCCTATCCAGCCAACCGTTAGAGCATCTTCCATGATCCCGGCGATCCCGCACCGCATCTCATTCCTCCCAGCAGCAGCCGTGATCCAAGCTGAAATCAAGCACCCGTGCCAGCTCCCGTCGGATCCCCAGCATAACGCATCCGTTTTCATCTTCCGCTTCATCACCAGAAGCTCCCCTGCCTCACGTGTCCAGATGAGAGCCAGCGCAGAATCTTCTCAACGCCCACATCGTCCATCACATTGTAGCAGCATCGGCGTCCTCCAATCCAGCTACTCATCCACGGATCCATCGCCTGCATATCCTCCTTCAAGAATCCGATCCTCCACGGTCAGGAAGGATATAAAAGGGGAGAAGAGTTCTTCATAGGGAGGGAGAGCTCGGTTCGAAAGAAAAAAAAATAGGGGAGACCCCCTGTTTCGGTGAAAAGAAGAATCCAGCCGAGAGAGAAGAAGAGAAAAAGAATAAAAAAATAGAGAGGGTTTGAGGCGGATGGCAAAGGAGTTCTTCAGCCAACCAATGGAGATGACAAGCACCATGAGCAGCTGAACCTCGGTTTAGGGGTTCGATGAAGCCATAGAGGAGTATTTGTTTCATTTTTATTGATTTGAGTTTGTATTATAAGATTGTTGCATGATGAAGAATTTATCAATTGATCTTATGATTTATCCAATTTATGTGAAACATTTAACTTGCATAAAATATTTTACATAGATTGATCTATTTCATCGAATCCAACACCTGTGGTTTGGAGGAGATATTCATGTGATATCGATTTCATGTTTAATGATTTAATGATCAGATGCATCATGCTAGGTTAGACAGGTCATGCTTATCGTTAGAGTAGATGATTTGTGCTAGACTTAGATGATTCATGCTGGAAATTAGTTATAATTTTCTTTTATGATTGCTTTGGCTTGTAGTCGGAAGCAATCAAGTCTTAAATACAACTCAATCATTGAAAGCGTCACGAATATAAATCTATCGGTGGACTCTAGCCCTAAACATCTCTCTCCATAGATAATTCATACTATTACATCCATATTGATTTTTAGTTTTTATCATTCACTCTAGCTTATACCCTTTGAAGTAATTATTTAATTAGGACAAATAACTTATTCTCCAATCCCTGTGGACCGACACCCGTAATCACTATCCTACAGGATACGTGCTATTGCGTGGTTTATTTTCGAAATTGAAAGAACCGATCAATTTTTGGCGCCGTTGCCGGAGATTGCTAGCATAGTTATTTTTCCTATCATTAAAAAAAATTAATTAATTAAAAAAAAAATTTTAAAAAAATATATATATAAATAAAAAAAATTATTTTCTATTATTGTTACTTTTCTTATCTTTTTTTTTCTCTTCTACTAATTTTTTTTTAAATTTTCTTTTGATCTTATTTGATCAGGAATCGAAGGAAAAATCTGGGATGATCAAAAAGAGAACTGCTGGAAAAGGAATGCTGTAGAGGTTTGCCTAAAAAAAAAAAAATTAAATTGCTGGGGAAATTCCCTTTGGTAACCTCTAAACCTTTCTTATTAATTTGAGCAAAAGTGTGAATGCATGCCTGATACACATACACCAATTAATTTGCACTTAGTAAGGGCAATCACCCCAACAAGATAAGAGCCGGATTTCATCACCGGACTCTTGCCCAATTTAGGTGAACTCAATCTCACATAGTGTCACTTTAATTAAAATCAATTAGACATTGGCCCCTAGGGACATTCGAGCTCAATAGGACGAAGATCACCGAAAGTTGCACCAATTTCGCTCCGTGGCTTAGTTGATGTCTAGGCAAGCTTTGTCCCTATAAGGGAGACAGTTCATCTGTTCAAGGCAAGTGGGTTTTAAGTGGGACCTTTGCGAACGCATCGTGACCCCTCCACTTACCTGGGAGCTTACCTGGTCAACTCAGTTCATTAGACCGGATTGGAGGCTTAGGTGCCCTCTTCAAACCAGTTAGGAGCTGTCTAGTGATTTTAGGACAAAGACTAGGATTGATATGCTTTTCTCTTTTATTGCATGCTTGATTGATCGAGTACTAGTGTATGCACGGTAGTCGTTCTAGAGTACGAAATCTATTACCTTTTGACCCTGAAATAGAACGAACCCTTAGGAACATTCGAGCTAAGATCAAAACATTAGGATCATCCCCACCTCTTAAGATGGCTGAAGAACAACCCAAACTCCTGAGGGAGTACTTTACTCCCACTATTTATACTTCCCCATCTTGCATTCGATTATCTGAGGTAGCAGCTGTACAATATGAAATAAAGTCTAGTGTGATCCAAATGCTCCCATCTTTTTATGGGCTCACCAACGAAGACCCATACAAACATTTAGATGAATTTCTTGAGATTTGCACCACTGTCAAGATTTAGAACTTCACTGATGATGCCCTGAAACTTAGGTTATTTTCCTTCTCCCTTAAAGATAGAGCCAAACAATGGCTGAATTCTTTAGAAGCTAACTCAATTCGTTCTTGGGATCAAATGCAACAAGAATTTCTTAAAAAATACTTTCCTATAGGAAGAACGAACCAGTTTAGACGTGCCATTACAAGCTTCTCCCAAACCGAGGGAGAAGAATTTCATGAAACTTGGGAGAGATTTCGGGACCTAATCCGTAAATGTCCTCATCATCAAATACCTAAGTGGCAGCTAGTGCAATGTTTCTATGACGGTTTGACGGAACGAAACCGTCAGATGATCGATGTTGCATGCAGGGAGAATTTCATGCTTCGAAATGAGCATGAAGCATGGCAACTATTTGAAAATCTTAATGAAAACTCCCTCCACCATGCTTCATGTTCTCGTCAAGCATCCCCGAATTTTCAAAGAAAAGGGGCCATTTGTGAAATAAGTCATTCTATGGACCTGTCTAGCAAGGTAGATGCATTGTCCCATAAGATTGACCAACTAATGATAGGAGGACATGTCGTTAGCTCTTCCCAAGCACAAGTGTGTGCTATCTGTTCTAGCCCATCGCATCATATTCATGAGTGCCCCTCAGCACCCCAATATCCCGAACTCGTGCAAGAACACATCAATGCTGCCCAAACACAGCCCAGACCGGGTAATGATCCATTTTCCAATACATATAATCCGGGATGGCGGAATCATCCAAATTTTTCTTGGAGGCAGCAAGCTTCTAATACCTCCCAACCCTTCTCCCAAAATTTTCAAAACCCTCAGAATTTTCATCTCTACCGTCCCTCAACTCAATTTCAGCATCCTCCTCCTCCAACCCAAAGAAATACAGCCTTTGAGGAGAAGGTGTTGACTGCCCTTCAAGGTTTGGAGGCAAACACACAACTATTGCACTCTCACACGCAATCAATTGCTAAGCTAGAATCCCAAATGGGTCAACTAGCTAATGCATTAAACAAGCGAGAGGAAGGTAAGCTTCCAAGTCAACCAATGAGTAATCCTAGGGGACAATACGTGGCTCAAGAAACTCGACTAAATCATGAGCAAGCTAATGCTTTGACTACCCTAAGGAGTGGACGTATAATAGATAATAAGGTTGGGGAGGGTAACAATAAGGAAGGAGAAGAAGAAGAGAAGAATGTGTCACATGAAAATCCAAAACCTTCTTCAGCTAGTCCACCATCTGCCACAACCCACATTCCAAAGGCTCCATTCCCTGAAGCACTTAATGCACCCTCTCCCTTTGGCAAGAAGGGAACTTCATTAGAAGAGATGATGGAGGTTTTCAAACAAGTTAAAATCAACCTCCCACTCCTTGATGCCATCAAACAAGTTCCCTCCTATGCCAAATTTCTCAAAGACCTTTGCACCCAAAAGCGGAAATCTAGGACACATGTGCCTAAAAAGGTCCTCCTAACTGAGCAGGTAATTTCCATTCTCCAACACAACACCTGTTGCCCAAGGTGACAAGCCAAGAGGGGGGGGGGTGAATTGGTTTCTTTTAATTTTAACTAACTTACTTGAGTCAAATGAATGGTTAGCAAGTTGAAACAAATCACAATACAAACAACGCAAAGTATAGTGGTTCGGTGCTCTCCTTAGCACCTACGTCCACTCCCCAAGCGACCCCTTGGGAATTCACTATAATCTCGCGGATTACAGTTGGATTGTTTTCCGGGCTCACAATCCAAAAACCTTTACACTTTGGTTTTCCGGGCTCACCAAAAACCTTTGTTGGTTTTACGGGCTCACCAACGAACTTTTACACTTTGGTTTTCCGGGCTCACCAAAAATCTATCCCGTTGGTTTTGCGGGCTAACCAACCAACCTTTACAAATAGTTTATCAAACAAAAAGAAAGATTTAAACTCCTAAATGAGCAAGTGAAACAATATAAACTACAAAGAAGAGTTAGAAAATATTTATCGCTTTGAAGTGGCTCTCTCTTCTTTGTCAAGGATGCTTCACTCTTCAAGAGAGGATGGAGCTCTTGATGACTCTTTGAATCTGCTCAACCCCTTTCTTTGATTCTTGAATGAAGCACTTGGATGAAGAAGATTAGGGCACTTTTGTTTTCTTGTGTACTCTTTGATATTCTTTGCAAAAGATCTTCTATCTGATGAATAGTGCCACTTTAAATAGCTTCCTACATCCTTTGGACAAGCCCCAATGGTTAGAATTCAAAAACTAGCCGTTACTCCCTTTTGGAAGGACAAAAAGTACATCTGCAGAACTAGCCGTTATGCTTCAGCCCGTGTTTGGGTCGGCTCAACCTGTCCTTGGGTCGACCCAACTTTCACTTGGGTCGACTCAAACATTCCTTGGGTCGACCCTCTCAGAATCCACAAAACCTTGTAATTCAGCCTTCCTTCACTTGGGTCGACCCAACCTTTCTTTGGGTCGACTCAAAGTTCACTTGGGTCGACTCAACTTCTTCTTGGGTCGACCCTCTCAGTAATTTCAGAGAACCATTTTCTGTCTTCTTTTCTGTCTTGCCTTTGGGTCGACCCTTTCAGGGTTTGGGTCGACTCAAGCTTGGGTCGACTCAACTACTTCTTGGGTCGACCCTCTCAGTAAATCCAGAGAACCATTTTTCTGTTTTGTTTTGAGGATCTTGATGTTTGGGTTGACTCATGCTTTCCTTGGGTCGACCCAACTCACTGTTCATCTTGGCCATTTTTGCAAAAGTGTGCCAAATGTTTTCTTGATGTGCCGGGGTCGACCCAATCATCCTTTGGGTCGACTCAATCCACACTTTGCTGCATCTCAAGGTTAGATTCATTCAAATGAACAATGAAATGTATCTATATCAATTCATGCAAATATACTGAGAGTAATGGACTTATGAGTGAAGTATCGATTTAACTTATAACATACTCTAGATAATTGCTTGTTAATCATCAAAATAACACTATCATCCTCAATCTCCCCCTTTTTGATGATTACAAAATAAAGAGTATGAGCCTATTGATACTTGTCTTTTAAAATCAGTTTTTGAAAGGGCTTACCTTGCTGAATTTCAGCTTTTCATATGTAAGGTGAAGTCTCCCCCTATATTATTTAAATGTTGCCAATTTGACTTTTTGAATTACTCCCCCTTTCATTTATAATTCATTAAAGATGAAACTCCAAAAATTTGAGATAAAACATGAGTTTCAGGTTATGTATCGAGGTGTGAAAGGTGCGTGCCAAATTCTGAAATTATATGTGCCAAGTTCTGAAATTTGATAGAAGTTTTGGATTTGAAGATTTTCATTGTTACAAATTGCTCCCCCTTAGATGTATATGCTTTCTTATATGATTTTCAATTTGTTTCACAAGTTATTTCTCTCTTCTTACACAAGTTCATGACTTCTTATTTCAACTTCTTATATATTTTTTTTTTTACTTCTCCTTTCTTTACTTCTCCTTTCTTTTCTTCTCCTCTTATTACCTCCTCTTATTACTCTTTCTTTACTTCTCCTTTCTTTTCTTCTAAAGATATCTTTACTTCTCCCCTATTACTTACTTCTCCCCTATTACTCTCTCTTTACTTCTCCCCCTTTTTGTTATCATCAAATAGGTACACGGGAAAAGATGCAATAAATACCAAACTTCAAACTTCATTGATCAAAATAGGAACATTTTCGTACATTCATGCCAAAAACAAATACAATGTTCCTTAATCAAAGTTTAAAGATACATGATAAAAGCAAAATACATATGAGAACTAGATATCTAGCCTAGGCTCTAAACAGAAGTGCTAAAATCAGCCTAGGGAGACTCTAACGGCTGGGATCTAGTCCTCATCCGCCTAGTGTATGTGGCGAGGGGAGGTCGAGTCTGGTGAGACTGTGTCTGGCGTGGAGCACGACGAGCTGGATGACTCTGTGCCGAAATCTCTGACTCGGCAGCCTGTGGCACAGATGATCCATGGGTCTCTCTCTCTCTCCGGAGTGCTCCTATCTGCTGCCTCAGATCACTGATCTCAGCAGACATGGTGTCCAGTCGGTCAGTAATAGTCCTGGCCTGAACTGACATGATCTCAGTCATCCTACTCCAAAACTCATCCGTATCTCTCGGAGGAACGGATGACGATGGTCCAGCCTCTAAAGGTGCAGTAGGATGATCCATATGCTCCTCATCCTCAGCCTCTGGTGCATCGCCCTCTGGTGCATCGCCCTCTGGTGCCTCACCCTGAATGCCTGCTCCAGTGTTAATCCACTGCCCGTTCACTTTCGCATATCCCATGCGTATAAGTGTCCGTGCAGTGTATGTGTCAGTATGATGCAGACTCTTGGATGCCTCCCCCTTGAGAGCTATACCGTGCTGTCGAAAAATAAAAGTGAGTATCATACCATAAGGTAGTGATACCCTGGAGTTGCAGATCACCTTCCTCATCTGTCTCAGTATCATGGCCGGAAGATTTAGGGGAATCCCCTGAATCATACACTCCATCACTGCTAGATCTCGCTCTGTGATGAGATCGAATCTCCCGATTTTTGGAAATAAAATCCTATTTATTATACTGAGCAGTAATCTCATTTCAGCAGAAAGAGAACTAGCTATTACCTTCTCGGAAAAGTCGAAGTTCTCATTTTCCATGATCCGCTGTAGGGCTCTCATTTTGTTTTCAGGCTTTTCTGGAGTGGCTCCTACGCAGGGTAGATGAAGTAGCTCACTCAAGCTCTCCTCGGAAACTCGAACTCGAACCCCTCGAACTTCCGAAACAAGCCCTCCCATACCAGTTTTAAGGAAGGCATAGAACTCCTGAACCAATCCGGGGTAGATCATCACATCTAGGGAGCAAAGATACTCCCAACCTTGCCTTTGGATCCATTCCCTCAACCGAAACCCTTCTTGATCAAAGAACTCGGAATGGATCCTTCTCCCCGTTGTAACCGGTCTTCCCGCAAATCTTGCAAGTATCACTGAGGGGGAAGGAGGAGGAGGGGGCTCCGCACGTGCCTCACGTCGTGGAGACACGGTAGATGGCTCTGTAGGTTGCCTTTCCTCCCGTTGGATCCGTGAGACTCTTCCGGATCTCTTGGCTACGGCTCTTTTGGGTCCCATTTCTCCAAGATCTTAAGGTAATCTACTGTTTGGAGGAGTTTGAAAAGTGGGGATTAGAGTATTCAGAAGAGGACAAGGGCAAACAGTGCCCTAACTTTGCTCTCGGGTCCCCCTTTTAACAGTGGGGTCCCGACGTTGGGTCGACTCAAGAATTTTCTTGGGTCGACTCAACGTTGGGTCGACCCTATTCTGGGTTGGGTCGACCCAAGTGCAGAATTTTTCTTTTCTCTTCCTTTTTGCTTCTAAAAATTTTCCTTACTTTCAATCCTTATAAATTCTTTCTGGGACAATGATACATGAGTAAGGAATCTACAGATAACAAATTTGACTCATGTTTCATGGGATTTTAGAAATTGGAGGAATGTATCATGAGACTACTAGCTCCCTTTTATATTTCTTCAATAAAAAGGATCACATATGCCTAATTCCCTCCTTAGCATGCAGAATCTATCTTCATTCAATGGTTTCGTAAATATGTCGGCTAATTGTTTTTCAGTGCATATATGCTCAATACATATATTTCCATTTTGCACATGATCCCTAATAAAATGATACCTTATTTCTATGTGTTTGGCCTTAGAATGCTGAACTGGATTTTTCGTAAGATTGATGGCACTAGTATTATCACATTTAATAGGAATATTATCTAGCTTAACTCCATAGTCTTCTAGTTGTTGCTTAAGCCATAATACTTGAGCACAACAACTGCCAGCAGCTATATATTCAGCTTCAGCTGTGGATAGTGCCACTGAATTCTGCTTTTTGCTAAACCATGATACTAAGTTATTTCCTAAGAATTGACATGTGCCACTTGTGCTCTTCCTATCTAATTTGCATCCGGCAAAATCAGCATCTGAATATGCAAGCAAGTCTAGACAGGAGTCTCTTGAGTACCATAATCCTATATTGGTGGTTCCTCTTAAATATCTAAGGATTCTCTTAACAGCACTTAAATGTGACTCCTTAGGATTCGATTGGTATCTAGCACATATTCCTACACTAAATACGATGTCGGGTCTACTAGCAGTAAGATAGAGCAAGGATCCAATTAGTCCTCTATAGAGCTTAATATCAATACTCTTCCCTTTTTCATCTTTGTCTAGCTTACTAGTAGGATTCATTGGAGTGCCTACTCCCTTATGATTTTCATTCCCAAATTTCTTTAGTATTTCCTTTGTATACTTAGTTTGATGAATGAAAATGCCTTCTTTAGCTTGTTTGATTTGTAATCCTAGAAAGAAACTTAGTTCTCCCATCAAACTCATTTCAAATTCTCTATGCATTAAATCAGCAAATTCCTTGCAAAGAGTATCATTTGTGGCACCAAAGATTATGTCATCTACATATATTTGTACCACTAATAGATTTTTATCCTTTCTTTTGAGAAATAGAGTTTTATCTACATTTCCTCTACTAAAGTCATTATTAAGCAGAAATTTGCTTAATCGATCATACCAAGCCCTAGGTGCTTGCTTTAATCCATATAATGCCTTATGTAATTTAAACACATGATTTGGCAATTCATGATTCTCAAAACTAGGAGGTTGTTCTACATATACTTCCTCCTCAATAAAACCATTTAAGAACGCACTCTTCACATCCATTTGATATAATTTAAAATTCATGAAACATGCAAATGCTAGAAGTAATCTAATAGCCTCTAATCTAGCTACAGGAGCAAATGTTTCATCAAAATCTATTCCTTTTTCTTGATTGTATCCCTTAGCTACAAGTCTAGCCTTATTTCTTATAACTAATCCATTCTCATCTAATTTATTTCTAAATACCCATTTTGTTCCAATTACTGAGTTATGCTTTGGTCTTTCAGTTAATGTCCATACATTACTTCTTTTGAATTGATTTAATTCTTCTTGCATGGCATTTATCCAATTAGTATCTTTTTCAGCTTCTTCATAAGTCTTAGGTTCTAATTGTGAAACGAAAGCAAGATAATCATTTAAATTTCTAAGAGATGATCGAGTTCTTACCCCTTGAGATGGATCACCAATGATTAAGTCTTTGGGATGTCCATATGCATACCTCCATTCCTTTGGCAAGCTTTGGGATTGTGGTGGCACGCAATCATCTCCCTTATCTTGATTTGGCACGTCATCAATATTCAACTTTTCAAAGTCAATAATTCCTGTATCATCATCAACAATATTTTCTTTCCTAGCAGACTCACTATCAGACTCATCAAATATAATATTGACTGACTCTTCCACTACTAAGGTTCTTCTATTGAATACTCTGTATGCCCTGCTAGATGTGGAGTATCCTAAGAAGATACCTTCATCTGACTTGGCATCAAATTTGCTTAGATCCTCCTTGCCATTGTTTAATATGAAACATCTACATCCAAATACTTTAAAATATTTAGCAGTTGGTTTCTTATTCTTCCAAAGTTCATAAGAAGTTTTCTTGGTTATTGGTCGTATTAAAACTCGATTTAGAATATGGCAAGCAGTGTTTATAGCTTCAGCCCAAAAGTACTTTGGAAGATTTGACTCACACAACATCGTGCGTGCCATTTCTGCCAATGTCCTATTTTTTCTTTCAACAACCCCATTTTGTTGAGGCGTTCTAGGTGCTGAAAATTGATGTGATATACCATTTTTAGTGCAAAATTCTTCAAAGTGTTGATTTTCAAATTCAGTACCATGATCACTTCGAATTGCTACTAAGGTGAGTTTCTTATCATTTATTATATTGTTATATAGTTTCAAGAATTCAGAAAATGCTTCATTCTTATGTGCCAAAAATGAAACCCATGTATACCTTGAGAAATCATCAACAATAACTAGCCCATACTTCTTCCCTCCTAGACTTGTAGTTCTAGTAGGTCCAAATAAATCCATGTGTATGAGTTTAAATGGTCTAGTTGTTGATACTACATTCTTCGATTTGAAAGATGATTTCGTTTGTTTTCCCAATGAACATGGTCCACATATTTTGTCCTTTTCAAAGATCAATTTTGGCACATCTTTTATTAATTCCTTCTTAACTAGTTTTGATATTAATTCCATACTAGCATGTCCTAATCTTCGATGCCAAAGCCAACTAGTTTCATTTTTCTTTTCTTCATTAGTAATTAAGCATAACCCATTTTTCTTGCCTAACTCATGAAGATCTACTAAGTAAATATTTCTTTGCCTTTGTCCTACAAGTACAATGCTATTATCTTTAGGATTTGTGATTATGCATACAGATGCTTCAAATGTGACTTTAAACCCTTTATCACAAAATTGACTTATGCTAAGAAGGTTATGTTTCAAACCCTTAACTAATAAGACATTTTCTATAAAAATAGATGGAGCAATGAAAATTTTACCCTTTCCAATGATATGCCATTTACCATTGTCTCCATAGGTTACTACTCCACCTTTCTTTGATTCCAAGGTGACAAATTGATCTACGTCACCAGTCATGTGTCTTGAACAGCCGCTATCTAGATACCAACGTTTTTCCACTTTATCAGCTGTAAGACACACCTGCAATCAAGATCAAGAAGAAACTTTAGGTACCCAAACTAAGTTGGGTCCTTTAGAGTTAGTACTCAATGTTCCTTTTGGAACCCAAACTTTCTTGAATTTAATCTTTTGATTGTTACTTAATTTGTTTTGACTGGACCTTCTAAAGTTACACTCATATGCTCTATGTCCTAACTTATTGCAGCAATAACAAGTAATATTTTCACTTTTAGCTTTTACAAAAATGTTCTTTAAGAATTTTTGTTTCCTATTTGTTCTATATCCTAAACCAGCCTTATCATATACAACTTTTTGGCTATCAAGAATCATATTTAATTTGGTAGAACTAAGTGTAAATTTATCTACCAAGGATTTATATTTTTCAGCATCTTCTTTTAACTTGATATTTTCAGCAATTAGATTCTTGGTTTCATTTGTAAGTTTCCTACTTAATGTTTCATAGTTATGAGACAGTTTTAACTTATCTTTAATAAGAGATTGATTTTCTTCTTTTAGAGCTTTATTTTTATTAATTACTTTCTTATGTTCTTCCATGAGTTCTAAGAATGCATCATGTAATTCATCAACAGTAAAATCACAGTCAAGTTCAGAATCTACCTCATCGTCATTGGCCATATGACACATTTGGGCCGTCTCTTGATGATCTTCCTCCTCCGAACTTGATTCCTCACTTTCACTCCATTCAGCCATGAAATTCTTCTTTTTCAGCTTTCTTGCCATCCACTTCAAATCTGGGCAATCTATCTTATAATGCCCGGGTTTGTTACACTCATAGCAAATGGGAGTTTCTTTTTCCTTTTCTTTGTCCTTACCCTTTTCTTTGCTTGAGTTACCTTTAAGGAAGGGTTTCTTTTTATGGAATCTATTCTTACCTCTCATAAATTTTCTGAATTTTCTTCCAAGCATAGCCATCCCTTCTTCATCAATTTCTTCATCATCATCTGAATCTTCCGATTCAGTTTGTTGTTTAGGGGTGGTAGTCTTTAGGGCAATGGGCTTTCTTCTCTTGACTTCATCTTCTGAATTTTGCCTCATTGTCAACTCATGGGTCATGAGTGATCCTAGAAGCTCCTCTAATTGCAGTGTGTTGAGGTCCTTAGCTTCTTGAATGGCGGTTACCTTGGCCTCCCAATTCCTTGGTAGAGACCTGAGAATTTTTCGCACCAAATCAGAGTTAGAGTAAGACTTTCCTAAACTCTTAAGCCCATTTATAATGTCAGTAAAATGAGTAAACATATCAGTTATGGACTCAGTAGATTCCATTTTAAACAATTCATACTTGTGTACCAATATGTTTATCTTTGACTCCTTAACTTGATTGGTCCCTTCATGTGTGACCTCAAGTTTGTCCCAAATTTTTTTGGCAGTAGTGCAAGTAGATATTCTATTAAATTCATTTACATCTAATGAGCAGTAAAGTACATTTATAGCTTTTGCATTTAACTGTGCTAATCTTCTATCACTCTCATTCCAATCCATTTCTGGTTTGGGTATGATAGTGCCGTCTATGTTAAGTGTGGGTGTGTGAGGTCCTCTAGTGATGATATACCATAGTTCATAGTCTGAAGCTTGAATGAATATCCTCATTCTAGCTTTTTAATATGCGTAGTTTGTGCCATTAAATAGAGGTGGTCTATTTGTGGATTGCCCTTCACTCATAGAGCATCCCACTTGGGTTGTCATGATCTTTAACTCTTGATTGTGAAATCAATGAGTACTATTAGAGCACCTTGCTCTGATACCACTTGTTGCCCAAGGTGACAAGCCAAGAGGGGGGGTGAATTGGTTTCTTTTAATTTTAACTAACTTACTTGAGTCAAATGAATGGTTAGCAAGTTGAAACAAATCACAATACAAACAACGCAAAGTATAGTGGTTCGGTGCTCTCCTTAGCACCTACGTCCACTCCCCAAGCGACCCCTTGGGAATTCACTATAATCTCGCGGATTACAGTTGGATTGTTTTCCGGGCTCACAATCCAAAAACCTTTACACTTTGGTTTTCCGGGCTCACCAAAAACCTTTGTTGGTTTTACGGGCTCACCAACGAACCTTTACACTTTGGTTTTCCGGGCTCACCAAAAACCTATCCCGTTGGTTTTGCGGGCTAACCAACCAACCTTTACAAATAGTTTATCAAACAAAAAGAAAGATTTAAACTCCTAAATGAGCAAATGAAACAATATAAACTACAAAGAAGAGTTAGAAAATATTTATCGCTTTGAAGTGGCTTCTCTCTTCTTTGTCAAGGATGCTTCACTCTTCAAGAGAGGATGGAGCTCTTGATGACTCTTTGAATCTGCTCAACCCCTTTCTTTGATTCTTGAATGAAGCACTTGGATGAAGAAGATTAGGGCACTTTTGTTTTCTTGTGTACTCTTTGATATTCTTTGCAAAAGATCTTCTATCTGATGAATAGTGCCACTTTAAATAGCTTCCTACATCCTTTGGACAAGCTCCAATGGTTAGAATTCAAAAACTAGCCGTTACTCCCTTTTGGAAGGACAAAAAGTACATCTGCAGAACTAGCCGTTATGCTTCAGCCCGTGTTTGGGTCGGCTCAACCTGTCCTTGGGTCGACCCAACTTTCACTTAGGTCGACTCAAACATTCCTTGGGTCGACCCTCTCAGAATCCACAGAACCTTGTAATTCAGCCTTCCTTCACTTGGGTCGACCCAACCTTTCTTTGGGTCGACTCAAAGTTCACTTGGGTAGACTCAACTTCTTCTTGGGTCGACCCTCTCAGTAATTCCAGAGAACCATTTTCTGTCTTCTTTTCTGTCTTGCCTTTGGGTCGACCCTTTCAGGGTTTGGGTCGACTCAAGCTTGGGTCGACTCAACTACTTCTTGGGTCGACCCTCTCAGTAAATCCAGAGAACCATTTTTCTGTTTTGTTTTGAGGATCTTGATGTTTGGGTCGACTCATGCTTTCCTTGGGTCGACCCAACTCACTGTTCATCTTGGCCATTTTTGCAAAAGTGTGCCAAATGTTTTCTTGATGTGCCGGGGTCGACCCAATCATCCTTTGGGTCGACTCAATCCACACTTTGCTGCATCTCAAGGTTAGATTCATTCAAATGAACAATGAAATGTATCTATATCAATTCATGCAAATATACTGAGAGTAATGGACTTATGAGTGAAGTATCGATTTAACTTATAACATACTCTAGATAATTGCTTGTTAATCATCAAAATAACACTATCATCCTCAACACCCCTCCAAAATTCAAAGATCCTGGTGCTCCCACTATTTCCTGTGTCATAGGAGATAACTTCATTGATCGAGCACTTTTAGATCTAGGGGCAAGTGTGAATCTTCTACCCTATTCAGTCTATGAAAAATTTGGGTTGGGTGAATTGAAACCTACCTCGGTATCTTTACAATTGGCTGATCGATCGGTGAAGATGCCAAGGGGGATGATTGAAGATGTTCTTGTCAAGGTAGACAAATTCTATTTTTCAGTAGATTTTATCGTCCTTGACATGGAACATGTGCCCAACCTTAAAAAACAAATTCCTGTGATTTTTGGTCGTCCCTTTTTAGCGACAGCCAATGCATGTATTAACTGTAGAACTGGGGCAATGGATATATCATTTGGGAACATGAAAATTAAGTTGAATGTGTTTCATGCCGCTGACCAACATGTGAGGAAAGACGAGTGTTGCCTAATTGACGAAATGGATGATCTTGTAGAGAACGCCCTTCCCTATATCTTAGCAAATGATCCCTTAGAGGCATGTTTGGCCCATTTTGACATTGACAACTTTGATATAGACAAGGCCGTAGAAGAAGTTAACATCTTACTCGACAATCAATCTCCCATGAGTTCCCTTCCTTGGAAGATCCGACCTGAACCTCTTCCCCCTATTGCTAGCGCACCACTTTGTTCTTCCATTGATTCTCCACCTAAACTTGAGTTAAAGCCACTTCCGACAACTCTTAAGTATGCCTTTCTAGGACCAGAAGATACCCTCCCTGTAATCATCGCGGCCAACTTATCTACTGAACAGGAGGGTAAACTTTTAAGGGTGCTAGAAGAGAATAAACATGCCATAGGATGGTCTGTAGCCGATTTGAAAGGGGTTGACCCCTCTGTTTGTATGCATCGAATTCATCTCGAAGATGATGTAAAGCCCACCCGAGAAATGCAAAGAAGACTCAATCCTAACATGAAGGAGGTAGTCAAGAAAGAAGTGGTGAAGTTATTAGATGCCGGAATCATTTATCCAATTTCTGATAGTAAGTGGGTGAGTCCGACACAAGTGGTACCCAAGAAATCAGGTATCACTGTGGTTGAAAATACGGAAGGAGAATTGATACAAACACGCACAACCACGGGTTGGCGCGTGTGCATTGACTACAGGAAACTTAATTCAATGACTAGGAAGGACCATTTTTCTCTACCTTTCATAGATCAAATTTTGGAACGGTTGGCTGGTCAAGGTTTCTACTGCTTCTTAGATGGTTATTCTGGATATAATCAAGTACCTGTCTACCCGGACGATCAAGAGAAAACCACCTTTACTTGCCCATTTGGGACATTTGCATATAGGAGGATGCCTTTTGGGCTATGCAATGCACCCGCAACTTTTCAACGATGCATGATGGCCATTTTTTCAGATATGGTGGAAAACTTTCTAGAAGTATTCATTGATGATTTCTCAGTTTTTGGCCTATCTTTTGACGATTGTCTGGACAATTTGACCTTAGTTTTGAAAAGATGTAAGGAGACCAACCTAGTATTAAGTTGGGAAAAGAGCCATTTCATGGTTCAAGAAGGCATAGTTTTAGGACACGTCGTGTCCAAGAGGGGCATTGAAGTAGATAAAGCCAAAGTCGATCTTATTTCCAATCTCCCTCCACCTAAAACTGTGAAACAAATCCGATCATTCTTTGGCCATGCTGGTTTCTACCGTCGCTTCATTCAGGATTTCAGTAAAATTTCCAAACCCTTGTGCAATCTTCTTGCCAAGGACACTCCCTTTGTCTTTGATAAAGCATGCGAGGAGGCATTTGAAAATCTTCGCTCGAAATTGACCACTGCACCTATCATACGGCCTCCTAATTGGACCCTTCCATTTGAATTGATGTGTGACGCATCTGACTATGCCATTGGGGCAGTTTTAGGGCAACGGCTAGATAAAGTACCTCATGTCATCTACTATGCTAGTAAAGCACACTCAGATGCACATTGAACTACACCACCACTGAGAAAGAATTGCTAGCTGTAGTATTCGCACTAGACAAGTTTCGATCTTACCTATTAGGATCCAAGGTTACCGTATTCACTGATCATGCTGCCCTTCGACACCTTCTTGCAAAGAAGGACACCAAACCCCGTCTGATTCGATGGATTCTTTTACTACAAGAATTTGACCTAGAAATTCGAGACAAGAAAGGAACTGCAAATGTCGTAGCAGACCACTTATCTAGGATTCTTCTTGAGCCCTCTAAGAATACCTCACCCTTACATGATGCTTTTCCAGATGAACAATTATTTGGGGTACAAGGAATGAAAACGCCATGGTTTGCAAACATAGTAAATTACCTTGCCATAGGACGAATTCCTGATGATTGGTCAACTCAAGACAAGAACCGATTCTTTTCACAAGTAAAGTTCTATTATTGGGATGATCCCGATCTATTCAAGTATTGTCCCGATCAAGTAATCCGTCGATGTGTCCCCGAATGCGAATTTCAAAGTATTCTTTCATTCTGCCATTCACAAGCTTGTGGGGGACATTTTGGGGGTAGAAAAACTGCAGCAAAAGTTTTACAGAGTGGATTTTATTGGCCCACTCTTTTCAAAGATGCCCATAACTTTTGCCAAACTTGTGAACGGTGCCAACGGATGGTACCATCTCCCGTAGAGATATGATGCCTCTCAATCCTATTTTAATTGTAGAAATATTTGATGTCTGGGGTATTGACTTTATGGGCCCTTTTCCACCATCCTTTGGTTTTGAATATATTCTTGTAGGGGTTGATTATGTTTCAAAATGGGTAGAAGCTGTCGCCACTAAAACTAATGACCACAAGGTTGTGATTAAATTTTTACATGAAAACATCTTTTGTCGTTTTGGCACACCCCGAGCCATCATTAGTGATGGGGGATCTCATTTTTGCAACCGGTCTTTCGAGGCTTTGGCTCGCAAATATAACATCACCCACAAAGTTGCTACCCCATATCATCCCCAAACGAGTGGACAAGTCGAGGTGTCCAATAGGGAGTTAAAACACATCTTAGAGAAAACGGTACGTCCCGATAGGAAAGATTGGTCTCAAAGGATAAATGATGCACTCTGGGCCTATCGTACTGCCTACAAAACTTCTATTGGCATGTCTCCCTACCGATTAGTTTTTGGAAAAGCTTGTCACTTACCGGTAGAACTTGAACATAGAGCTTTCTGGGCTATCAAAAAGTTTAACTTAGATATGGCAGTAGCTGGTCCTCACCGAAAACTCCAACTAAGTGAACTTGAAGAATTGCGCAATGAGGCTTATGAAAATGCTAAAATTTATAAAGCAAGGACTAAGGCTTTTCATGATAAAAATATTAACCGTAAGTCCTTCGAACCTGGTCAAAAGGTTTGGCTGTTCAATTCAAAGTTGCGACTCTTTCCGGGTAAACTTCGCTCTAGGTGGGATGGACCATTCGTAGTGAAAAAGGTTTTTCCTTATGGTGCAGTAGAGATCCAACACCTCAATGGTGGATATATTTTAAAAGTCAATGGTCAAAGGTTAAAACCTTATGTGGACTGTATTACCGATGGGCAATTGATCGAATCCCTTAATTTGACGAACCCTATTTATCAAAATAATTAAGGATGCACCGTGTCTGGCTGAAGACAATAAACTTAGCGCTTGTTGGGAGGCAACCCAATTCTCTTAGATTTCTTTAAACATTGAGGACAATGTTAGGTTTAGGTTTGGGGGTATTTTTAAGTATTTTTTTTCATTTTTTGTTTTGTTTCATCTCTTGCATTCGTTTTCACTTCATAATGTCAGGTTTATCAAAAGAAATAAAAAATAAAAAAAAATAAAAATATCTTTTAAAAAAAATGTGTTCATTTTCATTTTTTATAAAATAATAATAATAATAAAAAAATTAAAAAAAAAGTTTTTGTTTTAAAAAAAAACCTCATTTCTATACATTAATGCGAGAATGCTAAACACACAAGGTATATAAAATCTAAAAAGCCCAATGACTAGTCGGAGTAATACAAATTTAAGTTCTTTTCATTAAGTCTCTCTTAGGGAGTTGTAAGCTAATTAATACTTCAGAATTTCACTACACACTGGCCGACACTTCTAAGGTCTAGGCTCGACATTATATTGATAGTATAGTAGCAACCTTGGACCCTGATGAATCATACTTATCTAATCCAAAAAAAAAAAAAAATAACAATAAAAAGGATTTAGTCAGGAACATCGAAAAGGGCTACCTATTGTCAAAGGTCAGGTGGGCTTGTGATGAGGACTCTGAGCATAAGTCCGTAGGGGAGTCTTGATGCCCGACACCTTATGCCAACTGGTGTGAGAGTTGTCGACTGATTGCTCGTTACACGGAGAAATCACCACAAGAGTAAAAGTGCACAATATATATATAAAAAGGAACAAAAAAAAAAAACTCTGTAATGACCTTGAAAAAGACAATAGTGTGAAAGCCGTCGTTGTAAAAATTCGAGTAAACTGGAATATTACAGATAAAGCCCGTGAGGTACTAAAGTAAATATCCGCAACTCTCGAAATCCTGCAGATAAAATGATTTTGAATCAGTGAACAGGTCCTTTCGACCAATCCTTGGAAACTACTAGTCTTTGCAATATTTTGTTGATCCGAACCCTTAGCTTGTGTACGGCCTAGATTTCACCAAGCACTCCAGTATAAATAAGTCTTACAACTCCCTAACGGAAACTTAATGACTTCAACTTGAATTGCATCTTGACCTAGGATTTGGGCTGACTTAGTAAATAAAACCATGTGTGCTTTGAAATTCTTATCATTTATGTATCTTTTATTATATTTTTTAAAAAAAAAGAAAAGAAATTAATAATAACAATAATGATAAATGATTTATTGAAGTTTGTGGGTATCTTCACTGAAAATCCTCACGAGACTACAACTCGTCCACTATGGTAACCTAGGGATTTAAAGCCTTGTTACATATGGTAAATGTAACCGCGATGCCTGCGAAAGTGAGTTAAAATTCTTCTTTTCTGGTTTTATTTTGCTCGAGGACTAGCAAAACATAGGTTTGGGGGTGTGATAAGTGATTAATAATCTATAATTTAGTTATCTTTCCATAGCACTTATCAATGTTTTTAAACTGATAAATACATATTTTACCATGAAATTGAACAAACATTGAAGTAAGTTTAAAATATGGTAATTATTCTCTTAAACTAGATTCTGAACTTGTCTCTCTCTTGGTTGCAATCTTTCATGAAAACTACAAAAAAATATATAAGGAGATTGTGTTGATCCGACTAAGGTTATAACTAAATGGGCTCTGGTCCTGATTTGATTGAAAGTTATAATTGTATAGGAAAATATTTGATTAACCCTTTTATTAAGTCACGGTCTGATCTGGTTGAGTCCAATCTGAAGCGGTTTAGTAAGAATTAAATGACATTGGGCTCGAGAACAAGTTCAAGCCAAATCAACGATCATGACCTACCTCAAACCCAAAGTAATTCCCAACCAATTCCTTACCTGCCCTCATATAAAATTTATAAATTTAAAACAAAAAAAAATAATGAATATAATAAAATAAATAAAATATGAATAGTGCATCACGGATTCACTGTTCATATGAACAGTGTCCCGTGAAAATACTGTTCATATGAACAGTGTTACAAAAAAAAAATAAAAAAATAAACAAAACATAAGCACTGTTCATCTTCTTCCCCGCAGTGCATCACGGCCAAGATTCGCTCCTCCCTCCCGTTCCAGCCATCCAGCAAGGCGTGAACACCACCATCCCGTGATCCAAATCCCAGCGTCCGCGTGCAAACCTCCTTCCCGTCGATCCCGCAGCGTCTCCTTCCTTCCCAAATCAGCAAGCCAGGATCTTCTTCATCCGGCGCCCCAGCAATCACGCCGTCTTCCTTCCGGATCGGCGCCCGTCTGCCCTCCCCCTCCACCGCATCCGCCCTCTCCTTCCGCCCCTATCCAGCCAACCGTTGGAGCATCTTCCATGATCCCGGCGATCCCGCACCGCATCTCATTCCTCCCAGCAGCAGCCGTGATCCAAGCTGAAATCAAGCACCCGTGCCAGCTCCCGTCGGATCCCCAGCATAACGCATCCGTTTTCATCTTCCGCTTCATCACCAGAAGCTCCCCTGCCTCGCGTGTCCAGATGAGAGCCAGCGCAGAATCTTCTCAACGCCCACGTCGTCCATCACGTTGTAGCAGCATCGGCGTCCTCCAATCCAGCTACTCATCCGCGGATCCATCACCTGCATATCCTCCTTCAAGAATCCGATCCTCCACGGTCAGGAAGGATATAAAAAGGGAGAAGAGTTCTTCATAGGGAGGGAGAGCTCGGTTCGAAAGAAAAAAAAACAAGGGAGACCCCCTATTTCGGTGAAAAGAAGAATCCAGCCGAGAGAGAAGAAGAGAAAAAGAATAAAAAAATAGAGAGTGTTTGAGGCGGATGGCAAAGGAGTTCTTCAGCCAACCAATGGAGATGACAAGCACCATGAGCAGCTGAACCTCGGTTTAGGGGTTCGATGAAGCCATAGAGGAGTATTTGTTTCATTTTTATTGATTTGAGTTTGTATTATAAGATTGTTGCATGATGAAGAATTTATCAATTGATCTTATGATTTATCCAATTTATGTGAAACATTTAACTTGCATAAAATATTTTACATAGATTGATCTATTTCATCGAATCCAACACCTGTGGTTTGGAGGAGATATTCATGTGATATCGATTTCATGTTTAATGATTTAATGATCAGATGCATCATGCTAGGTTAGACAGGTCATGCTTATCGTTAGAGTAGATGATTTGTGCTAGACTTAGATGATTCATGCTGGAAATTAGTTATAATTTTCTTTTATAATTGCTTTAGCTTGTAGTCGGAAGCAATCAAGTCTTAAATACAACTCAATCATTGAAAGCGTCACGAATATAAATCTATCGGTAGACTCTAGCCCTAAACATCTCTCTCCATAGATAATTCATACTATTACATCCATATTGATTTTTAGTTTTTATCATTCACTCTAGCTTATACCCTTTGAAGTAATTATTTAATTAGGACAAATAACTTATTCTCCAATCCCTGTGGACCGACACCCGTAATCACTATCCTACAGGATACGTGCTATTGCGTGGTTTATTTTCGAAATTGAAAGAACCGATCACGAACTCATCTCTATTTACTTCCTCACCATAGCTACTCCAATTTTGGGCGTTCTCGGCTAAGTCAACAAGAAATTCATAGGCTTGATCTGAGGTTTGGTCCATGAACCTACCTTTGTGCATGGACTCGATCATGTTTCTATGTGCCGGAGGTAGTCCTTTATAAAAGAAATGTACTAGATCAGCCTTGTCAAGCCCATGGTGCGGGCACTTGACCAAAAGATCATGGAATCTTTCCCAAAGTTGGGAAAATTCCTCCTCAGAATTTCCTCTAAAAGTTCTGATGGCATCCTTAATTTTTTCAGTTTTTACCATGGGTTAGAACTTAGCCATGAACTTCCTAGATAGTTGTTCCCAAGATGTGATGGAATTTGAAGCAAGGGAATACAGCCATGCAGCGGCACGATCCTCTAAAGTCATGGGAACAATCTTAATTTAATACCCTCTTCATCTAAGTTTTGATTTCTAAACGTCTGACAGATTGTCAAAAATTTGTTTAGATGGATGTAGGGTTGTTCACTCTCGAACCCATGAAACTTGGGTAACATGTTTATTGTTGCAGCCCGAATCTCGAATTGGGCTGCATTATTAATTGGTAATACTATGCAAGTAGGGGGACTAGCGGATGCGGGTGCGAATAACTCATTCAAAGTTCTAATGTGTTCACCCATTGTAGAGATTGACAGTTGGTTTACAGTTCGTAAGTTGTGATGAAAAGTTCTGTCAATCTCAGGATCAAATGGGGTTAACTTATCCCTTAATGACCTTCTACCATGCATACATTATCAACACTTCATTAGATTTGACTCCTACTGTTGCTGGAAATTGGACCCGGGGGCCGCCGTGAAGCCGGGGAAGGAGGAGCTCCGCTGCTACAGGAGGCGGACGGCGGTGCGCCGGCTGGCTGCGTCCTCCGCCGCGGGGGGTGTGCGAGTCCTGCAAGGAAAACCGGTGGCCGGGCTCCCCGGCGCCGGCCCTCCGATGCCTAAGTCAGAGGGGGCAAGTATGTGGAGAGAGCGGGGGAGAGGAAGTGTATGGAGAAGACACAGTATTTTTATCAGATCAAGAAGACGAAGGAAATGATGTCATCAATTGTGTCTGTGCTTCCCGGAGGGTTCAGTCCCGGGGGTCTGTTTTCGTTTCTTCTTGTTCCCCCCTTTTTTGGTTCTCCCAGGCTCCCTCTTATAGGAGGGGATCACGTTACCTGGGAGGTGACCGGGGGATTTGTCTCTGTCCGTAATAATTGGGCACGATTTGGCCCATTTATGGCGTAGTGGAGAACGGGACCGAATCAGACCGGAACCAGGGAGTTGTCACGGTCGATCGGACCTGTTGGAGTGGTTGAACCGCCGGCCGTGGCGGGCCTGGGGTCTGTGGATGGTAAGTGCATTTATTACCGAATAAACCGGTGGTCAGGTAGAGCCATACGCTCTGATGGTTCAGTGATCCGGAGATCGTCTTGGGCCGTGTTTATTAAATGCCTGAGTGCATCGGAGACTTGAGGGAGTCTCGTGCATTAATGGCAGGTCGTGCCGAATGCCTGCGGAGATCTTATGCCTTGATGGCTTGGAGATAGTGGCAGGTCGCAAGCCGTAGGAGTTGCCAAGTCCCTTGGACTTTAGGCGGAGGTTGAACATTTGGTTTAAGGCATCGGCTCGGCAAGGGTGCCGAGCCGAGCTGGTCGCCCAGTGGGGCGCCCTGTGGCGGGGCTGCTTTGAGTACTCCTGGTCGGCGCCCTTTAGGCGAGCACCTTCTAGCAGAGCGCCTCGGCGCTGTCTTTGGTCGGCACTTTCTAACCGAGCAGCTTATTTTGGTTGGGCACCTCTTGGCGCGCACTCTGGTCGGCGCCCTCTAGCCGAGCGCCTTCCTGGTCGGCATCCTTTGGCCGAGCAGCTCTCTGGTCGGCGCTCTTTGGCCAGGCGCCTTTCCGGTCGGCACTCTTTGGCCGAGCAGCTCTCTGGTCGGCGCTTTTTGGCCAGGCGCCTTTCCGGTCAGCACTCTTTGGCCGAGCGCCTCCGTTATGGCATGACTTGGGGTTTTTCCCCCAACACCTACAATGAACGAAATCCTAAAAGAAGAGAAGGGCTAGACACAGATGACCACAACCAACACCACACAACAATTTGACCCTATTAGTCTTAGAACTAAGTGAGGTTTAGTAGCTTCTTAAGTCTAGTTGCACAGAGATGTATCAGGTTAAAAAGTTCCTGAAATTCTCTCTATATTAGATAGCTCCTAATCTCCCTTTCAGATTAAGCTTGAGCTTACCAGTTAAGCAATCCAGTAACCAGTGACCAGAAAAGTCCCGGGGTGTGTGGTGGTGCCAGAAGGGATACACCGATACCACAATACCCGTAACAGTTCTCACTGTTGTAAAACTTTCCTAGACATCACCAATTACTAAATTCTCACTGGAGTGGCTTTCAGCCGCTTCTTTCCAAGAGCCTAATTGAGCTCGAAAATCCTAAGGCCAATGTCTAATTTGATTTTAATTTAATTTGGCTTAGGATAAGTATGCAAGGTGGTGGTTTTTGGGCTAAGGACAGGTAATGACTTCCCGACCTTATCTTTTTAATGGGTTTTGCCCTTAAATTCTTTTATGCAAATGCTTAATACTAAATGCAGCAAATAATCAATGATTTTTTAAAGTTTATGCAATGTCATTAGGTTGTACTGATTAAATGAGCAAGCAATTTTTTTTTTATTTTTCTTAATTTTTTTTTTAAAATTTTATGTTGTTTTTTTTTATATATATAGGAATAACTTGAATGTAAACTAAAACTAATCCTTATGCGTCAGTCAATCTCCGAATGCCCGTTGAATAAGCTCTGGAGATTACTCCGTGAGGAGCCCCAATAGAGGTATGATCACCTCGGAGGATTGCACCCTATCAATTACTAGCAAAAATAATATTTTTTTGAATTTTTTTTTTTTATTTTTTTTTGGAATTATTATTTTTTTTAATTTTAAATTTTTTTTTTAATTTTAAATTTCAAATTTCAAATTTTAGAATTTAATAACTACGAAATTATTAACTAGAAATTATCAAAATAAGGAAAATTAATAAAAATAAAAATAAAAAAAAACTTACTACCGGAGTGCGTTCACTCCGGGCATCCAAAATCCGATTTGATCTTCGTGATCGTTCTTGCTTCTTGATTTGCCTCTCCGGCAACGGCGCCAAAATTTTGTTCGTCCTTTCCTGTCTAACTAAAAATATGCTAAACAGATCGTTGTTAGAACCGACAAACAAAGTTTAAATTTAATTTACTCTTACCTGTTCTACTCGAAGAATAGTGGTCGTAAGAGGTCGATCCACAGGGAGGCGATTGGAGTTGCTTAAAAATAAAAACATTCACTTGGATTCGAAATCGATTTTTTTGAATAACGAAAGAAAAATCTTACGTTGGAGATGTTGAATGATTCCCTGGACTACCAGAGAATGTTTTCTAATTGAAATTAACTACAAGACAGGTAGTCAGATTCAAAGAGCATTCATGTATTAAAGCTTTGACATAAATTAAAATGGATGAAAACAGTGTTAGGAAAATTACAGACTGAAATATAGATTGCATGAAAGAGGATTTAATGGATTGCAGAACAGAAATTAAAATTACAGAATAAATATAACTTTCTACCCGAATAAACTCTCAAAAATTAAAACTCAAAACAAAACCTAAAATGAAACTAAAAATAAGAACAATATGCTTTCAAACTCAAAATATACTTCTCAATAAAAACTTTCAACTAAAGTACAACTAAAACAAAAAAATACATTGCTCTCATGAATTAAAAAAAACTAAACTCAAACTAAACTAATAAAATACTCCTCCCTTCCTTCTTCTTTTTTTCTTTTTTCTTTTCTTTCCCGAAAACAGAGCAAGCTCTGTTTTCTTTCTTTCTTCTTTCCCCCAACCGAACCCTCTTCTCTCTTGGCCTCCACCCCTAATCGAGCACACCCCCATTGCTTCTCCTCCCCTCTTCTTATAGGCCCTTGGAGATGCGGTAGAGGCTGGATCAGCTCCGGAAGAAACGCGGACGGCTGGATCGGTCGGGCAGATCGCGGAAGGGAGGCGTGAACTTGCTTCTTTAGGCCACGGATGCGGGATCGCCGGAAGGGGCGGGCTTCCTTCTTCGGTTGCTGGGAAGGAGGAGGACATGGATGATGATCTGGGAAGGATGCGGAATCACGGGAGAGCTGGGATCTTCCGTGATTGCTGGGATGAACAAACGGACCGGCTGGGATGAACCTGGAGAGGAAGATGGCTGCATGATGCTGGGGATCCGACGGGAGCTGGCACGATGGCTGGCACGGAAGATATCTTGGAAGCTTCACGGCTGGAACGGAAGGTGGGGACGCGGGGAGGAGTCGATCACGGACGGAAGGAGCTGGGTGCGATGCGGGATCGCCGGATCACGGAAGAGGGGCTGGGATCGCCGATGATTGCGGAGGATTTGGAGACGGGCGAGCTGGGAGCGTGATCGACGGGAGGAGCCGTTCATGGAAGAGCTGGGATTTGGGAGGATTTGGAAGGGATGCCATGGCCGGAATGCTCAAATGGAGAAGGAGGATGGCGGACGGGCGCGATGCTGGGAGTTGAAGCGGAAGGTGGGGACGCGGGCTGGTGAATCCTTTCTTCTCCCCTTCTTTCGCATGGGATCTGGCACGCGGTTGGGACGCTAAGGATGCGGACGAAGCAGGGACTCGGGACCACTGGAGATGCGGGGACGGTGCTTGGATCACGCTGCAGTCGAACGGGCATGGAAGGTTGGGGAGGCTGGGAGATACTGTTGCCCAGAGATGGTCACCCAAGAGGGGGGTGAATTGGGTGTTTTAAAACTTTTTGGCTAATTTAAAAATAAAACACACAAATATATGAACTAAAGCAAAGATAAAGGGATAAGAAGAGACAACCACAAACACACGGTTTTATAGTGGTTCGGAGCCTTCACCGCTCCTACATCCACTCCCCAAAGCGCCTTTGGGAATTTTCACTATAATCCAAGATTACAGTACGGTAGTTTTGCGAGTTCACTACCCAACTCGTTGTTTTACACCGGGCTCACAACAAACCCAAAACCCCCAATTTCTCTTAGGCTTGGGACGCCCTTTCCCTTGTTCCAAGTCCCTTGACTGGAACAAGCACCACAATAAAAGAGTGTACAAAAGAATATAAAAGCTCTAGAAAGCAAATATAGCACTTATGAACAATGAAACCCGGAAGAATCTTTTTGCTGTTGGAAGCGTGGGAGATGTTGATTCTTCCGATGTGGGACGCGTAGGGTTGGGTGTGAGCTTTGAATCCCGAGCACACGAGAGTGGTTGAGCTTGAAATCGCTTGGGAGACTTGAAAGCACTTGATTTCCTTTCTTGAATGCACTCACTCCCTTGAGCTTTTCTTTCTAACTTCTCTCTTGAATGATTTTGCTTTTGGTTGGTGAAGAGTTGTTGAGAACCACTTAAGAGGTCCCTGAAAAGCTGTCAGTCGCGTCCCAGGCGCTCCGGGGACGTCTCCGCTTCAACGGGAGACGTCTCGGCTACAAGACTTTACTTTTTCCGTTGTCTGGGGTCGACTCGGCACTTTAAGGGGTCGTCTCGGCGTGTTAGCACTTTTTGAGTGGGGACGACTCCGCTGCTTTGGGGACGACTCCGCTTCTTTATCTCCGAAAATCATGTCCTCTGGAATTTCCTGAGAGAGTCGACTCCGCTCTTTCAGGGGACGTCTCCGCTTGTCTGCACTTTATGCGTGGGGACGACTCCGCTTTTTCAGGGTCGACTCCGCTTCCTTAACACGGAAAAAATCATTCTCTGGAAAACCCTGAGAGAGCCGTCTCCGCCATCTTGGGGACGACTCGGGAAGCCACCTTTTTACTTGCGGGGACGACTCCGCGTACAGTGGGGATGTCTCGCGCATATCTTCTTGAAAGCTGTCTTTCTGCCGCCTCTGAGAGAGTCGACTCCGCTACTGAGAGAGTCGACTCCGCTAACGCGGGGACGACTCGCCAGGCGCCGGGGACGTCTCGGCTTGTGCCAGTTCTTCCTGTTTGTGCCAGAGACGTCTCTGAAACTATCAGGAGACGTCTCGGCTGTCCCTGAACTTTTTCTTTAACTGAAAATTTTCTTCAATAAATTCATAAAAATTATGGGAACTTGCCTAGACATTTCTTAACAATATTCTCAATAGAACACATGAATTCCTCAATTAAATTGTTAAGATATAATGGAATTTTACTCTAGTGTTTTGTATTCATCAAAATCCATTAGGGGGTCAACAGATACCAAGTTCCATTCAATTAGTCATATAGATAAAAAAAATAGTGTGATATGAAATTTGGCTTGTAGACGGACGGACTGAGTTCGTCACGGTTCATCTGTTCTGACTGGAGGTCAAGTGCAAGTCTTTCATGGGTCACCCAGCACCTCATAGTTATGATATGGCCAAATTAGATTTGCCCAAAATTATTTCCCAAAAGCATAAAGGACCTGATTCGGATCCGAACCCGACTCGGACCCGACCCGATCTTCAACCGGGTCGGATCTGGGAAGGGATCCTTCTTTAGTCAAATTTGTACTCAATGTGCATTTTATCTCTAATTTATGAAAATCTGTGCCAAACCCAAATATAATATTAATCCAGTGAATTTATCATTATCGGTTAGTAATAATACTAATTTAGGTGACATATAGGTCGCACTTTTATGCTCTCATCAGTACCCATTGATGAAGTACAACCATAACACACATCTCCTCTCCAAAGGTCAGATAGAGTGCAAAATGCACCTAAGAGGTATGGATTTATCATTGAGAATGATGAAGCCCACATCGTTGAAAATGATGATCCTCTGATCTATTCGGAAGTTATCATGAGTAATGACTCTGACAAATAGTTAGAAGCTATGAAATCCGAAATAGACTCTATATATACCAACCAAGTATGGACTTTGGTTGATACACCAGAAGGTGTAAACCCTATAGGTTGCAAATGGGTCTATAAGAAGAAGATTGGAGCAGATGGCCAAGTAGAAACCTACAAGGCTAGATTGGTGGCAAAAGGTTTCAGGCAAAAGCAAGGAATTGACTATGATGAAACTTTTTCACCAGTTGCCATGCTTAAATCTATTCGAATTTTGCTTGCAATAGCTGCATACTATGATTATGAAATTTGGCAGATGGATGTCAAAACCACCTTCCTTAATGGTTATCTTGAGGAAGAGGTTTACATGACACAGCCAGAAGGATTTGTCTCAAGTGGGAGAGTAAATCAAGTATGCAAGCTTAAGAGATCCATTTATGGATTAAAGCAAGCATCGAGGAGTTGGAACATCCGTTTTGATACAACAGTCAAAGAGTTTGGTTTTATCAAAAATGTGGATGAACCATGTGTGTACAAGAAGACTAGTGGGAGTGCCGTTGTCTTCTTAATATTGTATGTAGATGACATTCTAATCATTGGAAATGATATTCCGATGTTACAATCGGTCAAGACTTGGCTATCAAAAAGCTTTTTCATGAAAGATTTGGGAGAAGCATCCTATATACTTGGTATAAAGATCTATAGGGATAGATCTAAAAGGATGCTAAGCTTGTCCCAGTCTAAGTACATAGATCGTGTGCTGAAAAGATTCAGCATGGAAGGAAGTAAAAGAGGTTACTTACCTATGAGTCATGGCATACGTCTCTCTAAGAAGATGTCTCCTAAGACATCTGAAGAGAGGAATAGAATGAATTCTATTCCCTATGCTTCGGCAGTAGGATCAATTATGTATGCTATGCTATGTACTAGGCCTGATGTTGCTTATGCCTTAGGCATAACAAGCAGATTCCAGGCTGATCCAGGAGAGAATCATTGGATAGCTGTGAAAAATATTCTTAAGTACTTAAGAAGGACTAAAGATATTTTTCTAGTTTATGGAGGATCTGAGTTGAAACTAGAAGGATTTTCTGATTCTAGTTTTCAATCAGACCTAGATGATAGCAAGTCCACTTCAGGGTATGTCTTTACCCTAAATGGTGGTGCAGTGAGCTGGAAGAGTTCCAAGCAGCAAACTGTAGCTGACTCAACTACTGAGGCAGAATACATCACTGTAAGTGAAGCCGCTAAGGAAGCTGTCTGGATGAAGAAGTTTATCTCTAAGTTGGGAGTAGTTCCTGAGATTGCTGGACCAGTTTCAGTTTATTGTGACAACACTGGAGCTGTTGCTCAAGCAAAGGAACCAAGATCTCATCACAAATCCAAGCACATTCTAAGACGCTTCCACCTCGTTCGAGAGATCGTCGAGAGACAAGACATAGTCATTGAACGAGTAGACACAAAGAACAACTTAGCAGACCCGTTCACTAAAGCTCTACCACAACAGCAGTTCGATCGCCACCTCGATTGTATGGGGATGAAATATAAGGGCGATTGGCTTTAGTGCAAGTGGGAGATTGAAAGAGTAGATGCCCTACAAGCCAATCGCAATATGTATTATGAAGGATTTTCTTTTGATTTTTCAAATCATGTACATGACATTCAATATAAATAAAGGCATTGTGTTTCATCATATACTGTTGATTATATTTGTGATGAACCCCTTAGATTAAGGCAATGATTTTGAGGCTATGATGAGATCATACTAGTGAGACCTAAAATCCTAAAATCCTAATCTTAAATATTCCCAGTCATTGGTACATTGAGTCGGGGATCAATGTTTACCGGAAAGACTGGCACATCTTATGTATGCTCGATGCAGAGGGTGATTGATCTAACAATCACTTGTGTGGAGACACTAATACAAAGATGTGGGTGCTCATTAGAGAAATGAGTTCACTGAATTGACCTACAAAGAGAAATCTTATGAAGTCTTACTTACATGTCAAAAGATGATTCTTTTAGTGGGAGTTGTGCAACTGATCCTTTGACCTGAGATCACCATAGTATCTTGTGCACATAAATCCATATTTTGGTTTCCACTCATTCATGACAATAAGTTATGTACGAGGTCTTCTAGATATGGTGGAATGTGTACGAAGGTTATGAGTAGGTCAACAAGAAATTAATCACTTCTAGTAAGAGAAGATCGCATCCTATTTATTCTAATCATATGATAATTCAGGAAGCCTTTGATCAAAGCACAATGAAAATTAGAAAGAGTTTCTAATGTTTCATTATTCGAATTATCATTAGAAGATTGAGAAATATATGAATATGAAATTGAGTTTGACATATATTCATACTCATATACATATTTGGGATGCAGTTTGTTTAAAGGATTGAATTGCACGGTAACTTGCCACTGAAGGGTATTTTTGGTATTTCCACCAAATTCCATATTTTTCGGGTAGACATGACACGTTGCTAGACGTCAATCTTGTCTTATAGGTTTGATCGAATTAAAGAGTTTAATTTGATCACCAATTAGAAAGGATTCTAATGGTTAAGTTCGGGTTCGCGCAGTTCGGACTTAAATCGATTAGAAGAGTTCTAATCAAGTTGGGTCAACTCGCACTCACACCTATTGCTGGCTAAGTATGGAACCCAATGGGTCACACACAAGAAAACGTATTAAGGGTCTAATTGGATTAGATCATGTTTGCAAGATAGACATCCTAGCAGGTGTTGCAAACCCTTAGCTCTTGATTCGAATTGGATTCGAATCCGATTCTTAATTGATCTAATTTGATTAGATCATGTTCTAATATGGGTTAGCCAAGAGTTGGCACCTAATTGGCTTGGTTTGAGTCTAATTGGATTAGATTTAATAAATCATTCAATCTAGACCGTTAGATCTTGATCTACCGTTGGATGAAGACATAATGGAGAGTTGGTTTAACCCAATTGGATTGAGTTAGAGGATGGCTACCATAATTAACCATTGGATCTTAATCCCACCATTGGATGAAGACATAATGGGTCAAGTGAATGGCGCCTTGCATTGGAGCCCTTGGATCATCATCATGAAAGATCAAGAGGTGAGGCGTGATGGACATGTGATTAGCATGTGATGTTGACTTGGTCAAAATATGGCACCATATGAAAGGACATATCATTTGATACACCTTCTCACTTGATCTGCACCTCCTCTTATTTGATACGGCCCTTTAGATGATGCCCTTTCATGAGAGGATGTGTGGATGGGATGCATCCCTTGGAGATGCATCCCTACACCTATTATAAATAGGCTAGCACTCCATGGGTTTCATCATTCCAACTCCACCCCACTCCTCTCTTCTTTCTTTCTTACATTAGTTTCTTTCTTTCTAGCATTGCTTCTAGTGTGTCCTAAGCCAAGACAAGGTGGTCTTCTTTAGGACAAAAGGATTAGAAGTGATTTTAGAAGGTTAAAGAAAAATAGAAAGAAAGGAAAGCAAGCCATTAGAGTTCTTTAGAAGAATTCTGCATTAAGGATCAAAGTCTTTGGAGCTTAAGACTTAAATCAAGTTTTCATGTGGATCAACGTTGGAGGGTGAACACTTGGGCACCTAGTGAAAATTCTGCACATTGGATTAGCGTTAGAGGTATTCTTCTATTTCTGTATTTATATTATATTATTTGATTGCTTCCATTAAGGTGATCTTGGCTTATAAGGATTTTATGTTAAGAAACTTTATCAAAAAATTTTTAAAATTCCTAGCTTCCGCTGCCCATTATAGCATGCTAGAACCCTTCAAGGGGCACTCATGAATAGGGTGCGATGGGCTAGAACAGATAGCACACACTTGTGCTTGGGAAGAGCTAACGACATGTCCTCCTATCATCAGTTGGTCAATCTTATGGGACAATGCATCTACCTGCTAGACAGGTCCATAGAATGACTTATTTCACAAATGGTCCCTTTTCTTTGAGAACTCGGTGGTGCTTGACGAGAACAAGAAGCATGGTGGAGGGAGTTTTCATTAAGATTTTCAAATAATTGCCATGCTTCATGCTCATTTTGAAGCATGAAAGTCCCCTCGCATGCAGCATCAATCATCTGACGGTTTCGTTCAGTCAATCCGTCATAGAAACATTGCACTAGCTGCCATTTAGGTATTTGATGATGTGGGCATTTTCGGATTAGGTCCCGAAATCTCTTCCAAGTTTCATGAAATTCTTCTTGATGAGAGCACAAAAGTGTGTTATACACGTTGCTTAAATTAATTTTATTGCTAACAAATAATGATAAAAAGGCTGCATTAATTTTATATTTTATTTGGCACAGATTATCGTAAATCAGAGTTTAAATGTGCATTTGGTTGACTTCAAGCCTGATTACACTGGAATAGAATTGAACCTGGTCGAGCACACTTGCACCCGAGGGACACATGGCAGCCATCCGGAGGCAGCACAAGATGGATCCACTAAGGGTCTAATTTCATCATCCGGGAGGATCCAAAAGCCCGCAACGGATCTGTGATTTGATCTCCCGCAACCCCTCATCCAGATCCCGCGATCAAGGCCCTCATCTTCCGCCCGTTTAAGGCGCTTCCCAGCTTCCTCCTTCCGCTTGCGACCCTGTATCCCAGCACCCCATCTCCACCACGTCCGCTCACCCTGCGCCTCACACGCTCCAGCTCCAGCTACCGCGATCGCGATCCGTCCCAGGTAGCCGTGAAACGTCCCAGCCATCCGCTCATCCCGAGCGTGAACCATGGCATCCGCAATCAGCGTCCAAAGATCCGTCCGCCTCCTCCACAGCATCCCGTGAATGGTCCCAGCCAGCCATGAAGCGTCCCAAGCGTCCGCGGCTTCATTTCTCCGCAATATCCCAGCCGTTAGCGAGCGTTTCCGCATCCCAGCATCCCGATCAACGCCCCTTCTTCCGCCCGTTTCACACGCCTCCCAGCATTCGAAGATCCTGCCGCAGCTCTCATCCATTTGAATCTCCCAGACCTCAGCCTCCCTTGCACGATCCTCGGCGTCCGTTCTCAATGCCGGATCCGCCCGCAATCTCCTCCACGCGCGATCAGGGGAATCCTAGCTTGTCCATGGGCTCTGGGGCGATCTATATGAGGAGGCCTCTGATCCGAAAGGGGGAGCCGGGGATTTGAGGAAGAAAACAGGGGAGCCATTGAAGAAGAAAAGAGGAGCCGGGCTGCTGCAGTAGTAAGAAAAAGAAAAAAAAATAGAAAGAAACAGGGGATGCCCTGTTTCTGTTATTAAAAAAAAAAAAAAGAGTGAGAAAGAGAGAGGAAGATGATGAGCTAAAATCCTTGGTGATGGGTGAAGGAGGATCCTTTGGTGTACCGAGTTCATGATGTAAATTCTAATCCTTTGCTTTATACGATTTATCTTTTGATTATGTTATGATTCTCATATGTTGAAAATTCTTTTATAATTTATGCTTATTGATACATGTCTTCCTCAATTATTTGATTCATCGTTGACGTTCTAAGGCACGTTGAATGCTTAAAAAGAGAATTCATATTATCAAGAACATACTCAATAATTAAATTTTATCTGCTTATAATTTTTAAAAGAAAACAAAAGAATCATAGAATTTATGGCATGAACTTGATATTATTAAAGGAGATTCTGGATCCCTACACCATTTTAATCTATCCAAACTTCGACTCTCTATTTACTGGTTTATTTTCTATTTGCAAACCATCATCTTAATCCACAAGTTTATTGAATCAATTAATCTGAAATTAAGCTAATAATCCATAGATCGTTCCCTGAGGAATCGACCTCGGACTTCCGAGTTATACTACTTGTGCGATTCTCCTGCACTTGGGAGAACAGTTTTATTTTTGCACCAAGTTTTTGGCGCCGTTGCCGGAGAACGGCTGAGTTATTAGTATAATTTTAGATTTAATTTTTACCTTAGTAGTTAGTATTTTTCTTTTGAAAAAAAAAAATTGCATCTTTACTACTATTTTTAATTCCCTGCACAGTTTGCATCAAACTCTGATATCATAGAAATTAGCCGTCTGATTTGACTCAAATTTGGTCAGCTAGTGCAAGACACATTGTTAGATAATCTGAACGGTCTGATTCTATTTTTTTTTAGAATCAGAATTTTATTGTTATCATATCTCATCAAACCCTTGTTGCTAATTAAAAATTTTTGAAAGAAAAACTTTAAGAAAAGATCAAGGGTGATTATTCAAAAATAAAAAAAAAGAGGGAAAACCTAAAATTTCAAATTTCAAATTTCAAATTTCAGACTACAACTCATAAAATTTAAAAAAAAAGAAAGAAATAATTTGCTTGATCACCTATTCAATGAAATTTAATGTCATGCCATAAAATATTTAAAAAAAAAATCTCTTGATTGTTGCATATAGTGTAAGGCATCAACATAAAATATTCTAAGGGCTGAACCTATTTAAAAAGATAAGGTCGGGATTTCATCACTCGTCCTTAGCCCAAAAATCACCCCAGTGCATAAATGTCCCAAGCTTAACTAAAATCAACTAGACGTTGGCCCCTAAGGACATTCGAGCTCAATAGGACGAAGACCACCGAAAGTTGCACCAATTTCGCTCTGTGGCTTAGTTGATGTCTAGGCAAGCTTTGTCCCTATAAGGGAGACAATTCATCTGTTCGAGGCAAGTGGATTTTAAGTGGGACCTTTGCGAACGCATCGTGACCCCTCCACTTACCTGGGAGCTTACCTGGTCAACTCGGTTCATTAGACCGGATTGGAGGCTTAGGTGCCCTCTTCAAACCAGTTAGGAGCTGTCTAGAAATTTAAGAAAAACATTAGAAATTGAGGTGTAATGTTTTGTTGCATGTTTGATTGTGAATAGGATTTTTGTTTTAGGATGTCGTTTTAGGATATCTTTAGTTGGTACTTATATTAAAAAAAAAAAAAAAAAAGAGGAAAATATTTTGCATGTTAAAGTGGAATAGGGACGACACCGGTCGATTAAGTCGTACAACTTTAGATCATCCCTTAGGACATACCTCTGAAATTCCTTCTCAATATCTCACACCTTGTGAGATGGCTGATTTAAATGAAGATGCGGGGAGTCACCACAATCGAGAACGAGAACCCCATGTTATGACTCTAAGACAATACCTACAACCAGCTAGGACTAGTCAGCCTTCATGCATAATTTTTCCTGATAATGTAGGACATTTTGATATCAAACCCGGGGTAATTCAATTGCTGCCCAAGTTTCATGGGTTAGAGTCCGAAAGTCCGTATCTTCATTTAAAGGATTTTGAAGAATTGAGCATTACATTTAGAGTGCCGAACGTCACCGAGGATGTCCTCAAGTTGACATTGTTCCCTTTCTCTCTAAAGGATAAGGCCAAAACATGGCTAAACTCGTTGCGACCTAGATCAATAAGAAATTGGCAAGATATGCAGAGAGAATTTTTAAAGAAGTTCTTCCCCACACAAAGGACCAACTTTTTGAAAAGACATATCAGCAATTTCCAACAAAAAGATAATGAAACATTTTATGAATGTTGGGAAAGATTTAAAGACCTTCTTCTCTCATGCCCTCATCACGGATTCGAAACTTGGAGAACCATTAGCTTCTTTTATGAAGGTTTATCTCCACAGTTGAAACAGTTTGTAGAGACCATGTGCAATGGTAGATTTTTAGAAAAACAACCTGATGAGGCATGGGAGTATTTGGATTCCCTTGCTGAGACTGCCCAACTTTGGGATAACGGGGATAGAAACAACAAGTCTTTGCCTAAGCCTACTAGCTCTGTACAGGGAGGCCTTTACAACCTCAGAACTGATGATGATCTTCACGCTAAAATGGCAGCCCTCACTAGGAAGGTAGAAGAAATTGAGCTTAGAAAGGTTGAGCCTGTCAAGACTATAGAGCTTAGAAACGAGTGTTGTGGTATCTGCGATATGTCGGGTCATACTACTACAGATTGTCCCACCATACCGGCATTCAAAGAAGTCTTGCACGATCAAGCAAATGCTATGAACTCCTACCAAAAGCCTTATAACGATCCATACTCGAATACCTATAACCCTGGTTGGAAGAATCATCCAAACTTTAGGTGGAGAAACGATCATCCTCAACAGTCACACCATTCAGCTCCTCCACCTGCACATCCTACTTTTGCATCACCACCCTCTCAAAAGCCAAATATCGAGGATACCTTGCAATCCATACAAACTTTTCTACAAGGTCAAGCTAATATCAATGCTCAAAATACTCGAAATTTTGAAGACATAAGGAACCAATTGTCAATGTTGACTACCGTCCTAAGTACCCAAGAGAAGGGTAAGCTTCCAGCTCAACCCCAACCAAACCCACAAATGCACGGTAGTAATAATACGGCTCCTTCTAGATCGCATACGGAGCATGCAAAGAGCATCATGACTTTGCGTAATGGGAAAGTCATTGATCAAACTGTCCAATTGAGACCGCAAGTCACTTCTAATTCTGATGCTCCCAAAGTCGATGAAAGGGACAAAGAAGAAGTTGAGGTCCCAACTTCTACTAAGAAAGTTGAATGTCCTTTTCCTCCACCTTTTCCACAACGGTTAAAGCCGTTGCAAAAGCTCGAACCTAACTCTGAAATTCTTGAGCTTTTTAAACAAGTAAAAATCAATATACCTCTTCTTGATGCAATCAAACAAGTACCCTCATATGCCAAATTTTTGAAGGACTTGTGTACCGTCAAGCGCCGATTAAATGTTAAGAAGAAGGCATTTTTAACTGAAAATGTGAGTGCTATTTTGCAGCACAACATTCTCCCTAAATATAAAGATCCAGATTGCCCAACCATCTCATGCATCATAGGTGACTTTAGGATAGAGCGAGCATTGTTAGATTTAGGGGCGAGTGTGAATTTGTTGCCATATTCTGTCTATGAGCAACTTGGTTTAGGTGAGTTGAAGCCAACCTCCGTCACTTTGCAATTAGCTGACAGATCAGTTAAAATTCCAAGGGGGATTATCGAGGATGTATTAGTCCAAGTAGACAAGTTCTACTTTCCTGTAGATTTTATTGTATTGGACACACATCCGGCTTCGAACTCACAATCTCAGATTCCGGTCATTTTAGGACGTCCATTCCTTGCGACTTCTAATGCATTAATTAATTGTAGGAATGGCGTCATGAAGCTTTCTTTTGGTAACATGACCTTAGAACTGAATATTTTTAATGTGTGCAAACAACCCAATGATTTCGAAGAGAGTAAGGAGGTTGATTGGGTTGAAACCATCGCAGAAGAATATTTGTTAGCTAAAGCAATTAAAGACCCATCCGATGATAGCTTAATTGATCAATGTCTTAATGGAACTAATGATGATGATTTGTCAGTCACACCTATTGTGGATAATCTGGATATTAAGATGGTCACTAGGTGGAGACCGAAAGTAGGAGAATTTGAGAGGTTGTCGCCTCAAGAGGCGAAAATAGTACCATCCCATGAGCAAGCACCCAAGCTCGAATTAAAACCCTTACCAAAGGAACTTAAGTATGCCTTTCTTGGACTTAATGACACTTTTCCTGTAATTATCTCGTCTGGACTTGATCATATCCAAGAAAGAAAATTACTTGGTGTTCTAAAAAATCATAAGGGAGCCTTAGGGTGGTCTATTGCCGACTTGAAGGGAATTAGCCCCTTAATTTGCACGCACCGGATATATTTGGAGGACAATGCCAAAACCACAAGGCAAATGCAACGAAGGTTAAATCCTACAATGAGAGATGTGGTTAAGGCAGAAGTCCTCAAGTTGCTTGACGTGGGTATTATTTACCCAATTTCTGACAGCAAGTGGGTAAGCCCTACTCAAGTCGTTCCTAAGAAATCGGGTTTGACGGTAGTAGAAAATGAACAAGGTGAACTAGTTCCAACTCGTGTCCCGACGAGTTGGCGCATGTGTGTTGACTACCGAAAGCTGAATTTGGTCACACGAAAGGATCACTTTCCTCTACCCTTCCTAGACCAAGTATTGGAGAGGGTTGCAGGGCATGATTTCTATTGTTTTCTCGATGGCTATTCGGGATATTATCAAATTGAAATTTCACCAGAAGATCAAGAGAAGACTACCTTCACTTGTCCTTTTGGCACATTTGGTTTCCGACGAATGCCATTTGGGTTGTGTAATGCACCTGCAACATTCCAAAGATGCATTCTCAGCATCTTTGAAGACATGAACGAGAAATTTTTGAAAGTGTTCATGGACGATTTCTCCATTTTTGGCGACTCATTTGATGATTGCCTGTCACATTTACAAGCAGTCTTAGCTCGATGTATAGAAAAGAATTTGATACTGAATTGGGAGAAATGTCACTTCATGGTGCCAAAGGAAATTGTCTTAGGACATATTGTTTCATCGAAGGGCATGGAAGTAGATAGAGCTAAGACTGATTTAATTGCTAAGCTACCTGCACCCAAGACGGTTAGAGATATTAGATCATTTTTGGGTCACGCCGGATTTTATAGGAGGTTCATCAAGGACTTTAGTGTCGTAGCTCGACCATTATGTAACCTCCTATCCCTTGATACATCGTTCAATTGGACTGAAACTTGCCAAGATGCATTCGAGAAGTTAAAGTCTATGCTTAGCACTGCACCCATCGTTCGACCACCCGATTGGTCATTACCTTTTGAGATTATGTGCGACGCTAGCGACTATGCGATAGGAGCTGTCCTAGGACAACGCAAGGATAATAAGCCATATGTCATTTACTATGCAAGCAAAACCATAAACGATGCTCAAATGAATTACACTACCACCGGGAAGGAATTGCTTGCAGTAGTATTTGCCTTAGATAAATTTCGCTCTTATATCCTTGGTGCTCCTATTGTTATCTTCACGGACCATGCGGCACTAAAATATTTGTTGGATAAGAAAGAAGCCAAACCACGCTTAATACGATGGATACTTCTACTCCAAGAATTTGACATCACTATCAAAGATAAAAAAGGAGTAGAGAATGTGGTTGCTGACCATTTATCACGATTAGTTTTTCATGATTCAGTGCCACAGTTTTCCATCAAGGACTCATTCCCTGAAAAGTAGTTGTTTGCACTTTCTAGTATACCATGGTATGCAGATATTGTAAATTTTCTTGTTACAAGCCGGATGCCGGAGCATTGGGGGTCGACAGATAGAAAAATTTTCTTGCGCGAAGTAAAGAATTATTACTATGACGAACCCTATTTATTTAAATATTGCAATGATCAAATCTTTAGACGATGCATACCGGATCATGATATACAAAGCGTACTCTCTTTCTGCCATACTGATGCTTGTGGTGGACACTTTGCCTCTAAGAAAACTGTTGCAAAGGTCTTGCAATGTGGTTTCTATTGGCCTACTATGTTCAAAGATGCCCACGAGTTCTGCAGAACATGTGATCCATGTCAACGTATTGGAAGTCTAACTCGGAGGAAAATGATGCCTCTTCAACCCATTACTATTATCGAAATTTTCGATTGTTGGGGCATCGATTTTATGGGCCCATTCCCACCATCTTTTGGATATGAGTACATTTTAGTCGGTGTCGAATATGTGTCCAAATGGGTAGAAGCTGTTGCTTGTAAGACCAATGATCACAAACCTGTCCTGAAGTTTTTAAAAGAAAATATTTTTTCACGATTTAGGATGACTAAAATCATAATTAGTGACGGTGGAAAACACTTTTGTAATAAGCCTTTCGAAACCTTATTGAAAAAATATGGTGTCACCCATAGAATTGCTACCCCATATCATCCGCAAACCAGTGGCCAGGTAGAGTTAGCCAATCGAGAGATCAAATATATTTTAGAGAAAACGGTAAATCCATCACGAAAAGATTGGTCCTTAAAACTATCAGATGCATTATGGGCCTATCGGACTGCATACAAAACCATTCTTGGCATGTCTCCCTACCGGCTAGTTTACGGAAAAGCATGTCATCTGCCTGTAGAAATAGAGCATAAATCGTATTGGGCAATTAGAAAATTGAATTTTGATTTACATAATGCCGGTCTAGCTAGAAAATTACAATTGAACGAGCTTAATGAGATTCGCAGAGATGCTTATGATAATGCTAAAATTTGCAAAGAACGAATGAAGATCTTACATGATAAATCAATTTTGAAAAAATCTTTTGAACCTTTATAAAAAGTTCTTTTATATGATTCCCGCTTACATCTGTTTCCTGGTAAGTTGCGATCAAGATGGACAGGTCCCTACATCATAAAAACTGTTTTTCCATATGGGGCGGTAGAGATTGAGAATCCACGGGATGGTAGAATTTTTAAGGTAAATGGACACAGACTTAAACCTTTTCTTGAGAATTTTGCAGATAAAGAAGACTCCTTTTTCTTGGGGGAGCCTTCTTATGACTGAACATGAAGGCAAAGGTATGTGTATATTAGTTAGGATTATTTTTCTAGTTTTGTAGGTTTTATTTTCTGGATATCAACAGCTCAAGGTATTCCTCTTCTCTTCAATATTATTTTCTCTACTGTCTTTCATTATAGCTTTCTTGTATCTATTACATTGAGGACAATGCAATGTTTAAGTTGGGGGGAGGGAAGTATTTTGAAAAAAATAATAATAATAATAATAATAATAATTGCATTCTTTTCTAAGCAAATGCACATGTATTTTCATATTGAGTTTGTGCAACTATTAAGGCAAGGAATACATGCGTACTATGACTGATCAGAGACCTATTATTAGATCTCCGCACATGTATTTAATGATTATAGGAAGGCCTCAGGAGTTCACATTTGTTTAATGCATTTTTATTAAGCCATATCTGTAAAAGAAGTACGAGTATCCTTGTCCGTACTATAAGGTTCTTGATTTGGTTTTCACATAAAGATAGAGATTGAATACCCCGGCTAGATCATCTAAGTGCCTTATGTTCCGACCTTGGTTGACCTATAGTCACGTTGCAGTCACATTATATGGTTCAGTTTACCTTCTCTATCTTAAAAAAAAAAAAAATTAAAATAAATAAATAAATAAATGAGGAGATGACAAGTCTAACCTCGTGGCGTAGTCTGGTTCGAGTAATTAAGCCCGAGGGGTGTTTCACCTAATGCCTTGAGCCAACTGGATCAGGAGTCATTGGCCGAAAACTCGCTACATGGACCTTGCTAGAGCCTAAGGGGGTTGGACTATTGTAATCACCATTGGTAAAAAAAAAAAAAAGAAAAAAAAAAGCATGAATAGGGTTGGTTGGGCTGAACCCAGTGACATGTGGTAATGGCTGGTTTGACTCCATTGTATTGGACCTTTGTGTACTTTGGATATTTAGTTGGGATTGATAACTCCTTCTTTTTATGCGAACTATTCTTGACAATTTTAGACAACATGAGATATTCCGAAAATTTGATGGATCAGGCCCTAATAAACTGTAGTAAACACTTGTGAACTCGAGTAGTACACCTAAAATTCAAAAGGTATCATGTTGTGGTGGAGGTATTAGTACTCTGAAAAAGTCATACTATTTTATGCACACTACACTTTCATATTTCCCCTTGCTTTAATAGTTGCCATGCTTGAAAATATATATTAATTACATGGGTATTGCTTTCATATCATTCATGATGTTTGTGGGTAACATCCTTGAAAACCCTCACGAGACAACACTCGTCCACTAGGGTAACCTAGGGGTTTAACGGCTTGTTGCACGTGCTAAGTGCAATCGTGATGCCCTACGAAAGTGGGTACATATCTTAGTTTTATGTCTTTAGCTTTAATAAAAAGTCAAAGAATTGACCAACACTTTTTTGTACTCTCATGTTATTATTTACTCTGAATTGCTAGAGACTAGCAATAAGCTAGTTGGGGGGTATGATGAGAGCACAAAAGTGCGTTATACACGTTGCTTAAATTAATTTTATTGCTAACAAATAATGATAAAAAGGCTGCATTAATTTTATATTTTATTTGGCACAGATTATCGTAAATCAGAGTTTAAATGTGCATTTGGTTGACTTCAAGCCTGATTACACTGGAATAGAATTGAACCTGGTCGAGCACACTTGCACCCGAGGGACACATGGCAGCCATCCGGAGGCAGCACAAGATGGATCCACTAAGGGTCTAATTTCATCATCCGGGAGGATCCAAAAGCCCGCAACGGATCTGTGATTTGATCTCCCGCAACCCCTCATCCAGATCCCGCGATCAAGGCCCTCATCTTCCGCCCGTTTAAGGCGCTTCCCAGCTTCCTCCTTCCGCTTGCGACCCTGTATCCCAGCACCCCATCTCCACCACGTCCGCTCACCCTGCGCCTCACACGCTCCAGCTCCAGCTACCGCGATCGCGATCCGTCCCAGGTAGCCGTGAAACGTCCCAGCCATCCGCTCATCCCAAGCGTGAACCATGGCATCCGCAATCAGCGTCCAAAGATCCGTCCGCCTCCTCCACAGCATCCCGTGAATGGTCCCAGCCAGCCATGAAGCGTCCCAAGCGTCCGCGGCTTCATTTCTCCGCAATATCCCAGCCGTTAGCGAGCGTTTCCGCATCCCAGCATCCCGATCAACGCCCCTTCTTCCGCCCGTTTCACACGCCTCCCAGCATTCGAAGATCCTGCCGCAGCTCTCATCCATTTGAATCTCCCAGACCTCAGCCTCCCTTGCACGATCCTCGGCGTCCGTTCTCAACGCCGGATCCGCCCGCAATCTCCTCCACGCGCGATCAGGGGAATCCTAGCTTGTCCATGGGCTCTGGGGCGATCTATATGAGGAGGCCTCTGATCCGAAAGGGGGAGCCGGGGATTTGAGGAAGAAAACAGGGGAGCCATTGAAGAAGAAAAGAGGAGCCGGGCTGCTGCAGTAGTAAGAAAAAGAAAAAAAAATAGAAAGAAACAGGGGATGCCCTGTTTCTGTTATTAAAAAAAAAAAAAAGAGTGAGAAAGAGAGAGGAAGATGATGAGCTAAAATCCTTGGTGATGGGTGAAGGAGGATCCTTTGGTGTACCGAGTTCATGATGTAAATTCTAATCCTTTGCTTTATACGATTTATCTTTTGATTATGTTATGATTCTCATATGTTGAAAATTCTTTTATAATTTATGCTTATTGATACATGTCTTCCTCAATTATTTGATTCATCGTTGACGTTCTAAGGCACGTTGAATGCTTAAAAAGAGAATTCATATTATCAAGAACATACTCAATAATTAAATTTTATCTGCTTATAATTTTTAAAAGAAAACAAAAGAATCATAGAATTTATGGCATGAACTTGATATTATTAAAGGAGATTCTGGATCCCTACACCATTTTAATCTATCCAAACTTCGACTCTCTATTTACTGGTTTATTTTCTATTTGCAAACCATCATCTTAATCCACAAGTTTATTGAATCAATTAATCTGAAATTAAGCTAATAATCCATAGATCGTTCCCTGAGGAATCGACCTCGGACTTCCGAGTTATACTACTTGTACGATTCTCCTGCACTTGGGAGAACAGTTTTATTTTTGCACCAAGTTTTTGGCGCCGTTGCCGGAGAACGGCTGAGTTATTAGTATAATTTTAGATTTAATTTTTACCTTAGTAGTTAGTATTTTTCTTTTGAAAAAAAAAAATTGCATCTTTACTACTATTTTTAATTCCCTGCACAGTTTGCATCAAACTCTGATATCATAGAAATTAGCCGTCTGATTTGACTCAAATTTGGTCAGCTAGTGCAAGACACATTGCTAGATAATCTGAACGGTCTGATTGACATTCTAACATTTTTAAGACCATCCGATTAATACGAAACCTTGCTGCTTTCTACTTTAAATTTTCTACATTTATTTTTTTTAGAATCAGAATTTTATTGTTATCATATCTCATCAAACCCTTGTTGCTAATTAAAAATTTTTGAAAGAAAAACTTTAAGAAAAGATCAAGGGTGATTATTCAAAAATAAAAAAAAGAGGGAAAACCTAAAATTTCAAATTTCAAATTTCAAATTTCAGACTACAACTCATAAAATTTAAAAAAAAAGAAAGAAATAATTTGCTTGATCACCTATTCAATGAAATTTAATGTCATGCCATAAAATATTTAAAAAAAAAATCTCTTGATTGTTGCATATAGTGTAAGGCATCAACATAAAATATTCTAAGGGCTGAACCTATTTAAAAAGATAAGGTCGGGATTTCATCACTCGTCCTTAGCCCAAAAATCACCCCAGTGCATAAATGTCCCAAGCTTAACTAAAATCAACTAGACGTTGGCCCCTAAGGACATTCGAGCTCAATAGGACGAAGACCACCGAAAGTTGCACCAATTTCGCTCTGTGGCTTAGTTGATGTCTAGGCAAGCTTTGTCCCTATAAGGGAGACAGTTCATCTGTTCGAGGCAAGTGGATTTTAAGTGGGACCTTTGCGAACGCATCGTGACCCCTCCACTTACCTGGGAGCTTACCTGGTCAACTCGGTTCATTAGACCGGATTGGAGGCTTAGGTGCCCTCTTCAAACCAGTTAGGAGCTGTCTAGAAATTTAAAAAAAACATTAGAAATTGAGGTGTAATGTTTTGTTGCATGTTTGATTGTGAATAGGATTTTTGTTTTAGGATGTCGTTTTAGGATATCTTTAGTTGGTACTTATATTAAAAAAAAAAAAAAAAAAGAGGGAAATATTTTGCATGTTAAAGTGGAATAGGGACGACACCGGTCGATTAAGTCGTACAACTTTAGATCATCCCTTAGGACATACCTCTGAAATTCCTTCTCAATATCTCACACCTTGTGAGATGGCTGATTTAAATGAAGATGCGGGGAGTCACCACAATCGAGAACGAGAACCCCATGTTATGACTCTAAGACAATACCTACAACCAGCTAGGACTAGTCAGCCTTCATGCATAATTTTTCCTGATAATGTAGGACATTTTGATATCAAACCCGGGGTAATTCAATTGCTGCCCAAGTTTCATGGGTTAGAGTCCGAAAGTCCGTATCTTCATTTAAAGGATTTTGAAGAATTGAGCATTACATTTAGAGTGCCGAACGTCACCGAGGATGTCCTCAAGTTGACATTGTTCCCTTTCTCTCTAAAGGATAAGGCCAAAACATGGCTAAACTCGTTGCGACCTAGATCAATAAGAAATTGGCAAGATATGCAGAGAGAATTTTTAAAGAAGTTCTTCCCCACACAAAGGACCAACTTTTTGAAAAGACATATCAGCAATTTCCAACAAAAAGATAATGAAACATTTTATGAATGTTGGGAAAGATTTAAAGACCTTCTTCTCTCATGCCCTCATCACGGATTCGAAACTTGGAGAACCATTAGCTTCTTTCATGAAGGTTTATCTCCACAGTTGAAACAGTTTGTAGAGACCATGTGCAATGGTAGATTTTTAGAAAAACAACCTGATGAGGCATGGGAGTATTTGGATTCCCTTGCTGAGACTGCCCAACTTTGGGATAACGGGGATAGAAACAACAAGTCTTTGCCTAAGCCTACTAGCTCTGTACAGGGAGGCCTTTACAACCTCAGAACTGATGATGATCTTCACGCTAAAATGGCAGCCCTCACTAGGAAGGTAGAAGAAATTGAGCTTAGGAAGGTTGAGCCTGTCAAGACTATAGAGCTTAGAAACGAGTGTTGTGGTATCTGCGATATGTCGGGTCATACTACTACAGATTGTCCCACCATACCGGCATTCAAAGAAGTCTTGCACGATCAAGCAAATGCTATGAACTCCTACCAAAAGCCTTATAACGATCCATACTCGAATACCTATAACCCTGGTTGGAAGAATCATCCAAACTTTAGGTGGAGAAACGATCATCCTCAACAGTCACACCATTCAGCTCCTCCACCTGCACATCCTACTTTTGCATCACCACCCTCTCAAAAGCCAAATATCGAGGATACCTTGCAATCCATACAAACTTTTCTACAAGGTCAAGCTAATATCAATGCTCAAAATACTCGAAATTTTGAAGACATAAGGAACCAATTGTCAATGTTGACTACCGTCCTAAGTACCCAAGAGAAGGGTAAGCTTCCAGCTCAACCCCAACCTAACCCACAAATGCACGGTAGTAATAATACGGCTCCTTCTAGATCGCATACGGAGCATGCAAAGAGCATCATGACTTTGCGTAATGGGAAAGTCATTGATCAAACTGTCCAATTGAGACCGCAAGTCACTTCTAATTCTGATGCTCCCAAAGTCGATGAAAGGGACAAAGAAGAAGTTGAGGTCCCAACTTCTACTAAGAAAGTTGAATGTCCTTTTCCTCCACCTTTTCCACAACGGTTAAAGCCGTTGCAAAAGCTCGAACCTAACTCTGAAATTCTTGAGCTTTTTAAACAAGTAAAAATCAATATACCTCTTCTTGATGCAATCAAACAAGTACCCTCATATGCCAAATTTTTGAAGGACTTGTGTACCGTCAAGCGCCGATTAAATGTTAAGAAGAAGGCATTTTTAACTGAAAATGTGAGTGCTATTTTGCAGCACAACATTCTCCCTAAATATAAAGATCCAGGTTGCCCAACCATCTCATGCATCATAGGTGACTTTAGGATAGAGCGAGCATTGTTAGATTTAGGGGCGAGTGTGAATTTGTTGCCATATTCTGTCTATGAGCAACTTGGTTTAGGTGAGTTGAAGCCAACCTCCGTCACTTTGCAATTAGCTGACAGATCAGTTAAAATTCCAAGGGGGATTATCGAGGATGTATTAGTCCAAGTAGACAAGTTCTACTTTCCTGTAGATTTTATTGTATTGGACACACATCCGGCTTCGAACTCACAATCTCAGATTCCGGTCATTTTAGGACGTCCATTCCTTGCGACTTCTAATGCATTAATTAATTGTAGGAATGGCGTCATGAAGCTTTCTTTTGGTAACATGACCTTAGAACTGAATATTTTTAATGTGTGCAAACAACCCAATGATTTCGAAGAGAGTAAGGAGGTTGATTGGGTTGAAACCATCGCAGAAGAATATTTGTTAGCTAAAGCAATTAAAGACCCATCCGATGATAGCTTAATTGATCAATGTCTTAATGGAACTAATGATGATGATTTGTCAGTCACACCTATTGTGGATAATCTGGATATTAAGATGGTCACTAGGTGGAGACCGAAAGTAGGAGAATTTGAGAGGTTGTCGCCTCAAGAGGCGAAAATAGTACCATCCCATGAGCAAGCACCCAAGCTCGAATTAAAACCCTTACCAAAGGAACTTAAGTATGCCTTTCTTGGACTTAATGACACTTTTCCTGTAATTATCTCGTCTGGACTTGATCATATCCAAGAAAGAAAATTACTTGGTGTTCTAAAAAATCATAAGGGAGCCTTAGGGTGGTCTATTGCCGACTTGAAGGGAATTAGCCCCTTAATTTGCACGCACCGGATATATTTGGAGGACAATGCCAAAACCACAAGGCAAATGCAACGAAGGTTAAATCCTACAATGAGAGATGTGGTTAAGGCAGAAGTCCTCAAGTTGCTTGACGTGGGTATTATTTACCCAATTTCTGACAGCAAGTGGGTAAGCCCTACTCAAGTCGTTCCTAAGAAATCGGGTTTGACGGTAGTAGAAAATGAACAAGGTGAACTAGTTCCAACTCGTGTCCCGACGAGTTGGCGCATGTGTGTTGACTACCGAAAGCTGAATTTGGTCACACGAAAGGATCACTTTCCTCTACCCTTCCTAGACCAAGTATTGGAGAGGGTTGCAGGGCATGATTTCTATTGTTTTCTCGATGGCTATTCGGGATATTATCAAATTGAAATTTCACCAGAAGATCAAGAGAAGACTACCTTCACTTGTCCTTTTGGCACATTTGGTTTCCGACGAATGCCATTTGGGTTGTGTAATGCACCTGCAACATTCCAAAGATGCATTCTCAGCATCTTTGAAGACATGAACGAGAAATTTTTGAAAGTGTTCATGGACGATTTCTCCATTTTTGGCGACTCATTTGATGATTGCCTGTCACATTTACAAGCAGTCTTAGCTCGATGTATAGAAAAGAATTTGATACTGAATTGGGAGAAATGTCACTTCATGGTGCTAAAGGAAATTGTCTTAGGACATATTGTTTCATCGAAGGGCATGGAAGTAGATAGAGCTAAGACTGATTTAATTGCTAAGCTACCTGCACCCAAGACGGTTAGAGATATTAGATCATTTTTGGGTCACGCCGGATTTTATAGGAGGTTCATCAAGGACTTTAGTGTCGTAGCTCGACCATTATGTAACCTCCTATCCCTTGATACATCGTTCAATTGGACTGAAACTTGCCAAGATGCATTCGAGAAGTTAAAGTCTATGCTTAGCACTGCACCCATCGTTCGACCACCCGATTGGTCATTACCTTTTGAGATTATGTGCGACGCTAGCGACTATGCGATAGGAGCTGTCCTAGGACAACGCAAGGATAATAAGCCATATGTCATTTACTATGCAAGCAAAACCTTAAACGATGCTCAAATGAATTACACTACCACCGGGAAGGAATTGCTTGCAGTAGTATTTGCCTTAGATAAATTTCGCTCTTATATCCTTGGTGCTCCTATTGTTATCTTCACGGACCATGCGGCACTAAAATATTTGTTGGATAAGAAAGAAGCCAAACCACGCTTAATACGATGGATACTTCTACTCCAAGAATTTGACATCACTATCAAAGATAAAAAAGGAGTAGAGAATGTGGTTGCTGACCATTTATCACGATTAGTTTTTCATGATTCAGTGCCACAGTTTTCCATCAAGGACTCATTCCCTGAAAAGCAGTTGTTTGCACTTTCTAGTATACTATGGTATGCAGATATTGTAAATTTTCTTGTTACAAGCCGGATGCCGGAGCATTGGGGGTCGACAGATAGAAAAATTTTCTTGCGCGAAGTAAAGAATTATTACTATGACGAACCCTATTTATTTAAATATTGCAATGATCAAATCTTTAGACGATGCACACCGGATCATGATATACAAAGCGTACTCTCTTTCTGCCATACTGATGCTTGTGGTGGACACTTTGCCTCTAAGAAAACTGTTGCAAAGGTCTTGCAATGTGGTTTCTATTGGCCTACTATGTTCAAAGATGCCCACGAGTTCTGCAGAACATGTGATCCATGTCAACATATTGGAAGTCTAACTCGGAGGCAAATGATGCCTCTTCAACCCATTACTATTATCGAAATTTTCGATTGTTGGGGCATCGATTTTATGGGCCCATTCCCACCATCTTTTGGATATGAGTACATTTTAGTCGGTGTCGAATATGTGTCCAAATGGGTAGAAGCTGTTGCTTGTAAGACCAATGATCACAAACCTGTCCTGAAGTTTTTAAAAGAAAATATTTTTTCACGATTTAGGATGACTAAAATCATAATTAGTGACGGTGGAAAACACTTTTGTAATAAGCCTTTCGAAACCTTATTGAAAAAATATGGTGTCACCCATAGAATTGCTACCCCATATCATCCGCAAACCAGTGGCCAGGTAGAGTTAGCCAATCGGGAGATCAAACATATTTTAGAGAAAACGGTAAATCCATCACGAAAAGATTGGTCCTTAAAACTATCAGATGCATTATGGGCCTATCGGACTGCATACAAAACCATTCTTGGCATGTCTCCCTACCGGCTAGTTTACGGAAAAGCATGTCATCTGCCTGTAGAAATAGAGCATAAATCGTATTGGGCAATTAGAAAATTAAATTTTGATTTACATAATGCCGGTCTAGCTAGAAAATTACAATTGAACGAGCTTAATGAGATTCGCAGAGATGCTTATGATAATGCTAAAATTTGCAAAGAACGAATGAAGATCTTACATGATAAATCAATTTTGAAAAAATCTTTTGAACCTTTATAAAAAGTTCTTTTATATGATTCCCGCTTACATCTGTTTCCTGGTAAGTTGCGATCAAGATGGACAGGTCCCTACATCATAAAAACTGTTTTTCCATATGGGGCGGTAGAGATTGAGAATCCACGGGATGGTAGAATTTTTAAGGTAAATGGACACAGACTTAAACCTTTTCTTGAGAATTTTGCAGATAAAGAAGACTCCTTTTTCTTGGGGGAGCCTTCTTATGACTGAACATGAAGGCAAAGGTATGTGTATATTAGTTAGGATTATTTTTCTAGTTTTGTAGGTTTTATTTTCTGGATATCAACAGCTCAAGGTATTCCTCTTCTCTTCAATATTATTTTCTCTACTGTCTTTCATTATAGCTTTCTTGTATCTATTACATTGAGGACAATGCAATGTTTAAGTTGGGGGGAGGGAAGTATTTTGAAAAAAATAATAATAATAATAATAATAATAATTGCATTCTTTTCTAAGCAAATGCACATGTATTTTCATATTGAGTTTGTGCAACTATTAAGGCAAGGAATACATGCGTACTATGACTGATCAGAGACCTATTATTAGATCTCCGCACATGTATTTAATGATTATAGGAAGGCCTCAGGAGTTCACATTTGTTTAATGCATTTTTATTAAGCCATATCTGTAAAAGAAGTACGAGTATCCTTGTCCGTGCTATAAGGTTCTTGATTTGGTTTTCACATAAAGATAGAGATTGAATACCCCGGCTAGATCATCTAAGTGCCTTATGTTCCGACCTTGGTTGACCTATAGTCACGTTGCAGTCACATTATATGGTTCAGTTTACCTTCTCTATCTTAAAAAAAAAAAAATTAAAATAAATAAATAAATAAATGAGGAGATGACAAGTCTAACCTCGTGGCGTAGTCTGGTTCGAGTAATTAAGCCCGAGGGGTGTTTCACCTAATGCCTTGAGCCAACTGGATCAGGAGTCATTGGCCGAAAACTCGCTACATGGACCTTGCTAGAGCCTAAGGGGGTTGGACTATTGTAATCACCATTGGTAAAAAAAAAAAAAAAGAAAAAAAAAAGCATGAATAGGGTTGGTTGGGCTGAACCCAGTGACATGTGGTAATGGCTGGTTTGACTCCATTGTATTGGACCTTTGTGTACTTTGGATATTTAGTTGGGATTGATAACTCCTTCTTTTTATGCGAACTATTCTTGACAATTTTAGACAACATGAGATATTCCGAAAATTTGATGGATCAGGCCCTAATAAACTGTAGTAAACACTTGTGAACTCGAGTAGTACACCTAAAATTCAAAAGGTATCATGTTGTGGTGGAGGTATTAGTACTCTGAAAAAGTCATACTATTTTATGCACACTACACTTTCATATTTCCCCTTGCTTTAATAGTTGCCATGCTTGAAAATATATATTAATTACATGGGTATTGCTTTCATATCATTCATGATGTTTGTGGGTAACATCCTTGAAAACCCTCACGAGACAACACTCGTCCACTAGGGTAACCTAGGGGTTTAACGGCTTGTTGCACGTGCTAAGTGCAATCGTGATGCCCTACGAAAGTGGGTACATATCTTAGTTTTATGTCTTTAGCTTTAATAAAAAGTCAAAGAATTGACCAACACTTTTTTGTACTCTCATGTTATTATTTACTCTGAATTGCTAGAGACTAGCAATAAGCTAGTTGGGGGGTATGATGAGAGCACAAAAGTGCGTTATACACGTTGCTTAAATTAATTTTATTGCTAACAAATAATGATAAAAAGGCTGCATTAATTTTATATTTTATTTGGCACAGATTATCGTAAATCAGAGTTTAAATGTGCATTTGGTTGACTTCAAGCCTGATTACACTGGAATAGAATTGAACCTGGTCGAGCACACTTGCACCCGAGGGACACATGGCAGCCATCCGGAGGCAGCACAAGATGGATCCACTAAGGGTCTAATTTCATCATCCGGGAGGATCCAAAAGCCCGCAACGGATCTGTGATTTGATCTCCCGCAACCCCTCATCCAGATCCCGCGATCAAGGCCCTCATCTTCCGCCCGTTTAAGGCGCTTCCCAGCTTCCTCCTTCCGCTTGCGACCCTGTATCCCAGCACCCCGTCTCCACCACGTCCGCTCACCCTGCGCCTCACACGCTCCAGCTCCAGCTACCGCGATCGCGATCCGTCCCAGGTAGCCGTGAAACGTCCCAGCCATCCGCTCATCCCGAGCGTGAACCATGGCATCCGCAATCAGCGTCCAAAGATCCGTCCGCCTCCTCTACAGCATCCCGTGAATGGTCCCAGCCAGCCGTGAAGCGTCCCAAGCGTCCGCGGCTTCATTTCTCCGCAATATCCCAGCCGTTAGCGAGCGTTTCCGCAACCCAGCATCCCGATCAACGCCCCTTCTTCCGCCCGTTTCACACGCCTCCCAGCATTCGAAGATCCTGCTGCAGCTCTCATCCATTTGAATCTCCCAGACCTCAGCCTCCCTTGCACGATCCTCGGCGTCCGTTCTCAACGCCGGATCCGCCCGCAATCTCCTCCACGCGCGATCAGGGGAATCCTAGCTTGTCCATGGGCTCTGGGGCGATCTATATGAGGAGGCCTCTGATCCAAAAGGGGGAGCCGGGGATTTGAGGAAGAAAACAGGGGAGCCATTGAAGAAGAAAAGAGGAGCCGGGCTGCTGCAGTAGTAAGAAAAAGAAAAAAAATAGAAAGAAACAGGGGATGCCCTGTTTCTGTTATTAAAAAAAAAAAAAAGAGTGAGAAAGAGAGAGGAAGATGATGAGCTAAAATCCTTGGTGATGGGTGAAGGAGGATCCTTTGGTGTACCGAGTTCATGATGTAAATTCTAATCCTTTGCTTTATACGATTTATCTTTTGATTATGTTATGATTCTCATATGTTGAAAATTCTTTTATAATTTATGCTTATTGATACATGTCTTCCTCAATTATTTGATTCATCGTTGACGTTCTAAGGCACGTTGAATGCTTAAAAAGAGAATTCATATTATCAAGAACATACTCAATAATTAAATTTTATCTGCTTATAATTTTTAAAAGAAAACAAAAGAATCATAGAATTTATTGCATGAACTTGATATTATTAAAGGAGATTCTGGATCCCTACACCATTTTAATCTATCCAAACTTCGACTCTCTATTTACTGGTTTATTTTCTATTTGCAAACCATCATCTTAATCCACAAGTTTATTGAATCAATTAATCTGAAATTAAGCTAATAATCCATAGATCATTCCCTGAGAAATCGACCTCGGACTTCCGAGTTATACTACTTGTGCGATTCTCCTGCACTTGGGAGAACAGTTTTATTTTTGCACCACTTCTCCCTCGATTTGGGAGAAGCTCGTGATGGCACGTCTAAACTGGTTCGTTCTTCCTATGGGAAAGTATTTTTTTAGGAATTCTTGTTGCATTTGATCCCAGGAACGAATCGAATCGGCTTCTAAAGAATTCAGCCATTGCTTAGCTCTGTCTTTAAGGGAGAAAGGGAATAATCTAAGTTTTAAAGCATCATTAGTGAAGTTCTGAATCTTGACAGTGGTGCAAATCTCAAGAAATTCATCTAGGTGTTTATATAGTTCTTTGTTGGTGAGCCCATAAAAAGATGGGAGCATTTGGATCACACTAGACTTTATTTCGTATTGTACAGCTGCTACCTCAGGTAATCGAATGCAAGATGGGGAAGTGTAAATGGTGGGAGTAAAGTACTTCCTCAAGAGTTTGGGTTGTTCTTCAGCCATCTCAGGAGGTGGGGATGATTCTAATGTTCTGATCTCAGCTCGAATATTCCTAAGGATCCGTTCTATTTCAGGGTCAAAGGGTAATAGGTCACATACTCTAGAACGACTCCCTTGCATACACTAGTACTTGATCAGTCAAGCATGCAATAAAAGAAAAATAATAGGTCACGTACTCTAGAACGACTCCCTTGCATACACTAGTGTGGGTCGGCCCACCTGATCACTTATTGAAGGTACACTCGACTCATCATATATTGAATGATAATTCCAATGGTCAAATAATCACCAGGCGTGTGGCGCCTCTAATGATTATCTAGCCATTGGACCCATTATCATCCAACTTAATGGGAAGCTATGACCTAGTTATCTCTATAACTATTTTATTTTAGGAACCTAATAATTTTAGAGAATTTGATTTAATTAAGAATAGATGAGAAAAATCGGTTAATCTGGATCCTCCCACTGACTTCATTAAGTCAGATTAATAAGAACTAGATTTAATCCGGTTAAGGAGACACCTAAAACAGTCATACTGATTTTCCTTAAAGGCTTGGGTCAACTCGAATCATTAAGTGATTTAATCAAAATGTGATTGACCATGTCCACCAGGTAAGTGAGATCGGTGGAAGGGATATGCCATTAACTCGACAAAGACGAATCAGTGCAAGTAGTTTTCAATTAAAAACCACCAGTCAAGTCTGCCAAACTTACCTTAGACACCGACTAGTTAATCAATTTCGATTTGATCACTCAAATGACTCGAGTTCTACCTCTGAGCCTAAATCAAGTTCCATCTTGGTCTAATCAAAGACATGCACTTGATCAATCTACAATTATTGCAAATTGAACTAGAATTACCTTGACCTAATCTAGTTACTACTTAATTAGATTTGATCAATTAATTTTAATAGTCCATGAATGATTCTAACCTTAGGTCTAACCCAATCTTAAGAAGTTGATTCAAGCTAACCCAAACCCCCAAGAATTATGCAATGTCATTGAATTGAGTTCATAATTCTAGATCTAGATTTTCATGTCACTTAATTCTTAATTAAGTGTAAGCTTATGAAAATTTCAGATCATTGCATATTCTTTTAATTACATATTAATTACAAAGTTTCAGTTCTTAAAACTTATTTTCAGATCTGAGATTTGCAATTAATCATATTTATTTCAGATTTAATTCATATTTAAATCTTAGATGATTTGTGTTCACATATCACATATACAAACTAATATGAATTAGCTTAAACAACATACATCATATGCATTTGTTTTCAGATTTGATTTGTCATACAAAATCAGAAAATAAATGAATCATATATTTTATTTAGATTTAATCTAAACAAGTTTATGATTTCAAATTTATTCATGTTCTTTATATCACGTATACATCAACATGAATTTACCTAGATCTCATGCATCACATGCAACTGATTTTCAGATCTGATTAATTATGAAAAATCAGTAACTAAATCATTCATAAATACTCTTTAGATCTGATCTAAACATATTTATAAATCTTGGATTTAATTACAAAGATTAAAACAGATTTTAATCTACCTTTCGTTGTTCATCTTTAAGGATCAATCACAGTGGCACCCCTACATGCCATAGGAGATCCCATCGAATGGGAAAAGAGGGTAACGAACCCTTCTTTCTCCTATGACCAGACGGCCTGATGATTAATCCAATTAGATTACTAAACTGCTTAGATTAATACAATTATTTTAAGCATAAACAATTTAAACATTCAATGAACCTTGGCTCTGATACCATTGAAAGAAATCCTTGCGGGTTGCGTGCATTTATTTTCAAAAAATTACAGCGGAAGCATTTAAAAATTAAACTATTTTATTTTTATGCATGCTAGAGATCATATCTCTACAACAAAAATAAGAACCATGATTTAAATATTTAGGTAAAGCATGAAACAATGATTGTATGTCTAATATAGAATTATGGAATTTCAGCAACCTTGAAATTTCAGCAACCATGTTTAAGATCTAATCTTAACTTTAATGAGATCAAATTTCATACCTGATTTTTTGGAGGTCTTGGATGACTTCTTGATCATGCTTTGTGATGAGAGCACAAAAGTGCGACCTACATGTCACTAAAATTAGTGTTATTGCTAACCGATAATAATAAATTCACTAGATTAATATTATATTTGGGTTTGACACAGATTATCATAAATTAGAGATAAAATGTACATTGAGTACAAATTTGACTTCAGAAGGATCCCTTCCCAGATTCGACCCGGTTGAAGATCGGGTCAGGTCCGAGTCGGGGTCGGTTCCGAATCGGGTCCAATTTCTTTGTGCTTTTGAGAAAGAATTTTTGGCAAATCTAATTTGACCATATCATAACTATGAGGTGCTGGGACTTGAAAGACTTGCAATTGACCTCCAGTCAGAACAGATGACCCATGACGAACTAAGTCCTCTACAAGCCAAATTTCATATCACACTATTTTTTTTTATCTATATGACTAATTGGACGGAACTTGGTGTCTCCCAGCTCCCCTCTTAGGAGGGCAAAGAAAGTCCCAGACCTTCTTCCAAAATCCAACTTCTGTGCCAGCCACCGTGCCAGCAGCCCGCGTTCTTCACGCGGTGAACATCCCAGCGATCCAGCCTCCTCCATCACGCCCAATCATCCCGCCGTCCACGACTCCTCCCAAGCATCCGACTCCCCTTTCATCCCGGAATCCCAGCGGCCAGCCCCTCCTTGCAATGATCCCGCCTCACAGATCGCCTCCAAGCACCGCGTCCGTGAATGGCGTCTTCCCAGCCCGTCCGCCCTCTCCTTCCTCCCACGGATCACGCCATCATCCTGGACAGTCCAGCTCCATTCCGTCGATCCCGCGGCCCCAAGTTCGTGATCAACGTCCCAGCCGCCCGTGAAGCACCTCATCTCGCCGTCCATGACACCTCCAAGCCTTCCTCCACGGCAGATCCACGTCATCCTCCCAGATTTCCAGCGATCCCGCGTGCATCAGCTCCCGATCCAGCCTCCTCCGCCTCTGCTTCCGCCGTGATGCAGCCGTGATCCCGCACACAACCGCAGACCGCGCCCTCCTCCTCTCCCGGGATCCATCGGTCTTCGGCGATCTATAAGAGGAGGACGGGAGGAGAAGAGGGAGAGCTCTCGGCGAGGTGGCCGGCGGGTCCAAGAAAGAGGAGGAGGGAGGCCATCGGTTGGGCCAAGAACAGGGGAGCTCTGTTCTTGGAAAGAAGAAAGAAAAAAAAAGAGTATGTTATGTTGAAAGTCCACGGTGGGGAAGAGAAGAACAGAGCAATCCTCTGTTTTTGGGGAAGAAAAGAGTAAAAAAAAAATATTTTATGTTCTAACGGGAGGAAGAGGCTTTTTGTTTTATTTTTTTTATGTTATTTGCAAAAGAGAAGAAACATTAGATTTCCAATCTCCACTTTTATTTGTAATGAATTTTCTTTTTAGTAAATCTATCATTTCTCTTCCATGCAATCCTTGTTCTAGGCTTAGTTAAATTTCTGTTTTCTTTATGCAACCGTTTATTTTTTTCTTTTTATGCAACACATCTAATTTTCCTTTATGCAATTTATGTTCTAGGCTTTTGATCTTCTTAGCACTGTTTTTCATCCAGTTTAATTTATGCCAAAGCTTTTCTTTGATTAGTTAAAAATATAAATGCTCTTTAAATCTAAGTACCTGTCTTTTAGGTAGTTTCAATTAAAAACATTCTCCGGTAGACTAGAGAATCCATCAACATCCTCAAAATAATGTTTTTCTTTTATCATTCAAAAATCAATTTCAAATCCGAGTGAACGTTCTAATTTTTATGCAACTCCAATCATCTCCCTGTGGATCAACCTCTTACAACCGCTATTCTTCGAGTAGGAAAGGTAAGAGTAGAATTTAAATTTAACTTTTGTTCGTCGGTTCTAACAACGATCTGTCTAGCATATTTTTAGGTAGGCAGGAATCGGACGAACAGAATTTTGGCGCCGTTGCCGGGGAAGCAAATCGAGAAGCAAGAACGATCACGAAGATCAAAACAAATTTTGGATGCCCGGAGTGAACGCACTCCGGTAGTAAGTTTTTATTTTTATTAATTTTCCTTATTTTGATAATTTCTAGTTAATAATTTCGTAGTTATTAAATTCTGAAATTTGAAATTCAAAATTTAAAATTTTTTTTCAAAAAAAAGTAAAAAAAATAAAATTCAAAAAAAAGATAATTAAAAAAAATTGAAAAAAATTCCAAAATTCAAAAAAAATTCAAAAATTTAAATTCAAAATTTGAATTCTGTGATTCGAAATTTGAAATTTAAATTAAAAAAAGGTTAAAAAATTAATTAAAAAAAAAATTTTTTTTGCTAGTAATTGATAGGGTGCAATCCTCCGAGGTGATCATACCTCTATTGGGGCTCCTCACGGAGTAATCTCTAGAGCTTATTCAACGGGCATTCGGAGATTGACTGATGCATAAGGATTAGTTTTAGTTTACATTCAAGTTATTCCTATATAAAAAATTAAAAAAAACAACATAAAATTAAAAAAAATTAAGAAAAATAAAAAAAATAAAAAAAAATTGCTTGCTCATTTAATCAGTACAACCTAATGACATTGCATAAACTTTAAAAAACCATTGATTATTTGCTGCATTTAGTATTAAGCATTTGCATAAAAGAATTTAAGGGCAAAACCCATTAAAAAGATAAGGTCAGGAAGTCATTATCTGTCCTTAGCCCAAAAATCACCACCTTGCATACTTATCCTAAGCCAAATTAAATTAAAATCAAATTAGACGTTGTCCTTAGGATTTTCGAGCTCAATTAGGCTCTTGGAAAGAAGCGGCTGAAAGCCACTCCAGTGAGGATTTAGTAATTGGTGATGTCTAGGAAAGTTTTACAACAGTGAGAACTGTTACGGGTATTGTGGGATCGGTGTATCCCTTCTGGCACCACCACACACCCCGGGACTTTTCTGGTCACTGGTTACTGGATTACTTAACTGGTAAGCTCAAGCTTAATCTGAAAGGGAGATTAGGAGCTGTCTAATCTAGGAGAGAATTTCAGGAATTTTTTAACCTGATAAATCTCTGTGCAACTAGATTTAAGAAGCTACTAAACCTCACTTAATTCTAAGACTAATAGGGTCAAATTGTTGTGTGGTGTTGATTGTGGTCATCTGTGTCTAGCCCTTCTCTTCTCTTTTAGGATTTCGTTTAGGAGTCGAGTCTAATTAAGTTATTGATAATTGTTGGGGGAAAAACCCAAGTCATATCGCCACGGAGGCGCTCGGCCAAAGAGCGCCGACCAGAAAGATGCTCGGCCAAAGAACGCCGACCAGGAAGGCACCTGACTAGAGAGCGCCGACCAGAAAGAGCGCTAAGAGGCGCTCGACCAAAGGGCACCGACCAGAGGGGTGCTCGGCTAGAGAGCACCGATCCGAAAAGGCCCAACCAAAGCACCAAGTAGGGACGCTCGGCTAGAAAAAGCCGACCAGAGGACGCCGACCAGGAAAGCGCTCGACTAAAGAGCGCCGACCAGAAAAACCGCCCAATAGAGGCGCTCGGCTAGAAGGCGCTCGCCCAAAAGGCGCCGACCAGAAGTACTAGAAGCAACCCCGCCACAGGGCGCCCCGCTGGGCGACCAGCTCGGCTCGGCACCCCCGCCGAGCCGATGCCTTAACCAATACTCATCTCTTCCTAACCTTTGTGAAGGATCTGACGGCTACATACACAACTCCACTATAACCTGCCACCATCTCTGAGCTGTCAAGGCACGAGATCTCCGCAGGTATTCTGGCACAACCTGTCATTAATGCATGAGACCCCCTCAAGTCTCCGATGCACTCAGTCATTTAATGAACACGGCCCAAGACGATCTCCGGATCACTGAACCATCAGAGCGTATGGCTCTTCCTGACCGCCGGTTCACTCGACAATAAATGCACTTACCATCTACGAACCCCAGGCCCACTATGGCCGACGGTTCAACCACTCCGACGGGTTCGATCAAACCGCGACAACTCCCTGACTCCGGTCTGATCCGGCCTTATCCTCCACTACGCCATTAATGAGCAAAATCTTGCCCAATTATCACAAAAGAGGACAAATTCCCCTGTCACCTCCCAGGTAACATAATGCCCTTCTATAAAAGGGAACTGGGGGGGAAAGACAGGAAAAAACAGCACAGACACAATTGAGCAAAATATTCTCTTTATCTTCTCCACATATCTCTCCTTTGCTCTCTCCACATACTTGCCCCCTCTGACTTAAGCATCGGAGGGCCGGCGCCGGGGAGCCCGGCCACCGGCTTTTTGCAGGACTCACACCCTCCAGGAGGACGCCACCAGCCGGCGCACCGCCGACCACCGTCCCTGCGGCGGAGCTCCTCCTCCCCTGGTTTTGCGGCGGCCCCCGGGTCCAATTTCCAGCAACAGTTGGCGCTAGAGGAAGGGCCCGAGTTGCTGCCATGAAACTAAGAAGTAAAGGGGCTTCCAACGCCTCTCGACGTCCTCCACTCAGTCCAGAACATTCTGTCCGAAACTCACCACCTCCGGCCGAGTCAGCACCTCAAGTTCGGTCGGAGCAGTTTGATGCCCTGGTGCAACAGGTGCAGGCCTTGGCCACCGCTGTCCAAAGCCTGCAACCCAGGGGCATCCCAACGGCACCACCTCCTCCGGCTCCAGTTCAACCGGAGCCTCCTACAAGCGGACTTCCCCTTCGAGGTCAGGACTCTCAAGTCCAGGCCTCCCTCTGGAGAGAGCACCCAATCAGAGGCCACGGAGGCTGGCCACAGCCTTCAGAAGCTGAGTCGGTTCCAGGGCAACCTGCGCCCGAACGAACCGCTGCAGCGATCCTCCAGAATGACGAACTCGACAAGAAGGTCGAGAAGCTGGAGCGCCAAATCCAGGCACTCCACGGAAGAAAACCAGGACGTGATGGCGACTTCGAGTTCACTACGAAGTCACCCTTCTCCCCGGAGATTGAAGATGAACCGGTTCCGCTACGGTTCAAGATGCCCCAGGTGGAGCCTTACAACGGCAAGGCTGATCCCTTTGACCACCTGGAAAGCTACCGGGTCTTGATGGCCCTACAAGGAGCCTCGGAGGCCATGATGTGCAAAGCTTTCCCGGCGACACTCCGAGGACCAGCCCGGCTGTGGTTTACCGGACTGAAGCCGAGTACTGTCTCCTCCTTTGAGCAGCTCGACAGACAATTTGCCGGCAACTTTGCCACCAGCCAGCCCCAGCGACGGACGTCCGACTCCCTCCTAGACATTAAGCAAAAGGAGGGAGAGTCCTTCAAGGAATATTTGGACCGGTTTACTGCCGCAACATGGGAGGTCCGGGAGCTTGACCAGTCAATCGCCATGTCAGCGCTAAAGACTGGAGCCCGGTCTTACAGGTTCCTCTTCTCAATCGAGAAGAGTTTCCCCGCGGACCTCACCGAAATGTTCGCTCGGGCGCGGAAGTACGCCAAGGCGGAAGAAGCCGTGGCAGTTAGGCGGGGCGGGACCGAGCAGAACCCCAAGAAGAGACGTCGCGAGGAGCGCGGTCAGCCCAGAAGCCCGTCTCCGCGACGAGCTAACAATCCGCCCCGCCCGAAGAGTCCACCCCGATTGAGGGGACCGCCGCAGCAGAGGTCACCACTCCGCCCGAGGTTCCCACTACGGGCCCGTGCACCCGAGGAGAGGTATGAAAAATACACTCCCCCTCAATGCTCCTCGGGCTGAAATCCTCATGGAGATTGAGGGTCGGGATCGCATCCGGCTCCCACCTCCGAAACAAGATACCAGAATCCGGCGTGATTCCCGGAAGTATTGCCGTTTCCACCGGGATCACGGCCATGATACTGAGGATTGTTATCAGCTCCGAAACGAGATCGAGGCACTCATCCGCCGAGGGGTGCTCGATCGGTTCGTGCAAGGCCGGCGTGAAGAGAAGAAGCCAGCCGAAGAAGCCGCACAGCCTGAAGGTTCAAATGCCAATAGGCCCATCGCCGGCATCATCAACACCATCCGGGGCGGGACCTCGGCTGGAGAAGCTTCAGGGGAAGAAACCTCCTCGAAGCGCCTGCGCGCCTCTGAAGCCATCTCCTTTTCAGATGATGATCTAGAGGGAGTCGAAACTCCCCATGATGATGCCGTGGTCATCTCCATGATCATAAATAAATTTGATGTAAAACGCATCTTAATTGATAATGGAAGCTCGGCGAATGTTTTGTATTTTGGTGCCTATTGTAAAATGGGGATGACCAAAGAACAGCTACGGAGGATGAATGCTCCGTTAGTTGGATTTACTGGGGATTCAGTCCCAGTAGAGGGCGAGATTGACCTTCTGGTCACAGCTGGGCTCGCCCCCCGTGAAAGTACCGTAGGGATGAGCTTCCTCGTGATACGCCTCCCCTCAGTCTACAATGCCATCCTCGGAAGGCCAGGCCTCAACGCCCTCCGAGCAGTGGTCTCAACTCACCACTTGCTCATGCGGTTCCCCACCGGCCAGGGAGTCGGCGAAGTTCGAGGAGACCAAATGGTGGCAAGGCGATGCTACCTGGCGACCCACGAGGCAAAGCGACCAGCCGAGGTACCTGTCCCAGCGACCGACCAGCCCTCGACTAAGACTCTGGAGGCATGGGACAACCCACAGAAAAAGCGGGTAGAGCCCGGTGAATTATTAATTCAAGTTCCTTTACGAGAGAACTCTCCCGGGCTAACCGTACAGGTCGGCTCTGGCCTCAACGAGCATGAGAGGGGTCGCCTCGTTAATTTTCTACGAGACAACATGGACGTCTTCGCATGGTCGCCTGCGGACGTGCCAGGGATAGATCCAGAGGTCATGGTCCACCGGCTCCAAGTGAAGCCAACCAGCCAGCCCGTGCGACAAAAGAAGCGAGGCGCCGCCCCTGAACGACAGCGAGCAGCAGCCGAGGAGGTCGGCAAGCTCCTTGAGGCTGGCTTCATCCGGGAAATATCCTACCCGGAGTGGCTCGCCAACGTGGTCCTCGTCAAGAAAGCCAGCGGGAAGTGGCGTATGTGCGTGGACTACACCGACCTGAATAAAGCCTGCCCAAAGGACAGCTTCCCACTCTCCAGCATCGACCAGCTCGTGGACTCCACCTCAGGTCACGAACTGCTGGCATTTATGGACGCCTTTTCCGGATACAATCAGATCCGCATGGCGCCAGAAGATGAGGAAAAGACAGCCTTCATCACTGACGGGGGAACCTACTGCTACAAAGTGATGCCGTTCGGCTTAAAAAATGCTGGGGCAACTTATCAAAGGCTGGTCAGCCGGATCTTTAAAGACCAAATAGGCCGAAACATGGAGGTCTATGTAGATGATATAAAGCAGGGTGGCACAAGATCATGTGGCCGACCTTGATGAAGCATTCTGCACACTCCGAAAGTACCAGATGAAGCTCAATCCAACCAAATGTGCATTCGGAGTTACCTCCGGCAAATTCCTTGGCTTCATCATTACACAACGAGGAATTGAGGCCAATCCTGAAAAGATCCGAGCCCTCCAGGGGATGACACCTCCTAGGACGGTCAAGGAGGTACAACGGCTCACGGGCCGAGTTGCAGCTCTCGAGAGATTCATCTCCCGCTCGGCCGAGCGCTGCCTTCCATTCTTTGCAGCCCTCAAGAAGCCGAAGAACTTTTTGTGGTCGGACGAGTGCCAGCAATCCTTTGAAGAGCTCAAGCATCTCCTGGCTTCCCCTCCCCTGCTCACGAAGCCTCAACAGGGCGAGCTCCTCTACCTATATCTAGCTGTCTCCCCTGTAGCAGTAAGCTCGGTCCTGGTCCGAGAGGAGGGTAAACTCCAGAAGCCAGTATATTACACCAGTCGGGTCTTAAGGGACGCCGAGACCCGATACTCCAAGCTGGAGAAGACTATCTATGCCCTGGTCATCTCGGCTCGGAGGCTCCGACCCTACTTCCAAGCTCATACAGTGGCTGTGCTGACCGACCAGCCGGTCAAGCAGATCCTGCAGAGATCAGACCGTGCGGGTCGGATCACTAAATGGGCCATTGAGCTCGGGGAATTCGACCTCGAGTACCGACACAGACCGGCGATCAAAGCACAAGCGCTCGCAGACTTTATAGTCGAGTGCACCATACCAGATGAGGTCGAGCCCGAACCTGAGCCACCAAAGGAGCAGACCCCGAATTTGACATGGACTCTGCATGTCGATGGCTCTTCAAACTCGGGGGGTAGCGGAGCAGGGCTCATCCTCACCAGCCCAGAGGGGGTGGTCGCCGAGCAAGCCTTGCGCCTCGAGTTTCCTGCTTCCAATAACATGGCGGAGTACGAAGCGCTCGTCGCCGGACTCAAGCTAGCCAAAGAGCTAGGAGTGAAGGACTTGAAGGCCTTCAGTGACTCTCAGCTCGTCGTCAATCAAATCATAGGCGACTTCGAAGCCAGAGACCCGACCATGCAAAAGTATCTTCAGAAGGTACGGGATCTCGCCTCGACCCTAGACTCTTTTTACATTCAACATGTTGCCAGGTTGGAGAATCTTAGGGCCGACCAGCTGTCAAAGCTGGCGTCCTCCCATATGAGCGAGCTTCCCAAGGAGGCAGTACTGGAGTATCTCCAAAAGCCCAGTACAGACGAGCCCGAGCAGACCCTCTGCATTGAGTACGAGTCGAGCTGGATGGACGAGTTCATCAGATACCTGCAAAATGAAGTCCTCCCCACTGATGAAAGAGAGGCTCGCCGAGTAAAGCGCTCCGCCACCCGGTACATATTGCATGAGGGAAAGCTCTATCGGAGATCCTTCACCTCTCCCCTCCTCAGATGCCTTCGCCCAACGGAGGCTGATTACGCCATGCGCGAAGTCCATGAAGAAATTTGTGGAAATCATCTGGGAGGACAAGCCTTGGCCCACAAAATTTTACGCCAAGGATATTATTGGCCGACACTCCAGAGGGATGCTATGGACTTCGTCCAAAGATGTGACCGGTGCCAGAGGAACGCCAATGTCCAACGCCGGCCCTCGGCTCCCTTAACTTCAATCAACTCTCCTTGGCCTTTTGCCCAGTGGGGAATTGATATCCTAGGGCCATTTCCACTGGCCACCGGGCAAAGGAAGTTCCTGGTCGTCTCCATCGACTATTTCACAAAGTGGGTGGAAGCCGAGCCCCTTGCCCGAATCACCGAGCAGAAGATGCGGGATTTCGTCTGGAAGTCCATAATCTGCAGATTCGGGCTTCCCCGCATCCTCATCTCTGACAACGGTCGCCAGTTTGACAACATCCGTTTCAGAGAATTCTGCTCCGAGCTTGGCATCGACCATCGCTTCACCTCGGTCGCGCATCCTCAGACAAATGGAGAAACCGAGGTAACAAACTGTACTATTTTGCAGGGTCTCAAAGCCAGGCTCGATAAATCCAAAGGATAGTGGGTCGAAGACCTATACAATGTCCTGTGGGCTTACCGGACCACGTTCCGCGTCCCCACCGGCGAGACTCCCTTCAACCTAACATATGGGACGGAGGCTGTCATCCCACTGGAGATTGGGATTCCTTCTCCAAGAGTCGAGCATCACGACCAGCTCCAACTCTTTACAGCTCAGGAGCAACCTTGACCTAATCGAGGAAACAAGGGAGGCCGCCCGAGTTCGTATGGCGAGGTACCAGCAAAAGACAGCTCAGTACTACAACGCCAGGGTCAAAGCCAAATCTTTCAGACCAGGGGACCTCATCCTCAGAAGAGCTGAAGCCTCCCGACCAACTGAGCAAGGGAAGCTAGCCCCGAATTGGGAAGGACCATACCGAGTCACGCGCATCCGCCGACCCGGAACTTACAAATTGGAGTCTCTAGATGGGACTCCCATTCCGCGGAGCTGGAACTCTGAACATCTCCGCGTGTACCACCAGTAGAACCCAAAGGGGTCCCCCATTATTCAACTATTGAATTTCATTTTATGAATTTCATTTCATAATAAACTTATGGTCTGCGTACTCATTTCAAGCTCACCGATTCTCCTGGTTATCTCATGGTACCAGGTTATTTCTCCTCCTCTGACCACGGTTGGGATGCCCCGATGTCTCGGGATGATGGAGTACTTACGAGGACTCCCTGAAGATGTTCGTGAGCTCGTGACGTGCTCTCCATCGACCAACGAGCTCGGCTCGTTCTCCATCGGCCAACGAGCTCGGCTCGTTCTCCATCGGCCAACGAGCTCGGCTCGTGCTCCATCGGCCAACGAGCTCGGCTCGTTCTCCTACCCCGACCTCGGCCGGGATGCCTCGAGACGTCGAGATGCCCCGATCCGTCGGGATGGCTCGAGACGTCGAGATACGGTCTTAAGTGACCAGACGAGCTCGGCTCGTTCTCCATCGACTTCCACCGACGAGCTCGGCTCGTGCTCCATCGGCCAACGAGCTCGGCTCGTTCTCCTACCCCGACCTCGGCCGGGATGCCTCGAGACGTCGAGATGCCCCGATCCGTCGGGATGCCCTGAGACGTCAGGATGCCCCAATATATTAGGATGCCCCGACACAACGGGATGTCCCGATCCGTCGGGATGGCTCGAGACGTCGAGATACGGTCTTAAGTGACCAGACGAGCTCGGCTCGTTCTCCATCGACTTCCACCGACAAGCTCGACCCGATCCCCATCAGCCAACGAGCTCGGCTCGTTCTCCTACCCCGACCACGGTCGGGATGCCTCGAGACGTCGAGATGCCCCGATCCGTCGGGATGCCCCGAGACGTCGGGATGCCCCGGTTATAGGGATGCTCGAGACGTCGAGATGCGGTCCTTAGTGACCAGACGAGCTCGGCTCGTTCTCCATCGACTTCCACCTACGAGCTCGGCTCATTCTCCATCGGCCAACGAGCTCGGCTCGTTGATAAGTGCTGATTAATCTATAATTTAATATTCTTTTTCCAGCACTTATCAATGTTCTTAAATGGATAACTACTTGTTTTACCATGAAATTGAATAAACAATGAAATAAATTTAAATTATGAGGTAAATAATACTTTTCTTAAAACAAACTCTGAATTGTCTCTCTTCTGGTTGAGATCTTTCATAAAAACATATAAGGAGGAGATTGTGTTGACCCGAATTATTAACCTGATGGAGTTGCAATCAAGCTAAGGGTATAATTCAATGGGCTTTGGTCCTGGTTAGATTGAAAGTTATAATTATATGGAAAAATATTTGATTAACCTTTTTATTAAGTCACGGTCTGATCTGGTTGAGTTCAATCTGAAGCGGTATGGTAAGAATTAAATGTCATTGAGCTCGAGAACAAATTCAAGCAAATCAATAATCATGACCCACCTCAAACCCAAAGTCAATTCCCAACCAATGCCTTGCGTGCCTTCATATAAAATTTATAATTAATAATAATAAAATAATAAAATAAATAAAAATAATTTCGGGAAGAATTACTGGAAACACTGTTCATATGAACAGTATCCCGTGAAAAATCATTTCCTTCGCAGCCATCCGTCCAGCTAATCATAAACATCCCAAATAAATCCACTCCGTCCGCATCTTCAACGAGCCCTCCTAGCATCCCACGGATCACAACACCATCGCAGCCGTCCATCCTTTCAGCTCCAAGGATCTCGTGATCGGCTCAACCTCCCACGCCCGTGAAGAATCCGCCCCCGTCCGACTGCAGCGTGATCCAAGCTCCTCTCAAATCCTAGCTTCCAGCCGGATCAGCCTCCAAATGATCCCGAGCGATCTCCAAGCCTCCGACGTCGCGTCCGTGATCCACGCCTCCTCCCAGGCGCCCGTTCGAAGCAGCTTCTTCCAGCCGTTCGCCCATCAGCAGAGTCCCAGCGTCCAAGCTTCCGGATTCCCAGCGTATCAGCCTTGCAACGCCCGCGTCTCCAACATCCCACAATCAGCGTCAAGCTCCTTCCATCCGCAACGTCCCAACTTCATTCCACGCATCACCGGCAGTCCGCCCTCTCCTTCCGCCCGTGATTCAGCCATCCGTGAATCACCCCCTCCACAGATCAAGCTCCCGCGTCCGCTCCATGTCCCGGCTCCTCCCAGTGATCATGCGGCCAGCCGTGAAGCATCCCGTTCCCAAATCCAATCCGGATTATTATCCCGTAATCCAGTGATTTCGTGGCCGGCTGGATGGGCACTCCGCATCTAATCCCTTCCCGAATCAACCTCTCAGCATTCCGTAGCCAGCGGGAACTCACGTCCTTCCTCCCGATGATCCAGCCTCCACCATGGCCGTGATTGGCTCCTCCCAGCAGCCCAAGAGTCCGCCTCTTTCCTTCCTTCCATGATCCCAAGTATCCTCCCCCTCCCCAGGGGGGTTGATCTATAAAAGGAGAGGGAGCCATCGAGAGAGGGGGGGCTGAGCTCGGTTCGAAAGAAAACAGGGGAACCCCTGTTTCGGTGAAGAAGAAGAAGGAGAAAGCCGAGAGAAAGAAATAAAAAAAGAAGAGAGAGGGGAGGAGAGAGAATAGTTTGTGATATATTGGGAAGAATGGGAGGTGAAGGCTTTCATTTGAAGATGGAAGGACATCCGGCCACCATGCGCGGCTAAACGTCTAGTCTAGGGCTGGATGAAGCCCTAGCAATGTATCAGGGCATTGTAGTTCTTATTTTTTATTATTTTGGAGCTTGTTTAAATTTTTATTTTCAATGAAATATTCCTTTATGATATTTAAACTTTGAGCATGCTAGTTACTAATCATGTTTGCTAAAGTAGTCTAAGATGATTCATGCCTAGGAAGATGAAGTGTGCTGCACCCTAGATTAGCATACTTAGGTAGACACTTCATTCTATACCGAAGATGGATTTTCCTAAAACTCTTTATGTTTTTTTAAAAAAAGGCTTGTAGCCAATTTGCATGCCTCTCCAAAAGATAAAAATTAAGAACACAATCCCTAATGCCATGCTACGCGGTGGATTCCAAACCCTAGATCCAACTACTTTGATAAATTTCAATTCGTACTTATAGATTAATTTAGTTAAATCAAGTTAGCAAATTCTTCTTCGTGATTTATTTTTAAAAGAAAAATAACTTATCTCCAATCCCTGTGGACCGACACCCGTAATCACTATCCTACGGGATACGTGCTATTGCGTGGTTTATTTTCAAAATTGAAAGAACCGATCAATTTTTGGCGCCGTTGCCGGGGATTGCTAGCATAGTTATTTTTCTTATTAAAATTTTTTTAAAAAATTAAAAAAAATTTCTTTAAAAAAAATTTTCTATTATTGTTACTTTTCTTATCTTCTTTTTCTCCCTTACTAATTTTTATTTATTTATTTATTTTTTTATCAGGAATCCAAAAAAAAATCTGGGATGATCAAAAGGAGAACTGCCGGAGAAGAAATGCTGTAGAGGTTTACAAAAAAAAAATTAAATTGCTGGGGAAATTCCCTTTGGTAACCTCTAAACTTTTCTTATTTAAATTAATTATTGGTTTGAAATTTTGTGGTGATTGTTTGATTTTAATTATAGCAAAATTGTGAATGCATGCTTGATACACATACACAAATCAATTTGCACATAGTAAGGGCAATCACCCCAACAAGATAAGAGCCGGATTTCATCACCGGACTCTTGCCCAACTTAGGTGAACTCAATCTCACAAAGTGTCATCTTTAATTAAAATCAATTAGACGTTGGCCCCTAGGGACATTCGAGCTCAATAGGACGAAGATCACCGAAAGTTGCACCAATTTTGCTCTGTGGCTTAGTTGATGTCTAGGCAAGCTTTGTCCCTATAAGGGAGACAGTTCATCTGTTCGAGGCAAGTGGGTTTTAAGTGGGACCTTTGCGAACGCATCGTGACCCCTCCACTTACCTGGGAGCTTACCTGGTCAACTCGGTTCATTAGACCGGATTGGAGGCTTGGGTGCCCTCTTCAAACCAGTTAGGAGCTGTCTAGTGATTTTAGGACAAAGACTAGGATTGATATGCTTTTCTCTTTTATTGCATGCTTGATTGATCGAGTACTAGTGTATGCACGGTAGTCGTTCTAGAGTACAAAATCTATTACCTTTTGACCCTGAAATAGAACGAACCCTTAGGAATATTCGAGCTAAGATCAAAACATTAGAATCATCCCTACCTCCTGAGATGGCTGAAGAACAACCCAAACTCTTGAGGGAGTACTTTACTCCCACCATTTACACTTCCCCATCTTGCATTCGATTACCTGAAGTAGCAGCGGTACAATATGAAATAAAGTCTAGTGTGATCCAAATGCTTCCATCTTTTTATGGGCTCACCAATGAAGACCCATATAAACACCTAGATGAATTCCTTGAGATTTGCACCACTGTCAAGATTCAAAATTTCACTGATGATGCTTTAAAACTTAGATTATTCCCCTTCTCCCTTAAAGATAGAGCTAAGCAATGGCTGAATTCTTTAGAGGCCAATTCGATTCATTCCTGGGGTCAAATGCAACAAGAATTCTTAAAAAAATACTTTTCCATAGGAAGAACGAACCAGTTTAGACGTGCTATCACAAGCTTCTCCCAAACTGAGGGAGAAGAATTTCATGAAACTTGGGAGAGATTTCAGGACCTAATCCGTAAATGCCCACATCATCAAATACCTAAGTGGCAGCTAGTGCAATGCTTCTATGACGGGTTGACTGAACGAAACCGTCAGATGATTGATGCCGCATGTGGGGGGACATTCATGCTTCAAAATGAGCATGAAGCATGGAAATTATTTGAAAATCTAAATGAAAACTCTCTCCACCATGCTTCATGTTCTCGTCAAGCACCCCCGAGTTCTCAAAGAAAAGGGACCATTTGTGAAATAAGTCATTCTATGGACCTGTCTAGCAAGGTAGATGCATTGTCCCATAAGATTGACCAACTGATGATAGGTGGGCATTACATGAACTCTTCCCAAGCACAAGTGTGTACTATTTGTTCTAGCCCATCCCACCCTATTCATGAGTGCCCTTCAGCGCCCCAATTCCCCGAACTCGTGCAAGAACACATCAATGCTGCTCAAACACTGCCCAGACCGGGTAATGACCCATTTTCCAATACATATAACCCGGGATGGCGAAATCATCCAAACTTTTCTTGGAAGCAGCAAGCTTCGAATACTGCCCAACCTTATTCCCAAAACTTTCCAAACCCTCAGAATTTTCAAACCCCACAAAATATTCATCCCTACCATCCCTCGACTCAATTTCAACACACTCCTCCTCCACCCCAAAGAAACACAGTCTTTGAGGAGAAAGTGTTGAACGCCCTTCAAGGTTTGGAAACCATTACACAATTAGTGCACTCTCATACGCAATCAATCGCCAAGCTAGAATCCCAAATGGGTCAACTAGCTAATGCACTAAACAAACGAGAGGAAGGAAAGCTTCCAAGCCAACCACTAAGTAATCCTAGGGGACAATACGTGGCTCAAGAAACCCGACTAAATCATGAGCAAGCCAATGCTTTGACTACCCTAAGGAGTGGTCGTATAATAGATAATAAGGTTGGGGAGAGTAACAATAAGGAAGATGAAGAAGAGGAGAGGAATGTTTCACATGAAAACCCAAAACCTTCTTCAGCTAGTCCACCATCTGTCACAACCCATACTCCAAAGGCTCCATTCCCTGAAGCATTTAATGCACCCACTCCCTTTGGCAAGAAGGGAACTTCACTAGAAGAGATGATGGAGGTGTTCAAACAAGTTAAAATCAACCTTCCACTTCTTGATGCCATCAAACAAGTTCCCTCCTATGCCAAATTTCTCAAAGACCTTTGTACACAAAAACGAAAATCTAGGACACATGTGCCTAAAAAGGTCTTCCTAACTGATCAAGTGAGTTCTATTCTCCAAACAACACCCCTCCGAAATTCAAAGATCCTGGGGCTCCCACCATCTCCTGTGTCTTAGGAAATAATTTCATTGATCGAGCACTCTTAGATCTAGGGGCAAGTGTCAACCTTTTACCTTATTCAGTTTATGAGAAACTTGGGTTAGGTGAGTTAAAACCAACCTCGGTATCCCTTCAATTGGCTGATCGATCTGTAAAAACACCACGTGGGATAATTGAAGATGTTCTTGTCAAGGTAGATAAATTCTATTTTCCAGTAGATTTCATTGTCCTTGATATGGAACATGAGCCCAATCCTAATAAACAAATCCCCGTGATCCTTGGGCGGCCCTTTTTAGCAACAGCCAATGCATGCATCAATTGTAGAACGGGGGTAATGAATATATCATTTGGGAACATGAAGGTAAAATTAAATGTGTTCAATGCAGACGACCAACCCGCGAGGAAAGTTGAGTGTTTTATGATAGACAAAATAGATGAACCCATAAAAGGAGATGCAAAAACCACCTGACTGTGTCTGGCTGAAGACAATAAACTTAGCGCTTGTTGGGAGGCAACCCAATTCTCTTAGATTATTTCTTAACATTGAGGACAATGTTAGGTTTAGGTTTGGGGGTATTCATCTTGATTTTCATTAAAAAAAAAAAGAGTTAAAAAAAATATAATAAAAAAATCATCTTAAAAAAAAATAAAAAAATTACAAATATTTTTTTTTAAAAAAATGTGTTTATTTTCATAAATTAATAATAAAAAAATTATTAAAAAAAGTTTTGTTAAAAAAAAAACCTAATTTATATACATTTATGCGAGAATGATAAACACACAAGGTATATAAAATCTAAAAGCCCAATGACTAGTGGGAAGTAATACAAATTTAAGTTCTTTTTATTAAGTCTCTCTTAGGGAGTTGTAAGCTAATTAATACTTTGGAATTTCACTACACACTGGCCGACCCTTCTAAGGTCTAGGCTCGACATTATGTTGATAGTATAGTAGCAACCTTGGACCCTGATGAATCATACTTATCTAATCCAAAAAAAAAAAAAATCAATAAAAATGGATTTAGTCAGGAACATCGAAAAGGGCTACCTATTGTCAAAGGTCAAGTGGGCTTGTGATGAGGACTCCGAGCATAAGTCCGTAGGGGAGTCTTGATGCCCGACACCTTATGCCAACTGGTGTGAGAGTTGTCGACTGATTGCTCGTTACACGGAGAAATCACCACAAGAGTAAAAGTGCACAATTTATATATCTTTCTTTAAAAAAAAGAGAAAAAAAAAAGAAAAAAAAAATGTTGTATTGACCGAAAAGACAATAGTGTGAAAGCCGTCGTTGTAAAAATTCGAGTAAACTGGAATATTACAGATAAAGCCCGTGAGGTACTAAAGTAAACATCCACAACTCTCGAAATCCTGCAGATAAGATGATTTTGAATCAGTGAGTAGGTTTTTTCGACCAATCCTTGGAAACTACTAGTATTAACAATATTTTGGAGATCCAAACCCTTAGCTTGTGTACGGTCCAGATTTCATCGAGCACTCCAGTATAAATAAGTCTTACAACTCCCTAAACGGAAACTTAATGACTTTAACTTAGATTGCATACTAATCTAGAATTTGGGCTGACTTAGTAAATAAAACCGTGTGTGCTTTGAAATTCTTATCATTTATGTATCTTAAATTAGATTTTAATTTAAAAAAAAAAAATTTTTTTCTAGCTAGTATGCACTTGGAATTTGAAGTTTCATCAATCGAATTAAAAAAAAAAAAAAAACAACGACAATAACAACAACAAATTAATCATAACAATAAATGATATTGAAGTTTGTGGGTATCTTCACTGGAAACCCTCACGAGACTATAACTCGTCCACTAGGGTAACCTAGGGGTTTAAAGCCTTGTTGCATGTGGTAAATACAATCGCGATACCTGCGAAAGTGAGTTAGAGTTTTTCTTTTCTAGTTTTATTTTGCTCGAGGACTAGCAAAACATAGGTTTGGGGGTGTGATAAGTGCTGATTAATCTATAATTTAATATTCTTTTTCCAGCACTTATCAATGTTCTTAAACGGATAACTACTTGTTTTACCATGAAATTGAATAAACAATGAAATAAATTTAAATTATGAGGTAAATAATACTTTTCTTAAAACAAACTCTGAATTGTCTCTCTTCTGGTTGAGATCTTTCATAAAAACATATAAGGAGGAGATTGTGTTGACCCGAATTATTAACCTGATGGAGTTGCAATCAAGCTAAGGGTATAATTCAATGGGCTTTGGTCCTGGTTAGATTGAAAGTTATAATTATATGGAAAAATATTTGATTAACCTTTTTATTAAGTCACGGTCTGATCTGGTTGAGTTCAATCTGAAGCGGTATGGTAAGAATTAAATGTCATTGAGCTCGAGAACAAATTCAAGCAAATCAATAATCATGACCCACCTCAAACCCAAAGTCAATTCCCAACCAATGCCTTGCGTGCCTTCATATAAAATTTATAATTAATAATAATAAAATAATAAAATAAATAAAAATAATTTCGGGAAGAATTACTGGAAACACTGTTCATATGAACAGTATCCCGTGAAAAATCATTTCCTTCGCAGCCATCCGTCCAGCTAATCATAAACATCCCAAATAAATCCACTCCGTCCGCATCTTCAACGAGCCCTCCTAGCATCCCACGGATCACAACACCATCGCAGCCGTCCATCCTTTCAGCTCCAAGGATCTCGTGATCGGCTCAACCTCCCACGCCCGTGAAGAATCCGCCCCCGTCCGACTGCAACGTGATCCAAGCTCCTCTCAAATCCCAGCTTCCAGCCGGATCAGCCTCCAAATGATCCCGTGCGATCTCCAAGCCTCCGACGTCGCGTCCGTGATCCACGCCTCCTCCCAGGCGCCCGTTCGAAGCAGCTTCTTCCAGCCGTTCGCCCATCAGCAGAGTCCCAGCGTCCAAGCTTCCGGATTCCCAGCGTATCAGCCTTGCAACGCCCGCGTCTCCAACATCCCACAATCAGCGTCAAGCTCCTTCCATCCGCAACGTCCCAACTTCATTCCACGCATCACCGGCAGTCCGCCCTCTCCTTCCGCCCGTGATTCAGCCATCCGTGAATCACCCCCTCCACAGATCAAGCTCCCGCGTCCGCTCCATGTCCCGGCTCCTCCCAGTGATCATGCGGCCAGCCGTGAAGCATCCCGTTCCCAAATCCAATCCGGATTATTATCCCGTAATCCAGTGATTTCGTGGCCGGCTGGATGGGCACTCCGCATCTAATCCCTTCCCGAATCAACCTCTCAGCATTCCGTAGCCAGCGGGAACTCACGTCCTTCCTCCCGATGATCCAGCCTCCACCATGGCCGTGATTGGCTCCTCCCAGCAGCCCAAGAGTCCGCCTCTTTCCTTCCTTCCATGATCCCAAGTATCCTCCCCCTCCCCAGGGGGGTTGATCTATAAAAGGAGAGGGAGCCATCGAGAGAGGGGGGGCTGAGCTCGGTTCGAAAGAAAACAGGGGAACCCCTGTTTCGGTGAAGAAGAAGAAGGAGAAAGCCGAGAGAAAGAAATAAAAAAAGAAGAGAGAGGGGAGGAGAGAGAATAGTTTGTGATATATTGGGAAGAATGGGAGGTGAAGGCTTTCATTTGAAGATGGAAGGACATCCGGCCACCATGCGCGGCTAAACGTCTAGTCTAGGGCTGGATGAAGCCCTAGCAATGTATCAGGGCATTGTAGTTCTTATTTTTTATTATTTTGGAGCTTGTTTAAATTTTTATTTTCAATGAAATATTCCTTTATGATATTTAAACTTTGAGCATGCTAGTTACTAATCATGTTTGCTAAAGTAGTCTAAGATGATTCATGCCTAGGAAGATGAAGTGTGCTGCACCCTAGATTAGCATACTTAGGTAGACACTTCATTCTATACCGAAGATGGATTTTCCTAAAACTCTTTATGTTTTTTTAAAAAAAGGCTTGTAGCCAATTTGCATGCCTCTCCAAAAGATAAAAATTAAGAACACAATCCCTAATGCCATGCTACGCGGTGGATTCCAAACCCTAGATCCAACTACTTTGATAAATTTCAATTCGTACTTATAGATTAATTTAGTTAAATCAAGTTAGCAAATTCTTCTTCGTGATTTATTTTTAAAAGAAAAATAACTTATCTCCAATCCCTGTGGACCGACACCCGTAATCACTATCCTACGGGATACGTGCTATTGCGTGGTTTATTTTCAAAATTGAAAGAACCGATCACTCGTTCTCCTACCCTGACCATGGTCAGGATGCCCCGAGACGTCGGGATGCCCCGATCCGTCGGGATGGCTCGAGACGTCGAGATACGGTCTTAAGTGACCAGACGAGCTCGGCTCGTTCTCCATCGACTTCCACCGACGAGCTTGGCTCGTGCTCCATCGGCCAACGAGCTCGGCTCATTCTCCTACCCCGACCTCGGCCGGGATGCCTCGAGACGTTGAGATGCCCCGATTCATCGGGATGCCCCGATACGTTGGGATGCGGTCTTCATTGACCAGACGAGCTCGGCTCGTTCTCCACCGACTTCAGCCAATAAGCTCGGCTCGTTCTCCATCGCTGGGTCTCTGCCGACGTCCTCAAAGAACGGACCCCGAGCAGAGGAGCGTCTTCAGTCGCCTCGGCGCAAGGACGCACACGGTACAAGGTACCCATTTATTTAATGTTTTTACATTATCTTATCTATTCTTGGATCTCTGCCGACGTCCTCAAAGAACGGACCCCGAGCAGAGGAGCGTCTTCAGTCGCCTCGGCGCAAGGATGCACACGGTACAAGGTACCCATTTATTTAATGTTTTTACATTATCTTATCTGTTCTTGGATCTCTGCCAACGTCCTCAAAAAACGGACCCCGAGCAGAGGAGCGTCTTCAGTCGCCTCGGCGCAAGGACGCACACGGTACAAGGTACCCATTTATTTAATGTTTTTACATTATCTTATCTATTCTTGGATCTCTGCCAACGTCCTCAAAGAACGGACCCCGAGCAGAGGAGCGTCTTCAGTCGCCTCGGCGCAAGGACGCACACGGTACAAGGTACCCATTTATTTAATGTTTTTACATTATCTTACCTATTCTTGGATCTCTCTGCCGACGTCCTCAAAGAACGGACCCCGAGCAGAGGAGCGTTTTCGGTCGCCTCGGCGTGAAAATGCTCACGTTACCGGCAAACTTAGTTAAGTTCGGTGAATCCCCGTCACGGGCTGACGAGCATTCAACCCATTTGTTAGAAAAGAATCCGGTCCGCCCCGGCAACTCGAGGCTCGGATTCGAAGTTCACTACGCTAAAAGTCTTTTAAGTCCTAGCGACCGCCCTAGGGCTTGGTCGAATTCTGGGCTAGGCTCGGAAAAATTCTCCGAGCCCAAATCCCCTTAGTATAAGCATAAGCATTACTGTACAGCTGGCCGAAGGACCGAGCAATGAAGCTCGGCAAGCCGAACCTAAACCCGAACCCTGTGGCGGGCGAAGTTGAGGCCATAGAGCCCATATCCTCGGAGCCTAAAATGGATCCGAGCAGAGAAACTTTAAGTCTGTAAAAGACAAGTTTCCAAAAACGTATATTCATTTCAAAGAGCCCGCAGGCTAAGTACAAAAATTCGGGCTCGGCCCTTACAAATGTGGGGGCCATCCCGACTTAACAACAAAAATTACACTTTTAAGGCTCGAGCTAGACTACTTCGGCTCCAGCAGTGTCGGGAGCGGCTGGCTCAGCGGTCGGGACCTCTTGAGTGGCCTCGGCAGCAGCAGGAGCAGCCTCGGGGGCGACCTCGGTGACTTCAGGGATGGCTTCGGCCGCCTCGGCCAGACCTCTCTGGTCGGCCTCCGGGGTGTCTGCCTCCGCCTCCGGCCTCTCGACCCCTGCTCCCGGTTGGAGCAGGTTCACGTCAAAATCCGGGAGGAGCCGCCGCAGTTGGTTGCGAAAATCCCGGAAGCCCTGAATCAGCCCATTTACGCCCTCCTCTGCTAGGAGGTCGTGAAACTCCTCCGACTTGCGGAAGAGCTTTACCGCATTTTGGGCATTCTCCCGAGCCTCGAGCTCCCGAGCCTCGTGGTACGCGGCCTTCCGCTCGAGATCTCTCAATTCCCGCTCGAGCTCTAAGTGACGAAGGCGGGCATTCCCCACCTCCTGCTCGCGGGAGGCTAGCGCCAGCTCGGCTTCGGCCAGACGAGCTTCTGCGGCGCGCAGTTCGGACCTCGCCAATGTATGCGCGCCCTTCTCTTCATCGAGCTCGGCGGTCAGAGCTCGAATTCCTTCCTCGGATGCTCCTACTCTTTCTTGGAGCACCTGACGTTCGGCCTCGGAGGCCTGGTACCTCGCCTCGGCGGCCAGGTACCTCGCCTGGGCCTCCTCATACCCACGCTGACACCTCCGGGCCCGCTCCCGGTAGTCTTGGATAATGTGCATCAGCGTTTCTGTCTCGTGCAAGTGCTGTAAAAGAGACGTGAAAAAACATAAGGCGCTACGAGTAAACTCTCGTAAATTACACAGACGAAGAAAAACTTACTCGGACGGCGTTGCAGAGAGTAGCGTCCATGAAAGCATTATAGCTCATGGACCGCATCCTGGCCTGGTCGGCCGGGAGCAGCGCGACCCGAAACACTTCGCGCGCTACTCGAGGGTTTTCGAGGGCTGAATCGCCCTCGAATACCGACCAGGTGAGTGCAAGGGGCACTCGCTCCCCCGAGCCTGATGGGCCCGGAAGGTCAGCACCGGCTGGCCTAGGTGGAGCCGACCCTGAGGATCCCTGACTGCTCCCCGGCTCGGAGCTAGGGGGCTGGGGTCGGACAAGCGGCCGATCTGACTGCCGCACGACTGGAGCGGGGCGCGCAAGCGCGAGACCCGCGGGACTCCTTCCCTGGTCGGCAATTGGAGCGTCCTGCCGACCAGGAACTTGCGCCAGGGGCACCGGGCATGGGAGCACCGCCGAAGCTCCCTGGGAGCCCGTGCCCCTGGAATCCGCGCCGGAGTGCGCGGGGCGAGAAGGGCCCGCCTCGGCCACTGCCGCCGCCGAGGGAGTCGAGGTCGCCGAGACTTTCGCTTTCTTCCTCGGCTCGGTGGGCTCGCCCGAGAGCTCGGCGGCCCTCTTCTGGAAGCGGGCGTAGAGGACTTCGCTTTTGGTCACCATCTTTGCGATATCTGCAAAGGCGAACAGGATTAGAACATTAGAACAGTAATAAAATAAAAAGACACTGTAACTATCCTTACCATGGGGACGCGCCGAGCTCAGGCCCACGTTCACTAGAGCGTCCTCACATATGAGGCCGTTCAGCAAAATGCCGTCCCCGAGGCCGCGGATGGTGTCGATGATCCCCTGCTCACGTGGAGAAAGCTGGGGGGGCTTGTTGATAGACCTGAGCTGGGCCGGCCCCCACCTAGGGTCAAACCCCCAGGTCCGTTCAGAACCAAGGAAGAAGAATTTCTTCTTCCAGTCGTGAATAGACGAAGGGGCACCATGAAAAAGTGGCCGACCCGCCCGAAGGGCGATATAGAGCCACTCTCCGTCTCCCGGATTCGACTTAAAAGTAAAAAGTGGCCGAAAAACGTTGACAGAAGTCGGAATCCCGTGCAGTAAGCACAGTGACAGGAAACCGATCACTGTCCTCCAGGCATTCGGAGCGAGTTGCGCCGGAACCAGCTGGCATACCGTCAACAACTCGTTCACGAAGCCGTGAAGAGGAAATCGTAGGCCGGCCCAGAGTGATTCTAGATACACTCCGATCCGGCCTACCGGAGGATCGGTTACCCGATCCCTCCGCCTGGCGGGCTCCAAACGCAACCCGCGAAGAGGGAAGAACCACTCTTCGGTCATCTCGACCTCCAGGACGCTCATAGTAGATTCGACTTCACTGGGAATAGAACCCATTGTGAAGGAAGAAAGAGATCAAAAAGAAAAAGGGGAACCTGAGGAAGACTGGAAGAAGAAAAGCTGGAAGAAGGCAATAAGGAGGGACAGAGGGCCAGGGAAGGGTTTATATAAACCTCCCCAACGGCCCCGATCGGCGAAAAGAGAAGCCGCATCCCGTTTAGATTGCAACACGTGTCGGCCTGAAAGACAGAACGACGCATTTAATTAGGGCTAGCGCTTCGAACACCGAAGCGCCCCATCGGATCGTGCGGCCCCATCATGAGCCCACGACGCGAGGACGCTTCGCAAAAAGTGTCCCAATAATGAGGCTTTTCGGGAAAGAAGGGACGCCGCCTATTAAAGGCACCTCGAAGCGTCCGATAATTCAAAACGCGCAATAAATTAAAATCTTCGGAACCCGTAATGACCCAACTAAAGCTACTTCCCGCGCTCCAGCTAGTAGCCAGCTGGAACTCGGAAGTCGGGGGGTAGTGTTGGGGGAAAAACCCAAGTCATATCGCCACGGAGGCGCTCGGCCAAAGAGCGCCGACCAGAAAGATGCTCGGCCAAAGAACGCCGACCAGGAAGGCACCTGACTAGAGAGCGCCGACCAGAAAGAGCGCTAAGAGGCGCTCGACCAAAGGGCACCGACCAGAGGGGTGCTCGGCTAGAGAGCGCCGATCCGAAAAGGCCCAACCAAAGCACCAAGTAGGGACGCTCGGCTAGAAAAAGCCGACCAGAGGACGCCGACCAGGAAAGCGCTCGACTAAAGAGCGCCGACCAGAAAAACCGCCCAATAGAGGCGCTCGGCTAGAAGGCGCTCGCCCAAAAGGCGCCGACCAGAAGTACTAGAAGCAACCCCGCCACAGGGCGCCCCGCTGGGCGACCAGCTCGGCTCGGCACCCCCGTCGAGCCAATGCCTTAACCAATACTCATCTCCGCCCAACCTTTGTGAAGGATCTGACGGCTACATACACAACTCCACTATAACCTGCCACCATCTCTGAGCCGTCAAGGCACGAGATCTCCGCAGGTATTCTGGCACAACCTGTCATTAATGCATGAGACCCCCTCAAGTCTCCGATGCACTCAGTCATTTAATGAACACGGCCCAAGACGATCTCCGGATCACTGAACCATCAGAGCGTATGGCTCTTCCTGACCGCCGGTTCACTCGACAATAAATGCACTTACCATCTACGAACCCCAGGCCCACTACGGCCGACGGTTCAACCACTCCGACGGGTCCGATCAAACCGCGACAACTTCCTGACTCCGGTCTGATCCGGCCTTATCCTCCACTACGCCATTAATGAGCAAAATCTTGCCCAATTATCACAAAAGAGGACAAATTCCCCTGTCACCTCCCAGGTAACATAATGCCCTTCTATAAAAGGAAACTGGGGGGGAAAGACAGGAAAAAACAGCACAGACACAATTGAGCAAAATATTCTCTTTATCTTCTCCACATATCTCTCCTTTGCTCTCTCCACATACTTGCCCCCTCTGACTTAAGCATCGGAGGGCCGGCGCCGGAGAGCCCGGCCACCGGCTTTTTGCAGGACTCACACCCTCCAGGAGGACGCCACCAGCCGGCGCACCGCCGACCACCGTCCCTGCGGCGGAGCTCCTCCTCCCCTGGTTTCGCGGCGGCCCCCGGGTCCAATTTCCAGCAACAATAATGTATGCATGGTAGAAGGTCATTAAGGGATAAGTTAACCCCATTTGATTCTGAGATTGACAGAACTTTTCATCACAACTTGCGAACTGTAAACCAACCGTCGATCTCTACAATGGGTGAACATATTAGAACCCTAAATGAATTGTTTGCACCCGCATCCGCTAGTCCCCCTACCTGCATAGTATTACCGATTAATAATGCAGCCCAATTCGAGATTCGGGCTGCAACAATAAACATGTTACCCAAGTTTCATGGGTTCGAGAGTGAACAACCCTACATTCATCTAAACAAATTTTTGACAATCTGTCAAACGTTTAGAAATCAAAATTTAGATGAAGAGGGTATTAAATTAAGGTTATTTCCCATGACTTTAGAGGATCGTGCTGCTGCATGGCTGTATTTCCTAGCTTCAAATTCCATCACATCATGGGAACAACTATCTAGGAAGTTCATGGCTAAGTTCTATCCCATGGTAAAAACTGAAAAAATTAAGGATGCCATCAGAACTTTTAGAGAAAAATCTAAGGAGGAATTTTCCCAACTTTGGGAAAGATTCCATGATCTTTTGGTCAAGTGCCTGCACCATGGGCTTGATAAGGCTGATCTGGTCCACTTCTTTTATAAAGGACTACCTCCGGCATATAGAAACATGATTGAGTCCATACACAAGGGTAGGTTCATGAACCAAACTCCAGATCAAGCCTATGAATTTCTTGTTGACTTAGCTGAAAATGCCCAAAATTGGAGTAGCTATGGTGAGGAAGTAAATAGAGATGAGTTCGGATCTAGAAAATCAGGTAATTATGAAATGAAAGCAGACCCAGATCTCAAAAATGTCATGTCCAATCTGGTGACTGGAATGAACAACTTAAGCAAAAAGTTTGATGCTTTCACTGTTTCTACTAGCTCGAGTTCATATAAAGAGTTAAATCCCATCATGAAAGTGGATCACGAGTCACATAGTTTATGTGTCTTGTGTAACAGTCCGGAACATCTAGTGGAGTGCTGCCCTAATCTGCCCACCATAAAGGCCGAGCAAGCAAATGCTCTAAATTCATATAGTGCCTTTAAGAAGCCCACTCCCAACTCGTTCAGCCCAGTTTACCACCCTGATAATAGGTTCCACCCAAATTTCTCATACAAGTAGAATGAACCTATTCAGCATCAAGGTGGTCCACCACGTTTTCAGAACAACTTTCTCAGGATAGGTCCATCACAAATGAACCAACCATTGGTTCCATCTGTACCTCCTTATAATGCCCCTATCCCACAGCAACCTTCACAATTAGAAACCATGATGGCTAATATGATGAAACAACAACAAGATTTTATCAAGCAACAACAACAGACCAATACAGCCCAAGCCCAGACTAACCAATTTCATGCGCAAGCAATTGCAAAACTTGAGGTTAGTCTAAGCCAAATAGCAAACTCTCTAGGGAAAAGGAAGAAAGGTGAACTACCTAGTCAACCAGTGCCTAACCCTAGTAGACAACAAAATCAAGGTCAGAGAGGTCAGTATCAAATCGATTCTAATGAAAATCCGACCCATGAAGTCCAGGCAATTACCACTTTAAGGTCTGGCAAGCAAGTGGACAATAAAGTCCAACTTTCTAAACATGAAAAAGAAAATAAAAATGAATCCGATAAGAACCCTATTCAGAAGAGGGGTCAAGGACAGGACAAAAAGGAAGAACCCATAGAAATATACAAACCTAAGGTTCCCTTTCCCAGTAGACTTCAGGACTCCAAGAAACAATCTAACTTTGATGAAATAATGGAAGTCTTTAAAATTGTTCAAATAAATATACCTTTTCTCGATGCCATAAGACAAATTCCCTCCTATACTAAATTCTTGAAAGACCTCACCATGGTCAAAAGAAAAACCAGCATTCCTAGGCAAGCTGTTATGGCTGCACAAGCCTCATCTCTCATTCAACAACAGATTGCCCCGAAATTCAAAGACCTTGGTTGCCCAACCATTGAAATAAAAATAGGAGAGACGATCATCCAGAGAGCTCTATTAGATTTAGGAGCCAGTGTGAACCTACTTCCCTACTATGTGTACCAAAAGTTAGGTTTGGGGGAATTAAAGCCTACAAATATTACCCTTTCCTTAGCAAATAGGACAGTGAAGTACCCCAAGGGGATTGTAGAGGATGTAATAGTGAAAGTAAACGAGTTTTACTATCCTGTGGACTTCGTTATCCTTGAGACTGAACCTGCAATACATCCAGACAGTCACACACCTATAATTTTAGGTAGACCTTTCTTAGCCATAGCAAATGCTGTGATCAACTGTCGAAATGGCATGCTGAAGTTATCTTTTGGCAACATGAAAGTCGAGCTTAATGTCTTCAACATAAGTAAACAACCACCAGACGACGAAGAAATCAATGACGTTGACATGATTAAAAGTTTGGTTCAGGAGACTTTCTTACAAACTTATAATAAGGACCCTTTAGAGGCTTACCTTGCCCATTCCGAGGAAGGGGTCGAGCATGCGCTCCCTAATTCTGTTCTCCTAATGAGCATAGATCGTCATCAGCCAACTGTTCTTCCTCGGACTCTTCCAAAACCATTCTTAGATAATGGTTAAAAAAAAAGAGGAATCTACATTATGTCTGGCTGAAGACATAAAACTTAGCGCTCTTGGGAGGCAACCCAATATGTAAATATTTTTGTGCTCAAAAAAAAAATGTAGGTTTGTCCCTATTGTCACTTTACCCATCCATATCAGGTAACTTCTCCTCTATTCTATTACTGCTTTAAATTTTCTTTAACATTGAGGACAATGTTAGATTTAGGTATGGGGGAGAAAATATTTTTGATTTTTTATGAAATTAAAAAAAAAATTAAAATTAAAAAAAAAAGAAAAAAAAAGAAAAAAAAAGAACTCAAACTCTATTCTTTTTGACTGTACAAACTAGGAATTGCTTTGACAATAGCTGAGTTAAGTAATATGATAGCAGTTCTAGCTTGAATTTTCGTCCCACCTATCTTCTGCTAACATGGTACAAGATGAGTTAGCACCTACACGTAAGCACATGAATAGTGGGGTATGTAAACTTACGACTAATATGAATACTTTTAATCTTCGGGATAATTTAAAGTTATATGTGTGATGAACACCCTAATCAAAAAAGAAAAAAAAGAAAAAAAAAAGAGAAAATAATGAGTTTAATTTAAGTCTTCTCACTGAGTAACCGGGCCTCTTGCCTGGCAAGCAGCGAGTGTTCGCGTAAAAAGGTGAGGATGATTGAGATTAAACTCTGAGTGACCAATTTGGCCTTGAAGCCTAGTTAACTTGAGTTATTAAGCCTGTTAGGGTGTCTCTACACCTAGTGCCCTGAGCCATCTGGATCGGGAGTCATTGGCCTAACACTCACTACATGGGTCAGCTAGAAAGCTTAATAAGGCTAGATATTGCACAAGTCATTCTTCTTAGCATTCAATCTGATAAAAAAATATATAAATAAATAAATAAATCCGGGGTGTTCATTACCATTTAACTCTAGAAAGTTTTGAAAATTGGAGTGATCATGTTGGAAGTAAGTGAAAGCCACTCATTTATATGATACTATCTTGCACCTCACTACATTCTTGACTTGTTAGCAGATAGATGGGGTGTAATGGAACTTGAGTTAGAGTCTGCTTAAATATGATAGCAATAAGTCTTTATTGTTCTTGCAATTCTAAGTTCATACAGTAATACTTGTTCAAATTTCGAGTTAAAAATTGAAAATCCCTGACTAATGAAGTTTGTGGGTAACTTCACTGCAAACCCTCACGAGACAACACTCGTCTACTAGGGTAACCTAGGGGTTTAAAGGCTTGTTGCACGTGCTAAGTTCAATCGTGACTCCCTACGAAAATGGGTACATATCTTAGTTTGTGTATTTAGCTTCAATTTATAAAAAAAAAAGAGAAAAAAAAATCATAAGTTAGACTACATCTTTTTGTGCCCTCATTTTAGCGTTTGCTTATTAATTGCTAGAGACTAGCAATAAGCTAGTTGGGGGGTGTGATGAGAGCACAAAAGTGCGACCTACATGTCACTAAAATTAGTGTTATTGCTAACCGATAATAATAAATTCACTAGATTAATATTATATTTGGGTTTGACACAGATTATCATAAATTAGAGATAAAATGCACATTGAGTACAAATTTGACTTCAGAAGGATCCCTTCCCAGATCCGACCCGGTTGAAGATCGGGTCGGGTCCGAGTCGGGGTCGGGTCCGAATCGGGTCCAATTTCTTTGTGCTTTTGGGAAAGAATTTTGGGCAAATCTAATTTGACCATATCATAACTATGAGGTGCTGGGACTTGAAAGACTTGCAATTTACCTCTAGTCAGAACAGATGACCCGTGATGAACTAAGTCCTCTACAAGCCAAATTTCATATCACACTATTTTTTTTTATCTATATGACTAATTGGACGGAACTTGGTGTCTCCCAGCTCCCCTCTTAGGAGGGCAAAGAAAGTCCCAGACCTTCTTCCAAAATCCAACTTCTGTGCCAGCCATCGTGCCAGCAGCCCGCGTTCTTCACGCGGTGAACATCCCAGCGATCCAGCCTCCTCCATCATGCCCAATCATCCCGCCGTCCACGACTCCTCCCAAGCATCCGACTCCCCTTTCATCCCGGAATCCCAGCGGCCAGCCCCTCCTTGCAATGATCCCGCCTCACAGATCGCCTCCAAGCACCGCGTCCGTGAATGGCGTCTTCCCAGCCCGTCCGCCCTCTCCTTCCTCCCACGGATCACGCCATCATCCCGGACAGTCCAGCTCCATTCCGTCGATCCCGCGGCCCCAAGTTCGTGATCAACGTCCCAGCCGCCCGTGAAGCACCTCATCTCGCCGTCCATGACACCTCCAAGCCTTCCTCCACGGCAGATCCACGTCATCCTCCCAGATTTCCAGCGATCCCGCGTGCATCAGCTCCCGATCCAGCCTCCTCCGCCTCTGCTTCCGCCGTGATGCAGTCGTGATCCCGCACACGACCGCAGACCGTGCCCTCCTCCTCTCCCGGGATCCATCGGTCTTCGGCAATCTATAAGAGGAGGACGGGAGGAGAAGAGGGAGAGCTCTCGGCGAGGTGGCCGGCGGGTCCAAGAAAGAGGAGGAGGGAGGCCATCGGTTGGGCCAAGAACAGGGGAGCTCTGTTCTTGGAAAGAAGAAAGAAAAAAAAAGAGTATGTTATGTTGAAAGTCCACGGTGGGGAAGAGAAGAACAGAGCAATCCTCTGTTTTTGGGGAAGAAAAGAGTAAAAAAAAATATTTTATGTTCTAACGGGAGGAAGAGGCTTTTTGTTTTATTTTTTTTATGTTATTTGCAAAAGAGAAGAAACATTAGGTTTCCAATCTCCACTTTTATTTGTAATGAATTTTCTTTTTAGTAAATCTATCATTTCTCTTTCATGCAATCCTTGTTCTAGGCTTAGTTAAATTTCTGTTTTCTTTATGCAACCGTTTATTTTTTTCTTTTTATGCAACACATCTAATTTTCCTTTATGCAATTTATGTTCTAGGCTTTTGATCTTCTTAGCACTGTTTGTCATCCAGTTTAATTTATGCCAAAGCTTTTCTTTGATTAGTTAAAAATATAAATGCTCTTTAAATCTAAGTACCTGTCTTTTAGGTAGTTTCAATTAAAAACATTCTCCGGTAGACTAGAGAATCCATCAACATCCTCAAAATAATATTTTCCTTTTATCATTCAAAAATCAATTTCAAATCCGAGTGAACGTTTTAATTTTTATGCAACTCCAATCGTCTTCCTGTGGATTGACCTCTTACAACCGCTATTCTTCGAGTAGGAAAGGTAAGAATAGAATTTAAATTTAACTTTTGTTCGTCGGTTCTAACAACGATCTGTCTAGCGTATTTTTAGGTAGGCAGGAATCGGACGAACACTTTGCAGTCGTACACATGTCCGGCCTCTATAGATTGTCCACGCGAAGCTCTAGGTAGATCGTCTTTTCGCGGGAGTGCTAGCTCGCGTAGGAACGTTGCAATGGCTGAAGCTTTCCCCTTCTAAACACTCAATCTTTGATTGTTCTTCAAGGAGATGGAGGATGGACGTGAGGAAGAAGGAGAAGAAGGGATGGAGGCCCTCAGGAAATTTTTTCAAAATTTTTTGAAACCTCTAAATATTTTATATTTTGAACCCTAGGCGTGGGGGTCTTTTATAGCCAAAAGAACCCTCATGTCTCAAGGATTATCCTGGCCAAGGTTTTGCTAAATTGAACACAAGGGCATTATCTCCTGTCACCAGGAGGGGTCAATTCCATCTTGACTCACACACCGACTTCGCAAGTACTTGACTGCACCTAGTAACCTTCTGTCACTGAATTAGAAACTCAGATAGTTCGGTACCAAAGTACAATGAGTTGCTTATTGGTCATCGTGGTGATCTCAGTGTTGGGACCCCGCCCATGCCGCAGAAAATTCAAAAAAATTCAGATGCAGCGGAAGAGGCATGCGCGGGATCAACCGTTCATCGCATGAACGTTGTTCAAAAACCGTTCGTAGATAGATAAGGATTAAAAAATTTTAAAACCTTTAGGAAGATCAGATCTTCACCTTTGTGCGGGTAGATGATCACCGCAAACTGATGATCGTGGTTTAGGATGAAGGTTCGCTTGAAGCCGTTCAAGTGCCCGGCCTTTACGGGTATCCACACGAAGCAGAAAACCGATCCAAGCTTTCTATCTCCCCGGGGTGCTAGCTCCCTTGCAGAGATAACTTTGATGGCTGATATCCTTCCTTTCAATCAATCCTTGATTGTGCTTGGGAGGAGGAAGAAGAAGGATAAAGAGAAGAAGAGGAACGAAGCCCTGCAGCCTTCTTTTTCTTCCTTGCGTTGGAACCAAACGGTGGAGGAAGAAGGAGGCCACCAAGATCCTTTTCTTCCCTTTGTTGTTGGTGGCTGAAAAGAGAGGAGAGGAGGGTGGCCACGTGATGGAGAGGAGGAGGGCTTCACTTTTCATTAGGGCACCTCCTTTCAAAGCCTTATAAAGGCATCTAGGGCTCCTATTTGGTTTAGTCCAAATCATGAATCAATTGGGTTCAATCTATGCTAGTCCTAATCCAATTAGAACTTGAATGAACCATGACTCAATTGAACTCTTCAATCCTAATCCAATTAGGAGTCATGTTGATTCATTAGATTAATAATTAATTAGGACTTAAGAAATTCTAATCCAATTAGGACTTGTTTAATTCTATTCCTAATCCAATTAGGACTCTAATTTGAATTCGAAATCCTAATCCGATTAGGACTCTAGGAATCCTACTCCAAGTAGGAATCCAAATTTAATTCAAAACTCCTAATCTAATTAGGATTGTAGGAATCCTAGTCCTACTCCAAATAGGATTTCCAGTCCAAGTAGGAATCCTAGTCCAAGTAGGAATCTCAGTCCAAGTAGGATTCCTAGTCCTAATCCAATTAGGACTCTAGGAATCCTACTCCAAGTAGGACTCTTGTTTTAAGTCCAATTAATTAATTCTCTTTGTTCCTTCTTCAGCTTTTTATCAATCGAATTGATTACTTGTGATTCCTAATCACGATTCAACCATCGGATCGGTCAATGCCTCTAGTGTGTGTGACCCCATAGGTTCTACTCTGACTGGTAGTGAGATATATTGTGATCTCTATCACAATATCATTGAAAACTCCTTTTAATGGGTCGGAACGATTCCAACTCTACTCATTAGGGCTTATCGATCATCGATATAATCCCTATGAGTCCCACCATCCACCAGTGACACCTAGCAGCATGTAGTGGCTACCCAGCAGAATAGAATGATGAACCTCTAGGTGCAGTTATCATGTGATACAGTCCTTCTATCGTGGATCCCTACAGGACGGAGGTCATGGATAACTCGTCAAACCCCTTCGTCTGTCATATGTCAAGATTTATTTGACTCGAGTTCGATAGTGGAAAACTCTTTCTCCACTTTATATTACTGCCCTGGCCAAGGTCTTAGAACTCAGTCTAACAAATCACATAGGATCACTCCTCTTCTATCAAGGTCGATAGATTCCATGTAAGTGCATACCCTACTCCGACAGTGAACTTACTGCAGCCAATCTACACTACAAGGACCCATATGACTAGAGACCATGTATACGTGTAGTCAAACTACAATAACCTCACTGTGAGTAGCCGAAGCACCGCAGGTCAAAGGACCAGTCATACTACTGCAACATCAAGCAAGTCACTGACGAGTGGATAGACGTCCAAGTAACTTCTTGTCTTGGTCACGCTCAGTACCCTTGTTCTCTAACAAGCACCTGCACTATCACTTCAGTGTCCCTACACTGTGGACTTAAGTCTCATCCATCCAGAAGGAAAGTGATATGTGCACTGATCGGATCGATCACCGTCCTCGTGATGATCCATTGATCAGGAGCATTTAGAAATTAATCACCAATGATACATGGCTCAAATTCTCAACTCTTGAGAATATGCATCATCATCTTATTAATTTCTTGGACGATTCATAGACACATAAATAATATGAATGAAAAGATGCCTTTAATTTATTCAATAATAAATAGTCAAGTACAAAATTATGTCCCTAGAATTAACAATTGTTGGGAATCCGCCCATGCCGCTGATATTTCAATTTTCAGATGGCAGCGGAATCGGCATGCACGGGTTCGACGTTCATCGCATGAACGTTGTTTCGAGACCTTTCGTAATTAGGTAAGAATTAAAACTTTTAAAACTATTAGGAAGATCAGATCTTCACCTTGCGCGAGTAGATGATCACCGCAAATCTGAATTCGTGGTTTTGGAAGAGGGTTCGCTTGAAGCCGTTCAAACGTCCGGCCTCTACGGGTATCCACACGAAGCAGGATCCGATCCAAGCTCTCTATCTCACCGGGGTGCTAGCTCCCTTGCAGAGATAGCTTTGATGGCTAATGTCCTCTCTTTCAATCAACTCTTGATTGCACTAGAGAGGAGGAAGAAGAAGGATGAAGAAGAGGAAGAAGATCAAAGCCCTTCGCAGCCTTCTTCTCTCCACACGCGTTGAAGCCAAGAGGAAGGAGAAGGGATGCCGCCAAGCTTCAACTTGCTTGCACCTTGCTTGCGGCCCAACCAAGGGAGGAGAGGGGATGATGGCGGCAGCAAGAGGAGGAAGAGAGCTCTACCTAGGGCGCCGGCCCTAGGTCCCTTTTATAAGCATCAAGGGCTCCTCCAAAGTAGGAGCCCTAGATGATTTTCCAAAGAGGGGGGCGCCGGCCCCCTCTCTTGTGCCGCACCAACCAAGATGAGAGGGGCTTATGCCCCTCTTACTTGGTTAACCTAATCCTCTTCCAAAGAGGATTAGGTGCCTCTCTCATGGTTTAATCCTAATCTAATTAGGATTAGCCAAATTGGGTTCAATCTACGCTAGTCCTAATCCAATTAGGACTTGAATGAATCATGACTTAATTGAACTCTTCAATCCTAATCCAATTAGGAGTCATGTTGATTTATAAGATTAATAATTAATTTAGACTTAAGGAATCCTAATCCAATTAGGATTTGTTTAATTTTAGTCCTAATCCAATTAGGACTTTATTTGAATCCGAAGTCCTAATCTAATTAGGATTTCTAGGAATCCTACTCCAAGTAGGAATTCAATTTTAATTCAAAATTTCTAATCTCATTAGGATTGTAGGAATCCTATTCCAAGTAGGAATCCCAGTCCTACTCCAACTAGGATTCCCAGTCCTAATCCAATTAGGACTCTAGGAATCCTACCCGAAGTAGGATTTGTGTTTAAGTCCAATTAATTAATTTCCTTTGTTCCTTCTTCAACTTCTTATCAATCAAATTGATTTCTTGTGATTCCTAATCACGATTTCAACCATCGGATCGGTCAATACTTCTAGTGTGTGTGACCCCATAGGTTCTATTCTGACTGGTAGTGAGATATATTGGGATCTCTATCTCAATATCATTGAAAACTCCTTTCAATGGGTTGGAACGATTCCAACTCAACTCGTTAGGGTTTATCGATCATCAAGATAATCCCTATGAGTCCCACCATCCACCAGTGACACCTAGCAGCATATAGTGGCTACCCAGCAGAATGGAATGATGAACCTCTAGGTGCAGTTAACATGTGATACAGTCCTACTATCGTGGATCCCTACAGGACGGAGGTCATGGACAACTCGTCAAACTCCATCGTCTGTCATATGTCAAGATTTATTCGACTCGAGTTCGATAGTGGAAAACTCTTTTTTCACTTTTATATTACTGCCCTGGCCAAGGTCTTAGAACTCAGTCTAACAAATCACATAGGATCACTCCTCTTCTATCAAGGTCGATAGATTCCTTATAGGTGCATACCCTACTCCTACAGTGAACCTACTGCAGCCAATCTACACTGCATGGACCCATATGGCTAGAGACCATGTATGTGTGCAGTCAAACTACAATAACCTCACTGTGAGTAGCCGAAGCACCGCAGGTCAAAGGACCAGTCACACTACTGCAACATCAAGCAAGTCACTGACGAGTGGATAGACATCCAAGTGACTTCTTGTCTTGGTCACGCTCCGTACCCTTGTTCTCTAACAAGCACCTGCACTATCACTTCAGTGTCCCTACACTGTGGACTCAAGTCTCGTCCATCCAGAAGGAAAGTGATCTGTGCACTGATCGGATCGATCACCGTCCTCGTGATGATCCATTGATCAGGAGCATTTAGAAATTAATCACTAATGATACATGGCTCAAATTCTCAACTCTTGAGAATATGTATCATCATCTTATTAATTTCTTGGACGATTCATAGACACATAAACAATATGAATGAAAAAGATGCCTTTTATTTATTCAATAATAAATAGTCAAGTACAAAATTATGTCCCTAGAATCAACAATGTGTCAGCCAAATTGGCTTCTAGGGCATACATCTAACAATCTCCCACTTGCACTAAAGCCAATTAGTCATATATCTTAGGCCCATCTTCTCAAGGTGGGCTTCAGTCTTTTGCTGACTCAGCTGCTTAGTGAACGGGTCCGCCACGTTATCCGCGGATTCTACTCTCTGCACCTCTACATATTTTTTCTCCACATAGTCGCGTATGAGGTGAAAGCGCCGCTCTATATGCTTAGACTTCTGATGAGACCTTGGCTCCTTAGCAAGAGCTATGGCGCCATTATTATTGCAGTAGAGTGTTATGGCATCCGATGTCATTACATCCAACTCTGCAATGAATTTCTTGAACCAGAAGCCTTCCTTAGCAGCTTCAGAGGCGGCGATGTATTCGGCTTCCATAGTAGAATCAGCAATGATCGGTTGTTTAGAACTCTTCCAATTTACCGCACCACCATTGCACAAGAACACATATCCAGATGTTGACTTCCTGTCATCGACATCAGTCATGAAGTCTGAATCTGTGTACCCTTCTACCTTTAACTCTGATGATCCTCCAAATACCAAGAATAAATCTTTAGTTCTTCTCAAGTACTTAAGAATATTCTTCACAGCTGTCCAGTGTTCTTCACCTGGATTCGACTGATATCTGCTTGTGACACTCACAGCAAGAGCTATATCAGGTCGTGTACACAGCATGGCATACATGAGGCTTCCTATTGCCGATGCATAGGGAATCTTGCTCATGCGTTGAATCTCTTCAGATGTGTTGGGGCACATCTTCTTGGAGAGATGAATTCCATGCCTAAGGGGTAAGAGACCCCTCTTGGAGTTTTCCATACTGAACCTCTTCAGCACCTCCTCTATGTACATTTTCTGTGAAAGGCCAAGCATCCTTTTAGATCTATCTCTATAGACCTTTATTCCCAAAATATAGGATGCTTCCCCAAGGTCTTTCATGGAGAATTCTTTTGACAACCAGACCTTGACCGAGGTTAGCATGGAAATATCATTCCCAATCAGGAGAATGTCATCTACGTACAGTACGAGAAAAACGACAGCACTCCCACTAACCTTTTTGTAAATACATGGTTCCTCCTCGTTTTTGATGAAATCAAACGTTTTGATTGCATCATCGAAACGAGTGTTCCAACTCCGAGAGGCTTGCTTTAGTCCATAGATGGACCTTTGCAGCTTGCAGACCTTGTGATCTCCATCACTGGAAGTGAAACCCAAAGGCTGTTCCATATAGATATCTTCATCAAGATATCCATTCAGGAAAGCAGTTTTCACATCCATCTGCCAGATTTCATAATCATGAAATGCTGCAATGGCAAGCAATGTTCGAATGGATTTTAGCATGGCTACAGGTGAAAAGGTCTCCTGATAGTCAATGCCTTCGCGCTGACTATACCCTTTCGCCACAAGCCTTGCCTTATAGGTCTCTACCTCTCCATCCGAACCTATTTTCCTTTTGTAGATCCATTTGCATCCAATAGGTACAATACCTTCTGGTGGATCTACTAAGGTCCAGACTTGGTTGGAATGCATGGAGTCTATCTCTGACTTCATAGCTTCCAGCCATTTCTCGGAATCGATATCAGATATCGCCTCGCTGTAGGTTTTGGGATCCTGTATGTGATCCCTATCTCCCACTAGGAACATTTTCTCGGTATCCTCTTCTAGTATACCTAAGTATCTATCGGGAGGATGGGAGACCCTACTAGATCTACGAGGTGGTTGAGGGACATCGTGTACTGGCTCTTTATGAATGGGTTCTATAGGATCCATGACTCGTTGCTTTTCGGAGACTTTCTCTTCAAGCTCAATTTTCCTCCCACTGCCTCTATCAAGGATAAACTGATTTTCCAAGAAGATGGCATGACGGCTCACAAACACATTGTGATCCTCTGAGATGTAAAAATTGTATCCTAATGACTCTTTAGGATATCCTATAAAACGAGCACTTATGGTCCTAGCCTCTAGTTTGTCCGCCTGTAGTCTCTTGACGTGGGCCGGACATCCCCAAATCTTGAGATGACCCAGACTTGGTTTCTTACCATGCCATATCTCATACGGTGTGGTAGGAACGGATTTAGAGGGAACTCTATTCAATAAATAAATCGCTGTGAGTAAGGCATCTCCCCAAAGGAACATAGGTAAATCAGTGAAGCTCATCATGGACCTGACCATGTCCAACAGGGTCCGATTTCTCCTCTCTGACACCCCGTTGAGTTGAGGTGTACCCGGAGGTGTCCATTGTGAGACTATGCCGTTTCCTTTGAGATAGTCCCGGAATTCCCCACTAAGGTATTCTCCTCCTCGATCTGATCGAAGAGCCTTAAGAGGTTTTCCGGTTTGTTTTTCTACTTCATTCTTGAACTCTTTGAACTTTTCAAAAGACTCAGACTTGTGTCTCATAAGATACACATACCCATACCGTGAATAATCATCGGTAAAGGTAATGAAGTAAGAATAACGTCCCCTGGCTAGCACATCGAATGGGCCACATACATCTGTATGTATTAGGGTAAGTATTTCAGTGGTCCTCTCCCCATGTCCTACAAAGGGCAGTCTAGCCATTTTTCCTTGAAGACAGGACTCGCAAGTTGGATATGACTCGGAAGTCAATGAGCCGAGAAGCCCATCTTTATCCATTTTGTTCATTCTGTCTTCTCCAATATGGCCAAGTCTGAGGTGCCACAAATATCTTTGGTTTATCTCATCTCTGGATCTCTTGGATCCTTTGGCACTCACATCTTGCTCGGTAACATTCACAGATACATCCATATGTAAATGATAGAGACTGTCAATCATGAAACCACGTGCGACTATTTTATTTCTCAAATAAATAGAACAGCAGTCTTTGTCAAATGTAAAAACATGACCTTCCTGTGCTAGACATGAAACAGAAATCAAATTTCTGCTAGCAACAGGTACATAATAGCAGTCTCTAAGTATTAAACTAAATCCAGACGGTAGTCGCAGATGGTAGGTGCCCACAGCCACAGCAGCAACTTTTGCCCCGTTGCCAACCCGAAGGGTTACCGCACCTTCCGCCAGCCTTCTACTTTCCTTTAGACCCTGCATGGTAGTGCACAGATGAGCACTAGAACCAGAATCTATAACCCAACTAGAAGTAGAAGAAACCGTTAGATTAGTTTCAATTATGAACAAGTCTATACCTTCTGAAGGTGTGTCACCTTTCTTGTTCTTCAGGCTCTCGAGGTATGAAGGACAGTTTCTCTTCCAGTGGCCTTCGACATTGCAGTGGAAATATTTTCCTTTGTCGTTAGCCTTTTTCTTTTGAACTTCCTTCTTTGGCTTCTTGTCTTTCTTCTGCTTCTTAGCAGGCTTCTTTTTCTTCCAAGTAGACTTTCTCTTGGAACCAGAAGTCAACTCAGCAGCAAGGACATTGCCCCTTGAACCTTTCAAGGCTCCCTCAGCAGTTACCAACATGTTGATTAGTTCAGTCTTAGTGCATTCAATCTTATTCATGTGGTAGTTTACTATAAACTGACCAAATGAATCAGAAAGTGACTGTAGGATCAAATCCACTTGTAATTCCTTGTGCATGTCCATACCAAGCTTCTCAAGCTCCTCTAGATCCTTGATCATAGTCAGACCGTGATCATGGACAGACTGCCCTTCGCGCATCTTTGTCTTGAAGAGCCTCTTGGACACTTCAAAACGAGCTGTGCGACTCTGCTCACCATACAACTCTTGCAGGTGTGCCAGTATGTCCCTAGCAGTCTTTATATTTTCATGCTGGCATTGGAGTTCATTAGACATGGATGCCATCATATAGCATTTTACTCTAATGTCATCATCCAACCACTTTTTATGCATTTCACGCTGAACATCAGTAGGACGTGCTGGTAGTGTGGGGATATCTGAATCGAGTATGTAGCCTATCTTCTCACAGTCCAAAACTATTTTGAGATTTCTAAGCCAGTCTTTGTAATTGGTTCCGGTCAGTCGGTTGGTCTCAAGAATACGGGTCAAAGGGTTTGAAGCCGACATTGTATCTGCAGAGAGTAAAGATTCTAGTTAGACTTTTGTACTTGATCCTAATCTGTTCTAAGGTCTTTTTAGAACAAATGTAACTCCTACTATTTTCTCGAATCCCTCACACTCCCCTGGTAGGGAAACGGAAATCCCACACGACTAGGGTTTCTAGTGGGTACTGCGGTCCCACCAATTTACATGCCACCTCACCTAACAGTTATTGGTGACACATAGATGGATGAGTGTACAACTCTTGTACAATGCTTCTCAAGCATGTTGCAGTGTAACTTGGTCTCTAAGCCATGATGACCTCACCTAACAGTTATTGGTCCCATTTCTTAGTTAAGTCAGACCCACCGTATAACCGTAGGAATAAAGTCGTCATTGGGTCCTCACCTAACAGTTATTGGTGCCCAACCCCACCTTTACCCTACAACATCTCATGTCTATAGAGAGGTCTAGCCCCCCAATGCAACTTGACCACTGTATCCAGCCGAGACAAGTCAACATCAGAAAGGCCTTAGCAGCTCTACTACAGTGGAAGACCTATTGACTTAATATTGGTTAATCAGGTCTTAGTGTTTGCAACTTGAACCTTTCATAAGAGGTAATCGAACAATTGGCCAGGTAAGCAGGTGGGAGGCTCTCCTTACTCAGAGAGTAAGGTCCTAATTAAGTAACCACCTTTCATGCTTTCCTAGACACCAATTAGATCAATTAATCTAATATGACTTGCTCATGTCGGTTCACTCTCGACTTGATTGAGGAGGTTTTGATTTAGGTCTCAATTGGGTTTGCTACATCACATGTAAACCTATCTACCCGACTCGCATTCACATCACATGCAAACGGCACATCACAGGCAGTTATAATCGCAGCATCAAATTAAAGCTAAACTTTAACTAGGTGATGATCATGGATTCTAATTAGGTCGTATTACAAGCACATGCACAACAATCGATCAAGTGGTCTTCAACTCTTGAATTGGTTCCAAGCCTCCTTGATTCGATCCTTGATCAACTCTTGATCCCATCGCCATCAACCGCTTAGATCACCTTTCATCTCATGCCTTTGCTTCAACTTGACCGTTGATGTACATCTCATCACAGAAATACAACCAGATGTAAAATAAAAATAAAAATAAATTACATCTCCTTTTAGGAGGCACGCAGGCCTCTCAAAATATCAAATAGGATGCATGCAAGCATCTGAAAAATTACATGACATCGCAGATCACATCGCAGGTCATTACATTTGATACCAAAAGGGTTTGAATCCTATGATCATCACCGTATGCAACAATTATAATTTTCAGATCTGAAAACTAACTGATTATATCATGACATAGGTCGCTGATCATGCTAATCATGATTCTAAACTTTGTAATCCCATTAACAATGCAATTAGAATCATCTTTTTATCACATAAAAATCAGCATGCAAAAATCAGCACCCCTGAAAAATCTGCATGCAGAATTTTTCAGCATGCATGATCATTCAATTTTCAGATCTAATAAGCCTTTAGATATTTAATTCTTACCTTAATCTATGAAGCCTAGGCTCTGATACCACTGTTGGGAACCCGCCCATGCCGCTGATATTTCAAAAATATTTCAGATGGCAGCGGAATCGGCATGCACGGGTTCGACGTTCATCGCATGAACGTTGTTTCGAGACCTTTCGTAATTAGGTAAGAATTAAAACTTTTAAAAACTATTAAGAAGATCAAATCTTCACCTTGCGCGGGTAGATGATCACCGCAAATCTGAATTCGTGGTTTTGGAAGAGGGTTCGCTTGAAGCCGTTCAAACGTCCGGCCTCTACGGGTATCCACACGAAGCAGGATCCGATCCAAGCTCTCTATCTCACCGGGGTGCTAGCTCCCTTGCAGAGATAGCTTTGATGGCTGATGTCCTTCCTCTCAATCAACTCTTGATTGTGCTTAGAAGGAGGAAGAAGAAGGATGAAGAAGAGGAAGAAGATCAAATCCCTTCGCAGCCTTCTTCTCTTCACACGCGCTGAAGCCAAGGAAGAAGACCAAGAGGAGGGAGACGCCTCCTCTTCTTTTCCCTTTGCTGATGGCGGCTGAACCAAGGGAGGAGAGGGAGAGGGTGGCCACGGCTTGGAGAAAGAGGGATCTACTTACTTGGGGCCGGCCCTAGTCCTCCTTTTATAAGGAGTGGAGCTCCTAACAATTAGGAGCTCCAAGACAATCTTCCAAAGAGGGAAGGGGGGCGCCGGCCCCTCTCTTCATGCCGCACACAAGGAGAGGAGGAGGGGCGTGATCCCTCCTTCTTGTGATGCCCTAATCCTCTTCCAAAGAGGATTGGGTGCCTCTCTTATGGTTTAATCCCAATCCAATTAGGATTAGCCAAATTGGGTTCAATCTATGCTAGTCCTAATCCAATTAGGACTTGAATGAACCATGACTCAATTGAACTCTTCAATCCTAATCCAATTAGGAGTCATGTTGATTCATTAGATTAATAATTAATTTAGACTTAAGGAATCCTAATCTAATTAGGATGTATTTAATTTTAGTCCTAATCCAATTAGGACTCTATTTGAATCCGAAGTCCTAATCCAATTAGGATTTCTAGGAATCCTACTCCAAGTAGGAATCCAATTTTAATTCAAAATTCCTAATCTCGTTAGGATTGCAGGAATCCTATTCCAAGTAGGAATCCCAGTCCTACTCCAACTAGGATTCTCAGTCCTAATCCAATTAGGACTCTAGAAATCCTACCCGAAGTAGGACTCAGGTTTCAAGTCCAATTAATTAATTCCTTTTCCTTCTTCAACTTCTTATCAATCAAATTGATTTCTTGTGATTCCTAATCACGATTTCAACCATCGGATCGGTCAATACTTCTAGTGTGTGTGACCCCATAGGTTCTATTCTGACTGGTAGTGAGATATATTGTGATCTCTATCACTATATCATTGAAAACTCCTTTCAATGGGTTGGAACGATTCCAACTCAACTCATTAGGGTTTATCGATCATCGAGATAATCCCTGTGAGTCCCACCATCCACCAGTGACACCTAGCAGCATGTAGTGGCTACCCAGCAGAATGGAATGATGAACCTCTAGGTGCAGTTAACATGTGATACAGTCCTACTATCGTGGATCCCTACAGGACGGAGGTCATGGACAACTCGTCAAACCCCATCGTCTGTCATATGTCAAGATTTATTCGACTTGAGTTCGATAGTGGAAAACTCTTTCTCCACTTTACTGCCCTGGCCAAGGTCTTAGAACTCAGTCTAACAAATCACATAGGATCACTCCTCTTCTATCAAGGTCGATAGATTCCTTATAGGTGCATACCCTACTCCTACAGTGAACCTACTGCAGCCAATCTACACTGCATGGACCCATATGGCTAGAGACCATGTATGTGTGCAGTCAAACTACAATAACCTCACTGTGAGTAGCCGAAGCACCGCAGGTCAAAGGACCAGTCACACTACTGCAACATCAAGTAAGTCACTGACGAGTGGATAGACATCCAAGTGACTTCTTGTCTTGGTCACGCTCAATACCCTTGTTCTCTAACAAGCACCTGCACTATCACTTCAGTGTCCCTACACTGTGGACTCAAGTCTCGTCCATCCAGGAGGAAAGTGATCTGTGCACTGATCGGATCGATCACCGTCCTCGTGATGATCCATTGATCAGGAGCATTTAGAAATTAATCACCAATGATACATGGCTCAAATTCTCAACTCTTGAGAATATGTATCATCATCTTATTAATTTCTTGGACGATTCATAGACACATAAACAATATGAATGAAAAAGATGCCTTTTATTTATTCAATAATAAATAGTCAAGTACAAAAATATGTCCCTAGAATCAACAATGTGTCAGCCAAATTGGCTTCTAGGGCATACATCTAACAAAGTTATCCTCAATATCAATTGCCCAACTTTTAAAAATGGTTATCACATAACAGGGGCTCCTCTCCCTATATTTCCTCAATATGTGATATTCTAGTTCCGCATTCTTGTGAAAGAACTCATAAAAAAGAGCAAGGTAAGATCTGTGAGAAAGAAATAGAAGAGAGATGAGAAAGAGAGTTATGAGAGAGAGATTACAAGGGAGTAGAGAGAGGAAGAGGGCTTGGTTAAGAGGTTATGTGTAAAAGAGAAATGGAAGATTGAAGAGAGAATTATGAGAGAAAAGTGACCATGAGAAGCGGTAGGCAAACGTGTGAACCAAAAGAAACACAGAGAGAGAGGGATAAGGTTGGTTTAGGTTGAGGTTTAGAATCTTCTAATTGGGCTGATCTAATAGGTTGTGTTAGTAGGTCATTATCTAGCCATTACACAAATAATGGTGACCATGAGAAATCTCCAATCATCAAGCCATTGCCACAAGTCATGGAGCTAATGAGAGATGAGATGGTAATATGTGTGATAGAAAAAAATATTTTCAACCCGAACATGTTGTCTCAAACCACCAAATATTTATGATGGCGAAACTACTATTACCATCGACACGAGGTTTGCCAAAACAACACGTAAGAAAGAAAAAGGAGGAAGGTGGGGAGGGGCAAGGGGAAGAAAAGAGAAGGGCACAGGGAGAGGAGGCTTCTCGGCTAAAAAAAAATAGCAATGAGGCTAGGGCTAAGGGATGCTTGAAAAGGAGAGGGAGTTGTGGAGTCTCTATGAAAAAAACTAGAGAAAGACTATTTAGATTTTATTGTTATATAGATGAAATTATTAAAAAATAATAGTTTGGAGAAAAGCTCCCTCTCTATTCTCCTCTAAACTGCTCTAGAGCATACATGTACGGGCCATGATTAACTATAGGTAGGGGACCATGCAACCATCAATATAGCCAGTTATGGCCAAATACTTATAATGAAAGAATCTTAAGTCCTTTACTTAGGATTCGATATGACCCTGCATGCCACTACAAACTATTGTTGTTTAGATGCTATTGTTGCTTTCTAGACTAATAAAGAAATTATGTCCAAGTATAGACTCTCATTTGTTGCCTTCCTACTATAAAATAAAATATTACAAAAAACTATACTCTAACATATACTAATTCCTAACTAATTGATAAAAAATGGACATCCAATTCGACAAAATAATTTTTATTTGTATTTTTCAAACGATAATTTTACCCCATAAAATCAAAATCTACTCCAAAATTGAACACCTAATTCAAAAATTAAACTCAGTTACCAAACTAATTGTTATAACCTAATCTAATCAAGCAACTCGTCTATAACCCATCTTTTTTGATGAATGTGTCACAATCAAAAATAACTTAAAATAAGAAGGTATTGGAATATACTTTATAGAAATACATAAATGACATACCAAGCATCCTTAAGTACAAATATGAATTATTGCCATGATAGGCTATTCTATATTGTACCTAGAATGTTGCATGTTGAATGCAGTTAGTTGAAAATTCTAAGATATGTACAAGCCAAAACAAACAATATATTTATAAATTGCCTGGATGAATTTCTATAAAAAAATTGAGTTTTGTAGTAGTATAGATAATTGTACAATTAAATCTTGTCCCTTAGTTATACAAAGGATAAATAGGTGGTTTGTTAACCAATACTATCCATTATTATTAAGGGGACCCCAATGCATGAGGATACTCCCACTATAAGGTATGGAGAGGGTTACGCTTGTGTGCAGAGGCGTTGCTTCCGTATTTTTAACCTATGGAACCTAAAGTCATAATGGAGTAATCTTATACCATTACACCAAGACTCGCTCTCTAAATCTGTTGTAACTAAAAAAAAATGAAACCTAGGACTAGTATCTCTCTCACTATTATAGATCTCTATTCACCATCTATCATTATGTATCAACCTATCATAGCTAAGGATGAAACTTCTATACAACACAATAATATGGAAAGAAACAGATTGAAATGCAAATTTTAAGTAGAAGACAAGTTGAATCAGAGTGAAAAATTTTGATACCTTAAAATTACTGGAGTAAGGAGAAAAGATTAAAACTTCATAGAATCACAAATTGAACATAGGAAAGAACATTCATAGAGGACTCAAACGTTTAACCACAAAAATTAAAAAGGAAAGGGTGAGAGATGGGAAGGGAGGAGGGAGGAAAGAGCAAGATCATGGGATTTCAAAAAGGGGTGTGTTGATTATGTAAGAGGAATTAGCGAAAGTGCTTGTTAAGCAAAAGAGATAAGGAAGGGAGATGTGACAAGAAGAGAGAGAGATAGGAAGATAAGTATTTCAAATGAAAGAAGAAATACATGGGATTTGAGAAGAGGAGGTGCTAAGGATTGGAGATATTAGGAAGTAAATACTAGTAGCCTTCACCTCCTCTTTCTATCCTACACGAGACTTTGAGTCTCTCTCATTGAATATTGATGGCCCTTGTCTTTCATCCCCTTCTTAAATTCCAAAGTCTCCATCATAAAAAGTACGAGCAAGAGCATGAAAGAAAATAGGGACAAAATAGACTTGGCATAAAAAAAAAACATTGAATTTATAAAAAGTTACATATATTTTGCCACTTGTAATCAATAATTGTGGCATATTATTAGTACCATTGGACTAGAAAAATAGAACTATGCTATTGGCTTCAAAAATATGAACATCCAGGAAAAATATTTATCAAACCAAAAGTCAAAGAAATTAACAACTAATATACCAAATCAATTAGTAGTATGCTCTAACTCAAACCAAAGTTTCAATCTTAAAATAACATTATTAAATTTGAAAGATTGACTCTTCTTACAAGGTCCTTTCAAACATGATGTAAAAGTCAATAAAAGTAGAATACCTTTAAGATTCTTTAAAATCGATAGTCGCACAATCTTCAGAGGGTGTGGGCCTAGGAGAACCATCAATCGGCAAAAAGTTGAGATAAAGAATACAGCCTTCATAGCAACCATATTCAACAAGGCTGCGCTGATCTTCCTTCATCAGACAACCATTGTTATGCGTGAGCAAAAGCCTACTTTCTTCAAATTCCTCTTTCTTTGCGATCTCTCTCTTCAAACCACTAACAGTTTCTTCATCTCCCACCTCTATATAGAAAAACCTACCAGTGAGTATCTCTATTTCCAATCTCATCTTGTCTTGCATTTCTTGGACTCTGTTGACCTTTTTATAGAGGGGTCTATCCTTAGTGCAATCTACTTATTGAGACATATGGCAATCATGCTCCACTTTATATCACGACTATATCAAATAAGATTTTTAGAAGATATATACTTGGAATATTATTAATTATAAACTAAAATATTATAATTCATTAATTTTTGGTAATTGTTATTAGGATTTATTTAGTAACTTTGAATTTCTATATATCTAATTGGCAAGGCCAAAATAGGGTGCATCGAATAATGCAAATTAATAAAGAATGTGTAAACCTAATTTTTTTATGTCATTCAAAAAATGATATGTCATCCTTATTAGGATAAGCACCGCAAGAAAGTTTTGTACGAAATAACTTTCAATAGATGTTATTTTTGCAATTAACTGCCATAACTATTGTTTGAATACTTAGAAGGACATTATTCATATAGAAATCTATTAGTAGCCACTGTCCAAAGGTAGTTATTGCTAAATTTAACCATTTCCTCAGTTGCAAAATTCTTCTAGGTATGTTTTTCTTTGTACTCGCTCTTGTTAGAAATATGCCCTAGAAGCCAATTTGGCTGACGCATTATTTTGTTTTGGGACATAAATTTGTACTTGACCTAATAATGAATTTATTAGGATGGGCATTCTTTTCATTCATGTTCTTATGTGTCCATGAATCGTCCAAGGAATTAATAAGATGATGACGCATATTCTCAAGAGTTGAGAATTTGAGGCATATGCCATTGGTGATTAATTCCTGAATTGCTTCTGATCGATGGATCCATCACGAGAGACGGTGATCGATCCGCTGAGATTAGTTCACAGATCACTTAGTCAAATAGATGAGTCTTGAGTCCACAGTGTAGGGACACTGGAGTGATTGTGTTAGCGCTTGTTAGAGAACAAGGATACTGAGCGTGACCAAAGCAAGTAGTCACTTGGATGTCTATCCACTCGTCAGTGACTTACTTGATGCTGCAGTTGTATTATTGGTCCTTTGACCTGCAATGCCTCGGCTATTCACAGTGAGGTTGCTGTAGTTTGACGAGCACATAAATATGGGCCCTATCCATTTGGGTCCTTGTGGTGCAGATTAGCTGCAGTAGGTTCATTGCAGGAGTAGGGGTGCATCTAGATGGAATCTATCGACCTTGATAGATTAGGAGAGATCCTATGTGATTTATGAGACTGAGTTCGTAAATCCTTGGCCAAGGTAGTTTTTGGAAAAAGAGTTTTCCAATCTCGAACTGGAGTCGAATAAATTTTACATATGACAGATGATGGAGTTTGACGAGTTATCCATGGCCTCCATCCTGTTGGGATCCACGATAGAGGGACTGTATCATATGCTAACTGCACCTAGAGGTTCATCTATTCTACTCTGCTGGGTTGCCACTATATGCTGCTAGGTGTCACTGGTGGATTGTGAGACTCAGAGGCATTCACTTGATGATCAGTGAACCCGAATGAGAAGAGTTGGAATTGTTCTAACCCATTGAAAGGAGTTTCAATGATATTGTGATAGGGATCACAACATATCTCACTACTGTTAGATGTATGCCCTAGAAGCTAATTTGGCTGACACATTGTTGATTCTAGGGACATAATTTTATACTTGACTATTTATTATTGAATAAATAAAAGGCATCTTTTCATTCATATTGTTTATGTGTCTATGAATCGTCCAAGAAATTAATAAGATGATGATACATATTCTCAAGAGTTGAGAATTTGAGCCATGTATCATTGGTGATTAATTTCTAAATGCTCCTGATCAATGGATCATCACGAGGATGGTGATCGATCCGATCAGTGCACAGATCACTCTCCTTCTGGATGGACGAGACTTGAGTCCACAGTGTAGGGACACTGAAGTGATAGTGCAGGTGCTTGTTAGAGAACAAGGGTACTGAGCGTGACCAAGACAAGAAGTCACTTGGATGTCTATCCACTCGTCAGTGACTTGCTTGATGTTGCAGTAGTGTGACTGGTCCTTTGACCTGCGGTGCTTCGGCTACTCACAGTGAGGTTATTGTAGTTTGACTGCACACATACATGGTCTCTAGCCATATGGGTCCATGCAGTGTAGATTGGCTGCAGTAGGTTCACTGTAGGAGTAGGGTATGCACCTATAAGGAATCTATCGACCTTGATAGAAGAGGAGTGATCCTATGTGATTTGTTAGACTGAGTTCTAAGACCTTGGCCAGGGCAGTAATATAAAGTGGAGAAAGAGTTTTCCACTATCGAACTCGAGTCGAATAAATCTTGACATATGACAGACGATGGGGTTTGACGAGTTATCCATGACCTCCGTCCTGTAGCGATCTACGATAGTAGGACTGTATCACACGTTAACTGCACCTAGAGGTTCATCATTCCATTCTGTTGGGTAGCCACTACATGCTGCTAGGTGTCACTGGTGGATGGTGGGACTCATAGGGATTATCTTGATGATCGATAAACCCTAACGAGTTGAGTTGGAATCGTTCCAACCCATTGAAAGGAGTTTTCAATGATATTGAGATAGAGATCACAATATATCTCACTACCAGTCAGAATAGAACCTATGGGGTCACACACACTAGAAGTATTGACCGATCCGATGGTTGAAATCGTGATTAGGAATCACAAGAAATCAATTTGATTGATAAGAAATTGAAGAAGGAACAAAGGGAATTAATTAATTGGATTTAAACACAAATCCTACTTCGGATAGGATTTCTAGAGTCCTAATTGGATTAGGACTGGGAATCCTAGTTAGAGTAGGACTGGGATCTCTATTTGGAATAGGATTCCTACAATCCTAATGAGATTAGAAATTTTGAATTGGATTCCTACTTGGAGTAGGATTTCTAGAAATCCTAATTAGATTAGGACTTCGGATTCAAATAAAATCCTAATTGGATTAGGACTAAAATTAAACAAATCCTAATTGGATTAGAATTCCTTAAGTCGAAATTAATTATTAATCTAATGAATCAACATGACTCCTAATTAGATTAGGATTGAAGAGTTCAATTAAGTCATGATTCATTCAAGTCCTAATTGGATTAGGACTAGCGTAGATTGAACCCAATTTGGCCAATCCTAATTAGATTAGGATTAAACCATGAGAGAGGCACCTAGAAGAGGATTAGGTTAACCAAGTAAGAGGGGCATCAGCCCCTCTCCACATGGCTAGGGCGACATGAAGAGAGGGGGCCGGCGCCCCCTCTTTGGCAAATTGTCTTGGAGCTCCTAATTGTTAGGAGCTCCACTCCTTATAAAAGGAGGACTAGGGCCGGCCCCAAGAGAGAAGCTCTCTCTTCCTCCTCCAAGCCGTGGGCATCCTCATCCTCCCTTGTTTCAGCTGCAAGCAAGAGAGAAGCCAAAGAAAGGGTGGCGGCCTCCTTCCCTCCTCTTCCTCCATCCAATGCAGGGAGATAGAAAGAAGGCTGCTGGGGTTTGGATCTTCTTCCTCTTCTTCATCCTTCTTCTTCCTCCTCTCAAGTACAATCAAGAGTTGATTGAAAGAGAGGAGATCAGCGATCAAAGTGTTAGATGTATGCCCTAGAAGCCAATTTGGCTGACACATTGTTGATTCTAGGGACATAATTTTGTACTTGACTATTTATTATTGAATAAATAAAAGGCATCTTTTCATTCATATTGTTTATGTGTCTATGAATCGTCCAAGAAATTAATAAGATGATGATACATATTCTCAAGAGTTGAGAATTTGAGCCATGTATCATTGGTGATTAATTTCTAAATGCTCCTGATCAAAGGATCATCACGAGGACGGTGATCGATCCGATCAGTGCACAGATCACTCTCCTTCTGGATGGACGAGACTTGAGTCCACAGTGTAGGGACACTGAAGTGATAGTGCAGGTGCTTGTTAGAGAACAAGGGTACTGAGCGTGACCAATACAAGAAGTCACTTGGATGTCTATCCACTCGTCAGTGACTTGCTTGATGTTGCAGTAGTGTGACTGGTCCTTTGACCTGCGGTGCTTTGGCTACTCACAGTGAGGTTATTGTAGTTTGACTGCACACATACATGGTCCCTAGCCATATGGGTCCATGCAGTGTAGATTGGCTGCAGTAAGTTCACTGCAGGAGTAGGGTATGCACCTATATGGAATCTATCGACCTTGATAGATAAGGAGAGATCCTATGTGATTTATAAGACTGAGTTCGTAAGACCTCGGCCGGGGCAGTATACACAGTGGAGAAAGAGTTTCTCACTATCGAACTCGAGTCGAATAAATCTTGACATATGACAGACGATGGGGTTTGACGAGTTGTCCATGACCTCCGTCCTGTAGGGATCCACGATAGTAGGACTGTATCACATGTTTAACTGTACCTAGAGGTTCATCATTCCATTCTGCTGGGTAGCCACTACATGCTGCTAGGTGTCACTGGTGGATGGTGGGACTCATAGGGATTATCTTGATGATCGATAAACCCTAATGAGTTGAGTTGGAATCGTTCCAACCCATTGAAAGGAGTTTTCAATGATATAGTGATAGAGATCACAATATATCTCACTACCAGTCAGAATAGAACCTATGGGGTCACACACACTAGAAGTATTGACCGATCCGATGGTTGAAATCGTGATTAGGAATCACAAGAAATCAATTTGATTGATAAGAAGTTGAAGAAGAAACAAAGGGAATTAATTAATTAGACTTAAACACAAATCCTACTTCGGGAGGGATTCCTAGAGTCCTAATTGGATTAGGGCTGGGAATCCTAGTTGGAGTAGGACTGGAATTCCTACTTGGAATAGGATTCCTACAATCCTAATGAGATTAGAAATTTTGAATTAAAATTGGATTCCTACTTGGAGTAGGATTCCTAGAAATCCTAATTGGATTAGGACTTCGGATTCAAATAGAGTCCTAATTGGATTAGGACTAAAATTAAATACATCCTAATTAGATTAGGATTCCTTAAGTCTAAATTAATTATTAATCTAATGAATCAACATGACTCCTAATTGGATTAGGATTGAAGAGTTCAATTGAGTCATGGTTCATTCAAATCCTAATTGGATTAGGACTAGCATAGATTGAACCCAATTTGGCTAATCCTAATTGGATTGGGATTAAACCATAAGAGAGGCACCCAATCCTCTTTGGAAGAGGATTAGGGCATCACAAGAAGGAGGGTTCACGCCCCTCCTCCTCTCCTTGTGTGCGGCATGAAGAGAAGGGCCGGCGCCCCCCTTCCCTCTTAGGCAATATGTCTAGGGCTCCTAGATTGTAGGAGCCCTAGATGGCTTTATAAGGAGGCATGAGGCCGGCGCCCTAGCCAAGAGCTCTCTTCCTCCTCTTGCTGCCGCCACCAGCCCCCTCCTCTCTTGGTTCAGCCGCAAGCAAAGGGAGAGCAAAGTCCAAGCGTTGGCGTCATCCTCTTCCTCCAATCCTTCTTCCAACGCAGGGAAAAGAAAGAAGGCTGCAGAAGCTGTGTTCTTCTTCCTTGAGTCCCTTCTTCTTCTTCCTCCTCTCAAGCACTTTCAAGAGTTGAAAGAAAGAGAGGAGATCAGCCATCAAAGGAAGTCTCTGCAAGGGAGCTAGCATCCCGGGGAGACGAGAAAGCTTTGATCGGTCCTCTGCTTCGTGTGGATACCCGTAGAGGCCGGACGTTTGAACGGCTTCAAGCGAACCCTCTTCCTAAAACCACGAATTCAGATTCGCGGTGATCATCTACCCGCGCAAGGTGAAGATTTGATCTTCCTATTAGTTTTAAAAGGATTTAATTCTTACCTAATTACGAAAGGTCTCGAAACAACGTTCATGAGATGAACGTCGAACTCGTGCATGCCGATTCCGCTGCCATCTGAAAAATTTTTGAAATATCAGCGGCATGGGCGGGTTCCCAACAGTGGTATCAGAGCCTAGGCTTCGTAGATTAAGGTAAGAATTAAATATTTAAAGGCTTATTAGATCTGAAAATTGATTGATCATGCATGCTGAAAAATTCTGCATGCAGATTTTTTTCAGGGGTGCTGAATTTTTACATGCTGATTTTTATGTGATAAAAAGATGATTCTAATTGCATTGTTAATGGGATTACAAAGTTTAGAATCATGATTAGCATGATCAGCGACCTATGTCATGATATAATCAGTTAAGTTTCAGATCTGAAAATTATAATTGTAGCATACGGTGATGATCATAGGATTCAACCCCTTTTGGTATCAAATGTAATGACCTGCGATGTGATCTGCGATGTCATGTAATTTTTCAGATGCTTGCATGCATCTTATTTGATGTTTTGAGAGGCCTGCGTGCCTCCTAAAAGGAGATGTAAATTATTTTTATTTTTATTTTACATCTGGTTGTATTTCTGTGATGTAATGTACATCAACGATCAAATCGAAGACGATGCATGAGATGAACAGGGGTCTAAGCGGTTGATGGCGATGGGATCAAGAGTTGATCAAGGATCGAATCAAGGAAGCTTGGATCCAATTCAAGAGTTGAAGACCACTTGATCGATTGATGTGCATGTGCTTGTAATACGACCTAATTAGAATCCATGATCATCACCTAGTTAAAGTTTAGCTTTAATTATTGCCGCGATTATAACTGCCTGCAATGCGCCGTTTGCATGTGATGTGAATGAGAGTCGGGTAGATAGGTCTACATGTGATGTAGCAAACCCAATTGAGACCTAAATTAAAACCTCCTCAATCAAGTCGAGAGTGAACCGACATGAGCAAGTCATATTAGATTAATTGATCTAATTGGTGTCTAGGAAAGCATGAAAGGTGGTTACTTAATTAGGACCTTACTCTCTGAGTAAGGGGAGCCTCCCACCTGCTTACCTGGCCAATTGTTCGATTACCTCTTATGAAAGGCTCAAGTTGCAAACACTAAGACCTGATTAACCAATATTAAGTCAATAGGTCTTCCACTGTAGTAGAGCTGCTAAGGCCTTTCTGATGTTGACTTGTCTCGGCTGGATACAGTGGTCAAGTTGCATTGGGGGGCTGGACCTCTCTATAGACATGAGATGTTGTAGGGTAAAGGTGGGGTTGGGCACCAATAACTGTTAGGTGAGGACCCAATGACGACTTTATTCCTACGGTTATACGGTGGGTCTGACTTAACTAAGAAATGGGACCAATAACTGTTAGGTGAGGTCTTCATGGCTTAGAGACCAAGTTGCACTGCAACATGCTTGAGAAGCATTGTACAAGAGTTGTACACTCATCCATCTATGTGTCACCAATAACTGTTAGGTGAGGTGGCATGTGAATTGGTGGGACCGCAGTACCCACTAGAAATCCTAGTCGTGTGGGATTTCCGTTTTCCTACCAGGGGAGTGTGAGGAATTCGAGAAAATAGTGGGAGTCATATTTGTTCTAAAAGACCTTAGGACAGATTAGGATCAAGTACAAAAGTCTAACTAGAATCTTTACTCTCTGCAGATATAATGTCGGCTTCAAACCCTTTGACCCGTATTCTTGAGACCAACCGACTGACCGGAACCAATTACAAGGACTGGCTTAGAAATCTCAAAATAGTTTTGGACTGTGAGAAGATAGGCTATATACTCGATTCAGATATCCCCACATTACCAGCACGTCCCACTGATGTTCAGCGTGAGATGCATAAAAAGTGGTTGGACGATGACATTAGAGTAGAATGCTATATGATGGCATCTATGTCTAATGAACTCCAATGCCAGCATGAAAATATAAAGACTGCTAGGGACATACTGGCACACCTACAAGAGTTGTATGGTGAGCAGAGTCGCACAGCTCGTTTTGAAGTGTCCAAGAGGCTTTTCAAAGCGAAGATGCGCGAAGGGCAGTCTGTCCATGATCACGGTCTGACCATGATCAAGGACTTAGAGGAGCTTGAGAAGCTCGGTATGGACATGCACAAGGAATTGCAAGTGGATTTGATCCTACAGTCACTTCCTGATTCATTTGGTCAGTTTATAGTAAACTACCACATGAATAAGATTGAATGCACTAAGACTGAACTAATCAACATGTTGGTAACTGCTGAGGGAGCCTTGAAAGGTTCAAGGGGCAATGTCCTCGCTGCTGAGTTGACTTCTGGTTCCAAGAGAAAGTCTACTTGGAAGAAAAAGAAGCCTGCAAAGAAGCAGAAGAAAGACAAGAAGCCAAAGAAGGAAGTTCAAAAGAAAAAGGTGAAGGGTTTTAGCATGTTATAATGCGCAGCGGAAGTTAGGAATTTTAAAAATTTCTTGATAAAGTTCCTTAACATAAAACCCTTATAAGCCAAGATCACCTTAATGGAAGCAATCAAATAATATAATATAAATGCAGAAATAGAAGTACCTCTAACGCTAATCCAATATGCAGAATTTTCACTAGGTGCCCAAGTGTTCACCCTCCAACGTTGATCCACACGAAAACTTGATTTAAGTCTTAAGCTCCAAAGACTTTGATCCTTAATGCAGAATTCTTAAAGAACTCTAATGGCTTGCTTTCCTTTCTTTCTATTTTTCTTTAACCTTCTAGAATCACTTCTAATCCTTTTGTCCTAAAGAAGACCACCTTGTCTTGGCTTAGGACACACTAGAAGCAATGCTAGAAAGAAAGAAACTAATGTAAGAAAGAAAGAAGAGAGGAGTGGGGTGGAGTTGGAATGATGAAACCCATGGAGTGCTAGCCTATTTATAATAGGTGTAGGGATGCATCTCCAAGGGATGCATCCCATCCACACATCCTTTCATGAAAGGACATCATCTAAGGGCCATATCAAATAAGAGGAGGTGCAGATCAAGTGAAGAGGTGTATCAAATGATATGTCCTTTCATGTGGTGCCATATTTTGACCAAGTCAACATCACATGCTAATCACATGTCCATCATGCCTCACCTCTTGATCTTTCATGATGATGATCCAAGGGCTCCAATGCAAGGCGCCATTTACTTGACCCATTATGTCTTCATCCAATGGTGGGATTAAGATCCAATGGTCAATTATGATAGCCATCCTCTAACCCAATCCAATTGGGTTAAACCAACTCTCCATTATGTCTTCATCCAATGGTAGATCAAGATCTAACGGTCTAGATTGAATGATTTATTAAATCTAATCCAATTAGACTCAAACCAAGCCAATTAGGTGCCAACTCTTGGCTAACCCATATTAGAAGATGATCTAATCAAATTAGATCAATTAAGAATCAGATTCGAATCCAATTCGAATCAAGAGCTAAGGGTTTGCAACACCTGCTAGGATGTCTATTTTGCAAACATGATCTAATCCAATTAGACCCTTAATAAGTTTTCTTGTGTGTGACCCATTGGGTTCCATACTTAGCCAGCAATAGGTGTGAGTGCAAGTTGACCCAACTTGATTAGAACTCTTCTAATCGATTTAAGTCCAAACTGCGCGAACCCAAACTTAACCATTAGAATCCTTTCTAATTGGTGATCGAATTAAACTCTTTAATTCGATCAAACCTATAAGACAAGATTGACGTCTAGCAACGTGTCATGTCTACCCGGAAAATATAGAATTTGGTGGAAATACCAAAAATACCCTTCAGTGGCAAGTTACCATGCAATTCAATCCTTTAATCAAACTGCATCCCAAATATGTATATGAGTATGAATATATGTCAAACTCAATTTCATATTCATATTTTTCTCAATCTTTTAATGATAATTCAAATAATGAAACATTAGAAACTCTTTCTAATTTTCATTCTGCTTTGATCAAAGGCTTCCTGAATTATCATATGATTAGAATAAATAGGATGCTATCTTCTCTTACTAGAAGTGATTAATTCCTTGTTGACCTACTCATAATCTTCGTACACAATTCACCATATCCAGAAGACCTCGTACATAACTTATTGTCATGAATGAGTGTAAACCAAAATATGGGTTCATGTGCACAAGATACCATGGTGATCTCAGGTCATAGGATCAGTTGCATAACTCCCACTAAGAGAATCATCTTTTGACATGTAAGTAAGACTTCATAAGATTTCTCTTTGTAGGTCAATTCAGTGAACTCATTCCTCTAATGAGCACCCACATCTTTATATTAGTGTCTCCACACAAATGATTGTGAGATCAATCATCCTCTGCATCGAGCATACATAAGACATGCCAGTCTTTCCGGTAATCATTGATTCCCGACTCAATGTACCAATGACTGGAAATATTTAAGATTAGGATTTTAGGATTTTAAGTCTCACTAGTATGATCTCATCATAGTCTTAAAACCATTGCCCTAATCTAAGGAGTTTATCATAAATATAATCAACAGCATATGATAAAACATAACGCCTTTATTCATATTTAAATGTCATGTACATGATTTGGACAAATCAAAAGAAAAAACCTTTCACAATACATATTGCGATTGGCTTGTAGGGCATCTACTCTTTCAAAAGGCTAACGACAAAGGAAAATGTTTCCACTGCAATGTCGAAGGCCACTGGAAGAGAAACTGTCCTTCATACCTCGAGAGCCTAAAGAACAAGAAAGGTGACACACCTTCAGAAGGTATAGACTTGCTCATTATTGAAACTAATCTAACGGTTTCTTCTACTTCTAGTTGGGTTATAGATTCTGGTTCTAGTGCTCATTTGTGCACTACCATGCAGGGTCTAAAGGAAAGTAGAAGGCTGGCGGAAGGTGCGGTAACCCTTCGGGTTGGCAACGGGGCAAAGGTTGCTGCTGTGGCTGTGGGCACCTACCATCTGCGACTACCGTCTGGATTTAGTTTAATACTTAGAGACTGTTATTATGTACCTGTTGCTAGCAGAAATTTGATTTCTGTTTCATGTCTAGCACAGGAAGGTCATGTTTTTACATTTGACAAAGACTGCTGTTCTATTTATTTAAGAAATAAAATAGTCGCACGTGGTTTTATGATTGACAGTCTCTACCATTTACATATGGATGTATCTGTGAATGTTACCGAGCAAGATGTGAGTGCCAAAGGATCCAAAAGATCCAGAGATGAGATAAACCAAAGATATTTGTGGCACCTCAGACTTGGCCATGTTGGAGAAGATAGAATGAACAAAATGGATAAAGATGGGCTCTTAGGCTCATTGACTTCCGAGTCATATCCAGTTTGCGAGTCCTGTCTTCAAGGAAAGATGGCTAGACTACCCTTTGTAGGACATGGGGAGAGGACCATTGAAATACTTACCCTAGTACATACAGATGTATGTGGCCCATTCGATGTGCTAGCCAGGGGACGTTATTCTTACTTCATTACCTTTACCGATGATTATTCACGGTATGGGTATGTGTATCTTATGAGACACAAGTCTGAATCCTTTGAAAAGTTCAAAGAGTTCAAAAATGAAGTAGAAAAACAAACTGGAAAACCTCTTAAGGCTCTTCGATCAGATCGGGGAGGAGAATACCTTAGTGGGGAATTCCGGGACTATCTCAAAGAAAACGGCATAGTCTCACAATGGACACCTCCGGGTACACCTCAACTCAACGGGGTGTCAGAGAGGAGGAATCGGACCCTATTGGATATGGTCAGGTCCATGATGAGCTTCACTGATTTACCTATGTTCCTTTGGGGAGATGCCTTACTCACAGCAATTTATTTATTGAATAGAGTTCCCTCTAAATCCGTTCCTACCACACCGTATGAGATATGGCATGGTAAGAAACCAAGTCTGGGTCATCTCAAGATTTGGGGATGTCCGGCCCACGTCAAGCGACTACAGGCGGACAAGTTAGAGGCTAGGACCATAAGTGCTCGTTTTATAGGATATCCTAAAGAGTCATTAGGATACAATTTTTACGTCTCAGAGGATCACAATGTGTTTGTGAGCCGTCATGCCATCTTCTTGGAAAATCAGTTTATCCTTGATAGAGGCAGTGGGAGGAAAATTGAGCTTGAAGAGAAAGTCTCTGAAAAGCAACGAGTCATGGATCCTATAGAACCCATTCATACAGAGCCAGTACACGATGTCCCTCGACCACCTCGTAGATCTAGTAGGGTCTCCCATCCTCCCGATAGATACTTAGGTATACTTGAAGAGGATACTGAGGAAATGTTCCTAGTGGGAGATAGGGATCACATACAGGATCCCAAAACCTACAACGAGGCGATATCTGATATCGATTCCGAGAAATGGCTGGAAGCTATGAAGTCAGAGATAGACTCCATGCATTCCAACCAAGTCTGGACCTTAGTAGATCCACCAGAAGGTATTGTACCTATTGGATGCAAATGGATCTACAAAAGGAAGATAGGTTCGGATGGAGAGGTAGAGACCTATAAGGCAAGGCTTGTGGCGAAAGGGTATAGTCAGCGCGAAGGCATTGACTATCAGGAGACCTTTTCACCTGTAGCCATGCTAAAATCCATCCGAACATTGCTTGCCATTGCAGCATTTCATGATTATGAAATCTGGCAGATAGATGTGAAAACTGCTTTCCTGAATGGATATCTTGATGAAGATATCTATATGGAACAGCCTTTGGGTTTCACTTCCAGTGATAGAGATCACAAGGTCTGCAAGCTGCAAAGGTCCATCTATGGACTAAAGCAAGCCTCTCGGAGTTGGAACACTCGTTTCGATGATACAATCAAAACGTTTGATTTCATCAAAAACGAGGAGGAACCATGTGTTTATAAAAAGGTTAGTGGGAGTGCTGTCGCTTTTCTCGTACTGTACGTAGATGACATTCTCCTGATTGGGAATGATATTCCCATGCTAACCTCGGTCAAGGTCTGGTTGTCAAAAGAATTCTCCATGAAAGACCTTGGGGAAGCATCCTATATTTTGGGAATAAAGGTCTATAGAGATAGATCTAAAAGGATGCTTGGCCTGTCACAGAAAATGTACATAGAGGAGGTGCTGAAGAGGTTCAGCATGGAAAACTCCAAGAGGGGTCTCTTACCCCTAAGGCATGGAATTCATCTCTCCAAGAAGATGTGCCCCAACACATCTGAGGAAATTCAACGCATGAGCAAGATTCCTTATGCATCGGCAATAGGAAGCCTCATGTATGCCATGTTATGTACACGACCTGATATAGCTCTTGCTGTGAGTGTCACAAGCAGATATCAGTCGAATCCAGGTGAAGAACACTGGACAGCTGTGAAGAATATTCTTAAGTACTTGAGAAGAACTAAAGATTTATTCTTGGTTTTTGGAGGATCATCAGAGTTAAAGGCAGAAGGGTACACAGATTCAGACTTCATGACTGATGTCGATGACAGGAAGTCAACATCTGGATATGTGTTCTTGTGCAATGGTGGTGCGGTAAATTGGAAGAGTTCTAAACAACCGATCATTGCTGATTCTACTATGGAAGCCGAATACATCGCCGCCTCTGAAGCTGCTAAGGAAGGCTTCTGGTTCAAGAAATTCATTGCAGAGTTGGATGTGATGACATCAGATGCCATAACACTCTACTGCGATAATAATGGCGCCATAGCCCTTGCTAAGGAGCCAAGGTCTCATCAGAAGTCTAAGCATATAGAGCGGCACTTTCACCTCATACGCGACTATGTGGAGAAGAAATATGTAGAGGTGCAGAGAGTAGACTCCGCAGATAACGTGGCAGACCCTTTCACTAAGCAGCTGAGTCAGCAAAAGACTGAAGCCCACCTTGAGAAGATGGGCCTAAGATATATGACCAATTGGCTTTAGTGCAAGTGGGAGATTGTTAGATGTATGCCCTAGAAGCCAATTTGGCTGACACATTGTTGATTCTAGGGACATAATTTTGTACTTGACTATTTATTATTGAATAAATAAAAGGCATCTTTTCATTCATATTGTTTATGTGTCTATGAATCGTCCAAGAAATTAATAAGATGATGATACATATTCTCAAGAGTTGAGAATTTGAGCCATGTATCATTGGTGATTAATTTCTAAATGCTCCTGATCAAAGGATCATCACGAGGACGGTGATCGATCCGATCAGTGCACAGATCACTCTCCTTCTGGATGGACGAGACTTGAGTCCACAGTGTAGGGACACTGAAGTGATAGTGCAGGTGCTTGTTAGAGAACAAGGGTACTGAGCGTGACCAATACAAGAAGTCACTTGGATGTCTATCCACTCGTCAGTGACTTGCTTGATGTTGCAGTAGTGTGACTGGTCCTTTGACCTGCGGTGCTTCGGCTACTCACAGTGAGGTTATTGTAGTTTGACTGCACACATACATGGTTCCTAGCCATATGGGTCCATGCAGTGTAGATTGGCTGCAGTAAGTTCACTGTAGGAGTAGGGTATGCACCTATATGTAATCTATCGACCTTGATAGATAAGGAGAGATCCTATGTGATTTATAAGACTGAGTTCGTAAGACCTCGGCCGGGGCAGTATACACAGTGGAGAAAGAGTTTCTCACTATCGAACTCGAGTCGAATAAATCTTGACATATGACAGACGATGGGGTTTGACGAGTTGTCCATGACCTCCGTCCTGTAGGGATCCACGATAGTAGGACTGTATCACATGTTTAACTGTACCTAGAGGTTCATCATTCCATTCTGCTGGGTAGCCACTACATGCTGCTAGGTGTCACTGGTGGATGGTGGGACTCATAGGGATTATCTTGATGATCGATAAACCCTAATGAGTTGAGTTGGAATCGTTCCAACCCATTGAAAGGAGTTTTCAATTATATAGTGATAGAGATCACAATATATCTCACTACCAGTCAGAATAGAACCTATGGGGTCACACACACTAGAAGTATTGACCGATCCGATGGTTGAAATCGTGATTAGGAATCACAAGAAATCAATTTGATTGATAAGAAGTTGAAGAAGAAACAAAGGGAATTAATTAATTAGACTTAAACACAAATCCTACTTCGGGAGGGATTCCTAGAGTCCTAATTGGATTAGGGCTGGGAATCCTAGTTGGAGTAGGACTGGAATTCCTACTTGGAATAGGATTCCTACAATCCTAATGAGATTAGGAATTTTGAATTAAAATTGGATTCCTACTTGGAGTAGGATTCCTAGAAATCCTAATTGGATTAGGACTTCGGATTCAAATAGAGTCCTAATTGGATTAGGACTAAAATTAAATACATCCTAATTAGATTAGGATTCCTTAAGTCTAAATTAATTATTAATCTAATGAATCAACATGACTCCTAATTGGATTAGGATTGAAGAGTTCAATTGAGTCATGGTTCATTCAAATCCTAATTGGATTAGGACTAGCATAGATTGAACCCAATTTGGCTAATCCTAATTGGATTGGGATTAAACCATAAGAGAGGCACCCAATCCTCTTTGGAAGAGGATTAGGGCATCACAAGAAGGAGGGTTCACGCCCCTCCTCCTCTCCTTGTGTGCGGCATGAAGAGAAGGGCCGGCGCCCCCCTTCCCTCTTAGGCAATATGTCTAGGGCTCCTAGATTGTAGGAGCCCTAGATGGCTTTATAAGGAGGCATGAGGCCGGCGCCCTAGCCAAGAGCTCTCTTCCTCCTCTTGCTGCCGCCACCAGCCCCCTCCTCTCTTGGTTCAGCCGCAAGCAAAGGGAGAGCAAAGTCCAAGCGTTGGCGTCATCCTCTTCCTCCAATCCTTCTTCCAACGCAGGGAAAAGAAAGAAGGCTGCAGAAGCTGTGTTCTTCTTCCTTGAGTCCCTTCTTCTTCTTCCTCCTCTCAAGCACTTTCAAGAGTTGAAAGAAAGAGAGGAGATCAGCCATCAAAGGAAGTCTCTGCAAGGGAGCTAGCACCCCGGGGAGACGAGAAAGCTTTGATCGGTCCTCTGCTTCGTGTGGATACCCGTAGAGGCCGGACGTTTGAACGGCTTCAAGCGAACCCTCTTCCTAAAACCACGAATTCAGATTCGCGGTGATCATCTACCCGCGCAAGGTGAAGATTTGATCTTCCTATTAGTTTTAAAAGGATTTAATTCTTACCTAATTACGAAAGGTCTCGAAACAACGTTCATGAGATGAACGTCGAACTCGTGCATGCCGATTCCGCTGCCATCTGAAAAATTTTTGAAATATCAGCGGCATGGGCGGGTTCCCAACACAAAGCTATCTCTGCAAGGGAGCTAGCACCCCGGTGAGATAGAGAGCTTGGATCGGATCCTGCTTCGTGTGGATACCCGTAGAGACCGGACGTTTGAACGGCTTCAAGCGAATCCTCTTCCAAAACCACGAATTCAGATTTGCGGTGATCATCTACCCGCGCAAGGTGAAGATCTGTTCTTCCTAATGTTTTAAAAAGTTTTAATTCTTACCTAATTACGAAAGGTCTCGAAACAACGTTCATGCGATGAACGTCGATCCCGCACATGCCTCTTCCGCTGCCATCTGATTTAATTTTTGAAATATCAGCGGCATGGGCGGGTTCCCAACAGTGGTATCAGAGCCTAGGCTTCGTAGATTAAGGTAAGAATTAAATATCTAAAGGCTTATTAGATCTGAAAATTGAATGATCATGCATGCTGAAAAATTCTGCATGCAGATTTTTCAGGGGTGCTGATTTTTTTACATGCTGATTTTTATGTGATAAAAAGATGATTCTAATTGCATTGTTAATGGGATTACAAAGTTTAGAATCATGATTAGCATGATCAGCGACCTATGTCATGATATAATCAGTTAGTTTTCAGATCTGAAAATTATAATTGTTGCATACGGTGATGATCATAGGATTCAACCCCTTTTGGTATCAAATGTAATGACCTGCGATGTGATCTGCGATGTCATGTAATTTTTCAGATGCTTGCATGCATCTTATTTGATGTTTTGAGAGGCCTGCGTGCCTCCTAAAAGTAGATGTAATTTATTTTTATTTTTATTTTACATCTGGTTGTATTTCTATGATGTGATGTACATCAACGATCAAGCTGAAGCAAAGGCATGAGATGAAAGGTGATCTAAGCGGTTGATGGCGATGGGATCAAGAGTTGATCAAGGATCGAATCAAGGAGGCTTGGAACCAATTCAAGAGTTGAAGACCACTTGATCGATTGATGTGCATGTGCTTGTAATACGACCTAACTAGAATCCATGATCATCACCTATTTAAAGTTTAGCTTTATTTGATGTTGCGATTATAACTGCCTGTGATGTGCCGTTTGCATGTGATGTGAATGCGAGTCGGGTAGATAGGTTTACATGTGATGTAGCAAACCCAATTGAGACCTAAATCAAAACCTCCTCAATCAAGTCGAGAGTGAACCGACATGAGCAAGTCATATTAGATTAATTGATCTAATTGGTGTCTAGGAAAGCATGAAAGGTGGTTACTTAATTAGGACCTTACTCTCTGAGTAAGGGGAGCCTCCCACCTGCTTACCTGGCCAATTATTCGATTACCTCTTATGAAGGGCTCAAGTTGCAAACACTAAGACCTGATTAACCAATATTAAGTCAATAGGTCTTCCACTGTAGTAGAGCTGCTAAGGCCTTTCTGATGTTGATTTGTCTCGGCTGGACACAGTGGTCAAGTTGCATCGGGGGGCTGGACCTCTCTATAGACATGAGATGTTGTAGGGTAAAGGTGGGGTTGGGCACCAATAACTGTTAGGTGAGGACCCAATGACGACTTTATTCCTACGGTTATACGGTGGGTCTGACTTAACTAAGAAATGGGACCAATAACTGTTAGGTGAGGTCTTCATGGCTTAGAGATCAAGTTACACTGCAACATGCTTGAGAAGCATTGTACAAGAGTTGTACACTCATCCATCTATGTGTCACCAATAACTGTTAGGTGAGGTGGCATGTAAATCGGTGGGACCGCAGTACCCACTAGAAACCCTAGTCGTGTGGGATTTCCGTTTTCCTACCAGGGGAGTGTGAGGAATTCGAGAAAATAGTGGGAGTCACATTTGTTCTAAAAGACCTTAGAACAGATTAGGATCAAGTACAAAAGTCTAACTAGAATCTTTACTCTCTGCAGATACAATGTCGGCTTCAAACCCTTTGACCCGTATTCTTGAGACCAACCGACTGACCGGAACAAATTACAAGGACTGGCTTAGAAATCTCAAAATTGTTTTGGACTGTAAGAAAATAGGCTATATACTCGATTCAGATATCCCCACACTACCAGCACGTCCTACTGATGTTCAGCGTGAGATGCATAAAAAGTGGTTGGATGATGACATTAGAGTAAAATGCTATATGATGGCATCCATGTCTAATGAACTCCAATGCCAGCATGAAAATATAAAGACTGCTAGGGACATACTGGCACACCTGCAAGAGTTGTATGGTGAGCAGAGTCGCACAGCTCGTTTTGAAGTGTCCAAGAGGCTTTTCAAAGCGAAGATGCGCGAGGGGCAGTCTGTCCATGATCACGGTCTGATTATGATCAAGGACCTAGAGGAGCTTGAGAAGCTCGGTATGGACATGCACAAGGAATTACAAGTGGATTTGATCCTACAGTCACTTTCTGATTCATTTGGTCAGTTTATAGTAAACTACCACATGAATAAGATTGAATGCACTAAGACTGAACTAATCAACATGTTGGTAACTGCTGAGGGAGCCTTGAAAGGTTCAAGGGGCAATGTCCTTGCTGCTGAGTTGACTTCTGGTTCCAAGAGAAAGTCTACTTGGAAGAAAAAGAAGCCTGCTAAGAAGCAGAAGAAAGACAAGAAGCCAAAGAAGGAAGTTCAAAAGAAAAAGGCTGACGACAAAGGAAAATATTTCCACTGCAATGTCGAAGGCCACTGGAAAAGAAACTGTCCTTCATACCTCGAGAGCCTGAAGAACAAGAAAGGTGACGCACCTTCGGAAGGTATAGACTTGCTCATAATTGAAACTAATCTAACTGTTTCTTCTACTTCTAGTTGGGTTATAGATTCTGGTTCTAGTGCTCATTTGTGCACTACCATGCAGGGTCTAAAGAAAAGTAGAAGGCTGGCGGAAGGTGTGGTAACCCTTCGGGTTGGCAACGGGGCAAAAGTTGCTGCTGTGGCTGTGGGCATCTACCATCTGCGACTACCGTCTGAATTTAGTTTAATACTTAGAGACTGCTATTATGTACCTGTTGCTAGCAGAAATTTGATTTCTGTTTCATGTCTACCACAGGAAGGTCATGTTTTTACATTTGACAAAGACTGCTGTTCTATTTATTTAAGAAATAAAATAGTCGCACGTGGTTTTATGATTGACAGTCTCTATCATTTACATATGGATGTATCTGTGAATGTTACCGAGCAAGATGTGAGTGCCAAAGGATCCAAAAGATCCAGAGATGAGATAAACCAAAGATATTTGTGGCACCTCAGGCTTGGCCATATTGGAGAGGACAGAATGAACAAAATGGATAAAGATGGGCTTTTAGGCTCATTGACTTCCGAGTCATATCCAGTTTGCGAGTCCTGTCTTCAAGAAAAAATGGCTAGACTGCCCTTTGTAGGACATGGGGAGAGGACCACTGAAATACTTACCCTAGTACATACAGATGTATGTGGCCCATTCGATGTGCTAGCCAGGGGACGTTATTCTTACTTCATTACCTTTACCGATGATTATTCACGGTATGGGTATGTGTATCTTATGAGACACAAGTCTGAATCTCTTGAAAAGTTCAAAGAGTTCAAGAATGAAGTAGAAAAACAAACTGGAAAACCTCTTAAGGCTCTTCGATCAGATCGAGGAGGAGAATACCTTAGTGGGAAATTCCGGGACTATCTCAAAGAAAACGGCATAGTCTCACAATGGACACTCTGGGTACACCTCAACTCAACGGAGTATCAGAGAGGAGGAATCGGACCCTATTGGATATGGTCAGGTCCATGATGAGCTTCACTGATTTACCTGTGTTCCTTTGGGGAGATGCCTTACTCACAACGATTTATTTATTGAATAGAGTTCCCTCTAAATCCGTTCCTACCACACCGTATGAGATATGGCATGGTAAGAAACCAAGTTTGGGTCATCTCAAGATTTGGGGATGTCCAGCCCACGTCAAGAGACTACAGGCGGACAAACTAGAGGCTAGGACCATAAGTGCTCGTTTTATAGGATATCCTAAAGAGTCATTAGGATACAATTTCTACATCTCAGAGGATCACAATGTGTTTGTGAGCCGTCATGCCATCTTCTTGAAAAATCAGTTTATCCTTGATAAAGGTAGTGGGAGGAAAATTGAGCTTGAAGAGAAAGTCTCTGAAAAGCAACGAGTCATGGATCGTATTGAACCCATTCATACAGAGCCAGTACACGATGTCCCTCGACCACCTCGTAGATCTAGTAGGGTCTCCCATCCTCCCGATAGATACTTAGGTATACTAGAAGAGGATACCGAGGAAATGTTCCTAGTGGGAGATAGGGACACATACAGGATCCCAAAACCTACAATGAGGCGATATCTGATATCGATTCCGAGAAATGGCTGGAAGCTATGAAGTTAGAGTTAGACTCCATGCATTCCAACCAAGTCTGGACCTTAGTAGATCCACCAGAAGGTATTGTACCTATTGGATGCAAATGGATCTACAAAAGGAAGATAGGTTCGGATGGAGAGGTAGAGACCTATAAGGCAAGGCTTGTGGCGAAAGGGTATAGTCAGCGCGAAGGCATTGACTATCAGGAGATCTTTTCACCTGTAGCCATGCTAAAATCCATCCGAACATTGCTTGCCATTGCAGCATTTCATGATTATGAAATCTGGCAGATGGATGTGAAAACTGCTTTCCTGAATGGATATCTTAATGAAGATATCTATATGGAACAGCCTTTGGGTTTCACTTCCAGTGATGGAGATCACAAGGTCTGCAAGCTACAAAGGTCCATCTATGGACTAAAGCAAGCATCTCGGAGTTGGAACACTCGTTTCGATGACGCAATCAAAACGTTTGATTTCATCAAAAATGAAGAGGAACCGTGTGTTTACAAAAAGGTTAGTGGGAGTGCTGTCGTTTTTCTCGTACTGTACGTAGATGATATTCTCCTGATTGGGAATGATATTCCCATGCTAACCTCAGTCAAGGTCTGGTTGTCAAAAGAATTCTCCATGAAAGACCTTGGGGAAGCATCCTATATTTTGGGAATAAAGGTCTATAGAGATAGATCTAAAAGGATGCTTGGCCTTTCACAGAAGATGTACATAGAGGAGGTGCTGAAGAGGTTCAGCATGGAAGACTCCAAGAGGGGTCTCTTACCCCTAAGGCATGGAATTCATCTCTCCAAGAAGATGTGCCCCAACACATCTGAAGAGATTCAACGCATGAGCAAGATACCCTATTCATCGGCAATAGGAAGCCTCATGTATGCCATGCTGTGTACACAACCTGATATAGCTCTTGCTGTGAGTGTCACAAGCAGATATCAGTCGGATCCAGGCAAGAAGCATTGGATAGCTGTGAAAGAACAGTCTTAAGTACTTGAGAAGAACTAAGGACATGTTCTTGGTCTTTGGGAGAAGATCAGAGTTGAAGGTAGAAGGATGCACACATATTGATGATAGAAAGTCTACATCAGAATATGTGCAATTGTGGTTCAGTAAATTGGAAGAGTTCCAAACAACCGATCATTATAGATTCTACTTTAGAAGCTGAATGTTAAGCCGTATCTAAGGGTGCAGTGGAAACCTTCTGATTAAAAGTTAATTGCAGAGTTAGGTGTAATGTCATTAGATGCCATAACACTTTACTGCGATAACATTGGCACCATAGCACTAGCTATGGAGCCATGGTCTCATCAGAAATCCAAGCACATAGAGCGGCGCTTCCATTTCATACGCGACTATGATGTAGAGGTGCAGAGAGTAGACTCCACGGATAACGTGGCAGACCCGTTCACTAAGCAGCTGAGTCAGCAAAAGACTGAAGCCCACCTTGAGAAGATGGGCCTAAGATATATGACCAATTGGCTTTAGTGCAAGTGGGAGATTGTTAGATGTATGCCCTAGAAGCCAATTTGGCTGACACATTGTTGATTCTAGGGATATAATTTTGTACTTGACTATTTATTATTGAATAAATAAAAGGCATATTTTCATTGGTGTCTATGAATCGTCCAAGAAATTAATAAGATGATGATATATATTCTCAAGAGTTGAGAATTTGAGCCATGTATCATTGGTGATTAATTTCTAAATGCTCCTGATCAATGGATCATCACGAGGACGGTGATCGATTCGATCAGTGCACAGATCACTCTCCTTCTGGATGGACGAGACTTGAGTCCACAGTGTAGGGACACTGAAGTGATAGTGCAGGTGCTTGTTAGAGAATAAGGGTACTGAGCGTGACCAAGACAAGAAGTCACTTGGATGTCTATCCACTCGTCAGTGACTTGCTTGATGTTGCAGTAGTGTGACTGGTCCTTTGACCTGCGGTGCTTCGGCTACTCACAGTGAGGTTATTGTAGTTTGACTGCACACATACATGGTCTCTAGCCATATGGGTCCATGCAGTGTAGATTGGCTGCAGTAGGTTCACTGTAGGAGTAGGGTATGCACCTATAAGGAATCTATCGACCTTGATAGAAGAGGAGTGATCCTATGTGATTTGTTAGACTGAGTTCTAAGACCTTGGCCAGGGCAGTAATATAAAGTGGAGAAAGAGTTTTCCACTATCGAACTCGAGTCGAATAAATCTTGACATATGACAGACGATGGGGTTTGACGAGTTGTCCATAACCTCCGTCCTGTAGGGATCCACGATAGTAGGACTGTATCACACGTTAACTGCACCTAGAGGTTCATCATTCCATTCTGCTGGGTAGCCACTACATGCTGCTAGGTGTCACTGGTGGATGGTGGGACTCATAGGGATTATCTTGATGATCGATAAACCCTAACGAGTTGAGTTGGAATCGTTCCAACCCATTGAAAGGAGTTTTCAATGATATTGAGATAGAGATCACAATATATCTCACTACCAGTCAGAATAGAACCTATGGGGTCACACACACTAGAAGTATTGACCGATCCGATGGTTGAAATCGTGATTAGGAATCACAAGAAATCAATTTGATTGATAAGAAGTTGAAGAAGGAACAAAGGGAATTAATTAATTGGACTTAAACACAAATCCTACTTCGGATAGGATTCCTAGAGTCCTAATTGGATTAGGACTGGAAATTCTAGTTGGAGTAGGACTGGAATTCCTATTTGGAATAGGATTCCTACAATCCTAATGAGATTAGAAATTTTGAATTGGGTTCCTACTTGGAGTAGGATTCCTAGAAATCCTAATTAGATTAGGACTTCGGATTCAAATAAAATCCTAATTGGATTAGGACTAAAATTAAACAAATCCTAATTGGATTAGGATTCCTTAAGTCTAAATTAATTATTAATCTAATGAATCAACATGACTCCTAATTGGATTAGGATTGAAGAGTTCAATTAAGTCATGATTCATTCAAGTCCTAATTGGATTAGGACTAGCGTAGATTGAACCCAATTTGGCCAATCCTAATTAGATTAGGATTAAACCATTAGAGAGGCACCTAATCCTCTTTGGAAGAGGATTAGGTTAACCAAGTAAGAGGGGCATCAGCCCCTCTCCACATGGCTAGGGCAACATGAAGAGAGAGGGCCGGCACCCCCTCTTTGGCAAATTGTCTTGGAGCTCCTAATTGTTAGGAGCTCCACTCCTTATAAAAGGAGGACTAGGGCCGGCCCCAAGAGAGAAGCTCTCTCTTCCTCCTCCAAGCCATGGGCATCCTCATCCTCCCTTGTTTCAGCCACAAGCAAGAGAGAAGCCAAAGAAAGGGTGGCGGCCTCCTTCCCTCCTCTTCCTCCATCCAACGCAGGGAGATAGAAAGAAGGCTGCAGGGGTTTGGATCTTCTTCCTCTTCTTCATCCTTCTTCTTCCTCCTCTCAAGTACAATCAAGAGTTGATTGAAAGAGAGGAGATCAGCCATCAAAGCTATCTCTGCAAGGGAGCTAACACCCCGGTGAGATAGAGAGCTTGGATCGGATCCTGCTTCGTGTGGATACCCGTAGAGGCCGGACGTTTGAACGGCTTCAAGCGAACCCTCTTCCAAAACCACGAATTCAGATTTGCAGTGATCATCTACCCGCGCAAGGTGAAGATCTGATCTTCCTAATGTTTTAAAAAGTTTTAAATTCTTACCTAATTACGAAAGGTCTCGAAACAACGTTCATGCGATGAACGTCGATCCTGCACATGCCTCTTCCGCTGCCATCTGATTTAATTTTTGAAATATCAGCGGCATGGGCGGGTTCCCAACAACTACCAGACAGAATAAAACCTATGGGGTCACACACAATAGAGGATCTGATCGATCTAATGGTTGAATTGTGATTTGGAATCACAATAGTTTGTAATTGTCAATTTGATTGATAATTAGTTTAACCCACTAAGAGTTAGTGAGTTGAAGAAGGAATTAATTGTAATTGGATTGCAATTTGATTGAATCAATTGGACTTAATTAATTGGGCTCGATCTTATATGATAAGGTTCAAGAGTCCTACTTGGAGTAGGACACATAGATTCTAATTAGATTAGGACTTCAAATTATTAGAGTCCTACTTAGAGTATGATTCCTAAAGTTCTAATTGGATTAGGACTAAAATTATAAAAGTCCTAATTGGATTAGGACTAAAATTATATGAGTTCTAATTGGATTAGGATTCCTAGAGTCCTAATTAATTTTGGTCCAATAGATAAAGATGACTCCTAATTAGATTAGGATTCATGTGAATCAAATAGGGAGACTAATTGGGTTCTACTTAGATTAGTGTGGAGTGATTGATCATAACCCTATTTGATTTTGATGAGCTCAAAGCATTTGAGTATATCTTTTATTTACTAATGAATTCAATTGAGTGTTTCAGTGAAAATCTTGTGTAAAGTGTTTCTAGACTTGGTTCAAAATATTTTGGATAAGTTAAGAAGTCAGTTTGAACCAAAGTCTGAGACTCAAGTCGACTCCAGTATATTACGAGTCGACTCCAAGCGTATCAGAATCACTGGCACAGACTCGAGTCGACTCCGGACCATTACGAGTCGACTCCGACTGAGAACAGACAGACAGACAGAAGGACTCAACTTAGAACCTGTCAGCGAGTCGACTCCTGAAGTGCGCGAGTCGACTCCGATGCTTACCGGAGTCGACTCCGGAATAGTATGAGTCGACTCCAAGGAGTTACAGACAGAAAAGTCAGAGAGCGATTTGCGACCCTGAGATTCGAGTCGACTCCAGTGGAACACGAGTCGACTCCGATGGTTGGCAGGTCGACTCCAAAGAAAGCGAGAGTCGACTCTCAGCGGTACACAAGGCAAAAGTCAGAGAGCGTTTTTCGGACTCTGAGATTCGAGTCGACTCCCGCAATACGCGAGTCGACTCCGAGACACCGCGACTCCAAAGAAGACAGAAGACCAATTTGCTGTGTCTGAGAGCCGAGTCGACTCCAAGACAGCTCGAGTCGACTCCAAGGCAGCGGTACATCAAAAAGGCAGAAGACTAAGTTTCGGAAACTGAGAGCCGAGTCGACTCCGGAACAGTTCAAGTCGACTCCAAGACTGGACGAGCCAAAAGACAGAAGATCGGGAGTTCGGGCTCTGAGCGCTGAATCGACTCCCAGGATTGTCGAGTCGACTCGAGTGGACCAAGTTCAAAAATAGATCCATGGACTTCATGGGATGAGCCGACTCCGAAAATGCCAAGTCAGCTCCAGAAGTTGGCGAGTCGACTCCGGGTCAAGTCGAGTCGACTCCCAGTCGAAGAGGCTACTTTAATTCAAATCCGAAACAGTTGCCGAGTCGACTCCAGAAAAGCATGAGTCGACTCCCGCTACAGCCGAGTCGACTCCTGATCGCGCGAGTCGACTCCAACCCCAACGGACACATTGTCAGGATGTGCAGAGTGTACAGAACGGCTAGAAAGATGTGTCTAACGGCTAGTTTCCGTGGGGGAAGGCTTAAATAGCCACAGAAGACTGTAGCAAAGAAGAGAACAACTATTCCATTCAAAGAGATCAAGCATTCATTCTCTGCAAGTGGATTTTCAACAAAAAGAAGGAAGAGCGGCATTAACTCCATCCAACTTCCTCTTCCCAGCATTTAAAGAAGCCTCCTCCTGCATTCAAGTCGACCAAACATTCAAGAGGAGACCCGAAGCTCGAGAAGCCCTACTCAACTCCAACTCAAACGTGTTTGAGGGCTTCTAACTTCTCTTCAGTTTATATTGTTATTTATCTGCTTTTGAGAAGCTTTGTGTTTCTATTTGTCTCTTTTCTTTACATCTTGTCTTTGCTTGGTTCAATCGGGGGATTGAATCAAGAGTGTAGAGATTTGTTAGTGAGCCGAGTGTAAAACCAACGTGTAAGGGTTCGATTGTGATTCCGGAAAAACAATCGGGGTGGTTCTAGTCGGTGAGCCTGGAAAAACCGACCGAGTTCGTTGTGAGCTCGTAAAACAACAAGTTAGGTTGTGAGCTTGTAAAACAACCGGCTGTAATCCGGGGGGTTATAGTGAATTCCCAAGTGAGACTTGGGGAGTGGACGTAGGAGCAAGGGTTAGCTCCGAACCACTATAAAAATTTTGTGTTTGTGGTGTCTTGTGTTTCTTACTCTTACTCTCATCTCACTCACAGCACATAGCAACGAATTATTTATCTTGCTAAAGTTTGAATTAGTCATCCACAAATATTTTAATAGCTAAATTATTTTAAAACCCAATTCACCCCCCCTCTTGGGTTGTCTATCTGGGCAACAAGTGGTATCAGAGCCTAAACTCTTCTACCCTAAGAGTAAAAGATCGAAATGACAACCCCATTTGGATCTTCCCACATTGAGGGTCAGTCCACCCAAAGACCCCCTTTCTTTAATGGATCCGACTACTCATATTGGAAGGCTAGGATGAGAATATTTATCCAAGCCCAAGATTATGAGATGTGGACCATTATAGTGAATGGACCATACATCCCATCCATCTATGTAGAGGGTGTCAATGTACCCAAACTAGAAAAGGATTGGGATGATCATGACTTTAGGAAGGCACAACTCAATGCGAAAGCAATGAATGTGTTTTATTGTTCACTAGATAGGAATGAATTCAATAGGGTCTCTACTTGCAATTCTGCAAAAGAGATTTGGGATAGACTTGAAGTGACCCATGAGGGCACGAATCAAGTCAAAGAATCCAAGATAAATATATTGGTTCATAAGTATGAACTATTTAAGATGGATCCTAATGAAACAATCACATGCATGTTCACTAGGTTTACTGACATTGTCAATGGCCTAAAAAGCCTTGGCAAAAATTATACTAACAGTGATCTTGTCAGAAAAATTCTTCGCTGTCTACCAAGGTCATAGGAAGCCAAGGTGACGGCAATCCAAGAAGCTAAGCACTTGAACAAGCTTCCACTTGAAGAGCTCCTTGGATCCCTAATGACTCACGAGCTAACAATGAAGCAGCACAGCGAAGAAGAGTCCTCCCATAAGAAAAAGGTAATAGCTCTTAAATCTACATCATCTAACAAGGACTTGTCTTGCAGTAGCAGCAGTAAAGAAGAGGATCATGAGGGAGACGATGATGAAGTCCTATCATCAAAGGAGAGGCCCCTCAAATTCCTATCGCAAGGATAAAGGTAAGAAAAGAAAAAATGAGGGGATTGGGTGTTATGAGTGCAAGAAGCCGAGGCACATCAGAGTTGAGTGTCCCCTACTGAAGAAGGGGAGCAAGTACAAGAAGAAGAAAGCACTTGTCACCACCCTATCGGACTCCGACGCGTCATCATCATCATCGGATGATGAACAAGAAGAAAAGGCCAATTTCTGCTTCATGGCCAATGAAAATAAGGTAACGTCCGAATCGCATCTAGATTTTACATTTGATGAATTGTATGATGCATTTAATGAACTAATGATTGAATATAAGGCAATAAATCTTAAGAATAAAGAGCTAAAGACAGGTAACCAATCATACCTACATAAATATGATAAATTAGTTAAGGATAAGGACTCTATCACCAAAGAAAATTTAGAACTTAAGACAAGCAATCAACTCTTAACTCAAAAGACCAGTACCTTGAGTAAAGATAATGAAAAATTAACTAAGAAAATTTCAGAACTTAAAAATAATAAACAAATCTTAAACGAGAATCTCATAAAAGATTTAAACATTCTAAAAACCGAAAAACAAACTCTAACTAAAGAACTTGAAAAATACAAACCTTTGGTTGAAAAGTTTACATATAGTTCTGAAAAATTGAATATGATACTTAATAGTCAACGAGCAGTATTTAATAGAGCGGATTTAGGGTATAAACCAAAAAATAAGCAAAAACTTTTTAGTAACTTCTTTGTTAAAGCTGGGAAAAGTAAAACTAAGAAAATAACCTGTTTTTGTTGTGGAACCTTAGGACATAAAGCAAATGTGTGCGATTATAGAAAAGGTAAAACTAAAAAAAAAAATTAAAAGGGTATGGGTTCCAAAAGGAACCAACATGACTAACCATGAAGGACCCAAGAAAACTTGGGTACCTAAGATTATATGATCTGCTTGTGTAGGAGTGTCTTGCAGCCAAGGTCAACAAAAATTGCTGGTACTTGGATAGTGGCTGCTCAAGACACATGACGGGTGACAAGGACCAATTCTTCACCCTTGAAGCTAAGAAGGGAGGTGCTGTGACTTTTGGAGACAACAACCAAGGTCACATCATTGGTATTGGTAAAGTTCAAATTACCCCTTCTACTTTTATTGATAATGTTCGATTGTGGATGGTCTTAAGCATAATTTATTAAGCATTAGTCAATTATGTGATAGAGGCTATAATGTTATGTTTAAACCATCACTACGCATCATAACAAACCCAAATGACAATAGTTTAGTTTTTAAAGGAATAAGACGTGGGAATGTGTATGTTGTAGACCTTGAGGATCTTGCCAAACACAACCCATGCTTAGTTGTTAATGAAACTAAGGACAATGATGCTAGTTGGTTATGGCACCGTAAGTTAGGTCATGCTAGCATGGACACAATATCTAAACTAGTTAAAAGAGATTCCGTGATAGGTTTGCCAAAACTAAGGTTTGAAAAGAATAAAATATGTGAAGCTTGTCAATATGGCAAACAATCTAGGAACTCTTTTAAATCCATAAAATGTGTCTCTACCTCTAGACCTCTAGAATTACTACACATGGACTTATTCGGACCAACTAGAACAACAAACCTAGGTGGAAATAAATATGGTCTAGTTATTGTAGATGATTATTCTAGATACACTTGGGTCATGTTCTTAGCTCATAAGAATCAAGCTTTTTCAGTTTTCAAGAAATTTCATAAAGAAGTAACCAATGCTAGAGATACTTCAGTAGTAGCTATTAGAAGTGACCATGGTACTGAATTCGAAAATCAGTTATTTGATGAGTTTTGTAGTAAAAAGGGGATAACCCATAATTTTTCTGCACCTAGGACACCACAACAAAATAGAGTTGTGGAGAGAAAAAATAGAACTCTAGAGGAAATGGCTAGAACTATGTTGTGTGAAAGCAACCTTCCTAAGTATTTTTGGGGAGAAGCCATCAACACTGCATGTCATATATTAAATAGAGTTCTATTGAGACCCATTATAAAGAAAACACCTTATGAACTTTGGAAAAACAGAAAACCAAAGGTAAATTACTTTCATGTTTTTGGATGTAGGTGTTTTGTTCATAATAATGGGAAAGATAATCTAGGAAAAATTTGACTCTAAATCTGATGAGGGCATATTCTTAAGATACTCTACAACTAGTAAAGCCTATAGAGTCTTTAATAAAAGAACCCTAGTTATAGAAGAATCCATACATGTCGTTTTTGATGATTCTAGTGATATCTCCTCTAGTAAGAGGGTTAATTTTGATGATGATGCTGAAATTATTGAAGAAAAGATAGATGAGATGACATTACAAGATGATAATCAAAAATTAATTGAAGGTGCATCATCAAGCCAAGAGGCTATTGTGGATCATGGGCTAACTAAAGCTTGGAGGTATGCTCACGGGCATCCTAAGGAACTAATTCTAGATGATCCATCTCAACCGGTTAGGACTAGAGCATTCCTTAGAAATTTAAATAACCATCTAGCTTTTGTCTCACACTTTGAGCCCAAACACATAGAAGAAGCCGAAAATGATGTAAATTGGATAAATGCAATGCAAGAAGAATTAAACCAATTTACTAGAAACAAGGTATGGAATCTAGTTGAAAGACCTTCTGAATATCCAATTATAGGTACTAAATGGATTTATAAAAATAAACTTGATGAAAATGGAATTGTTATAAGGAATAAGGCTAGACTAGTAGCAAAGGGTTATAATCAAGAAGAAGGTATAGATTTTGATGAAACCTTTGCTCCTGTAGCTAGACTTGAGGCTATTAGATTATTATTAGCATATGCATGCTCTAAAGACTTCAAACTATTTCAAATGGACGTAAAAAGTGCATTTTTAAATGGGTATATCAATGAGGAGGTATATGTAGAACAACCTCCTAGTTTTGAAAATCATCAATACCCTAATCATGTATATAAATTGAACAAAGCACTTTATGGTTTGAAACAAGCACCTAGAGCATGGTATGAGAGGTTTAGCAAATTCCTATTAGAACATGAGTTCTCTAGGAAAAATGTAGATACAACATTATTTCTAAAAAGGAAAAACAAAGATATGTTGTTAGTGCAGATATATGTTGATGATATCATTTTCGGTGCTACTAACAATCGCCTCTGCGAAGAATTTGCTGATTTGATGCAGAGTGAATTTGAGATGAGCATGATGGGAGAGCTGAACTACTTCCTCGGGCTTCAAATCAAACAGTCTGAAGGAGGCATCTTCATCAATCAAGCCAAATATATCAAGGAGATGCTTAAAAAGTTTGATATGGAGGGAAACAAGTCAATCAGCACCCCCATGAGCTCATCATGCAAATTAGACCAAGATGAATTAGGTAAATCTGTAGATCAGAAACTATATAGAGGTATGATAGGATCTTTATTGTATCTTACTGCAAGTAGACCTGATATCATGTTTAATGTTTGCATGTGTGCTAGATATCAGTCTAATCCTAAAGAATCACATCTAGTTGCAGTTAAGAGAATCTTTAAATACTTAATAGGAACTAAAAATATAGGTTTATGGTATTCTAAAGAATCTAGTCTGAACTTAATAGGATATACAGATTCAGACTTTGCTGGATGTAAACTTGATAGAAAAAGCACCAGCTGGTCATGTCAATTCCTAGGAGAAAACCTAATCTCATGGTTTAGCAAGAAACAAAACTCGGTTGCATTATCTACTGCTGAAGCTGAATATGTTGCAGCCGGGAGTTGTTGTGCTCAAATCTTGTGGATCAAACAACAATTAGAAGATTATGGCATTAAACAAGATAAAATACCCATTAATTGTGACAATACAAGTGCCATTAATCTAACTAAAAATCTAATTCAGCATTCAAGAACTAAGCACATTGAGATAAGACATCACTTCATAAGAGATCATGTACTGAATGGTGATGTGACACTACAATTTGTTTGCACTGATGATCAATTAGCTGACATTTTTACAAAACCCCTAAGTGAAGAGAGATTTAGTGTGCTTAGGAGGGGATTAGGAGTGATTGATCCATCCTAGTGGTATTTTCCACTAATTCATTGATTTTGATGATTAGATTGTGATTAATATAGAGTTTTGTTTCAATGATCATCAAATCAGATCATAATTTAGTGATTTTTCCTCATTCGGCACAAACATAGCATGAATTTTAGGTGCGTGCCAAAGATCGAGACGACTCGAGTAAGTTTCAGAGTCGGCTCGTAAGGGGGAGTCGACTCGCACATTTGCGGGAGTCGACTCGAGATCGATGGCAGCAGAGGGGGAGTCGACTCGCATACAGTCGGGAGTCGACTCGAGGTCAACAGGCGCATAAGGAGAGTCGACTCGCGCATATTTTGGAGTCGACTCGAGGTCGAGTCGACTCGCGACTCAGAGGAGTCGACTCGCAGTCGGGATCCGACTTTTTAACCCTAACTTCATCATTTAGAAAACATTTCTTTTCACCGCCGCCACTGTTCAAAACCCTAGAGTCGACTCCTAGATCGACTCCGGCCGCCCCTAGGTCCTTTTCCCGTCGATCCTTCATCGTCCATTAGGTTTTCATCCCATTCTAGGTCAACCATGCCTCGCAAATCCGTTGTCTCAAGCCGGAAGAGGCCCCATTCCGCGACCGGTGCCGAGCGGCGTTCCAAGGCTCGGAACGACCCCGTGAGGCCACAACCTCCGGCTCGTTCCCCGCCGAGGGTGGTTCCCGCGAGGCCGTGCGCCGGGAAGGCGGTCTCCACCGGGAGATACGTCGATTTCGACTATCTCTCCCGGGAGGGCTTTACTATAGGAGAGAGGTTGCGTGTCCAGGGCTTAGAGTATTTCCTTACATTAGATCTCCCCACATACCCTGGATTAGTTAGAGAGTTTTACGGTACCGTCCATAGGGGAGATGGGGGTATCGAGGGCACGGTAGCCGGTGTCCCTTTGTTCATTTCGGAGGATATTATTGCCCACATCCTCCATCTTCCACTAGTAGGGGTGGCTCCCACACACCCCGAGGATAGGACTGAGGCCCTTACGGCCATCCTAGGATACCCACCTTAGTCCCCCTTAGATGAGGTGTCCGCTAGCTCACTTCCTGTTGAGGTGCGGATCCTCCTGAGTATCTTGTCTAGGTCCATCTTTCCGAAGACTGGCCGCTTCGACTTTGTCTCTGAGAGGGACCTCGCTCTTATGTTCTATATTCTCCAGGACACCCCAATCAACTTCCCCAAACTCATTTATAGATATCTATGTGAGCCACTAGATAGACCTAGGCTCACCCTCCCCTATGGCATGATGTTCACCCTACTGTTTAGGGAAGCCGAGATTTCTATTCCTGAGGGGGAACCCTCTCGTGTTTTGCGATGGACAGATCGCACGCGAGCGGGAACCCTACACAGGATGGGGTTTCGGAAGGTAGAGGGGACTTGGGTCAGGAAATCATCCATCTCCACACATACCACCAGACATTCCCCTAGTCCTGAGCCAGACTCAGATTATCCTGACTTTCCCTCCACTTCTGCTCCTACCACCTCAGCCGGACCCTCCTCCTCAGTTCCTCAGCCCATGGAGGTCCGCATCGCTCCTGAGCAGCTCCGGGAGTTGCGGCAGGAGATTGTTAGAGACCTGCGAGATGATCTACTTCGGGAGCTCCGAGGTTCAGTGCCTGCTCCCTCTCCTGCACCCACATCTTCTGAGTTGGTCCCTTCCTTGACAGCCGTGACTGACATGACGGCCCATGTACGGAAAGAGATCTACAACGTGAGGAGCTTGATCCAGGCCCAGTTCTCCAGTATGAGTGAGGTCACGAGCACCACTCGAAAGATGCGCGATGACATAGGACATGACATGCGCACCACCACTCAGGGGGCCGAGCGCTTGTCGAACGTGCTCATCGACAAGCTGGACGCACTTCAGAAGTCGGTGACCGAGCTCTCCACTACACATAGCAGGGCCACTTCGTCCATTATCTCTCAGCTCGGGCATGTTACAGAAGCGGTCACCCTCCTCATGGAGCGGAACAGATTGAGAGGAGGAGCCACATCTTCGAGAGGAGGAGCCACATCCTCGAGAGGAGGAGATACATCCTCGAGAGGAGGAGCTACATCCTCGAGGAGACCTTAGCTGTTTTTGTGTTGACATGTATTGTTTTGCTTTACTTGTTGTATTCTCAAATGTATTTACATACAAATCAATACAATGAGTAGCCATATTTTCTTCAATTCTGTGCCATTTGATCTATGATTGATTGTGTGTTCTGCTTACCTCCTTTTTGATACGATGACAAAAAGGGGGAGAAATATTTAGTAAGATATGTAAATGGATCAACAGAAAAGAAATCAAAATGAGAATCAAAAATTAAAACATAATTTGTTCTTAGTGGATTTGGTACCTCGAGGTGAAGGAAAAAAATTTCCGAGTTGTCCGATAAAATCGAACGCCAGGCATGAAAAATCAGTTTAATTTTTTTTTTTATTTTATTTATAACAATTATAAATATTAAATTTAACTTTTATGTAAAATTACCTCAAGCCCGCAGCGGAAGTTGGTCGAGGTAATCTGGATCTGGATCCGGATCTAGATCCCTGAAAGTAGCTCTGCGAGGCCTGGATCTGCAAGCCTTCTACTTCGCACGCACGTCAAACTTCGCAAGAAGGTTGGATGATGTTTTTACTCGTGCAAAACAATCTTTTGCAAAAAGGTCCCTTGGAAGAAAAGAAATCCAGAAAAAGGACGTTCCCTTTTCTCTTTCTTTCTTTCTTCTCTTTCTTCTTTCTTCGGTTTCTTTTCTTCCGTTTCTTCACAGCACGCCTAAGCCACAGATGCCCGTCTCTTGATCCTGATCACAGAGGGAATGGAAGGGAGGAGAGGACACCGGATCTGGGCCGAACTCCAAACCACCAGAGAGAAAAGACTCCTTCCTTTCTCTTCTTCTTCTTCTCCACAGAATCAAAAAACTCCTTCTCTGTCTGACAATTTCTTCTCAAAAAAATTCTCTTCCTCTCGGTTTCAAGATGATATGGTGGCCTACAAATAGGCCAACGCTGAGAGGAGTTAAGAGGCGTAATGGTCTAGCGTTATTGAATTCATTCATTATCAAATATGAATGAATTTGATAACGGTTGTTTCAAAAACAACCATGGAATAAAACAGCGATTAATGCCTATTATTGCCGGATTTCAAAAATCAAATTGGACTGGAATGTTGGCGGTTCAAAACCGCACATTCCGGTCCAGTCGGCCGTCTGGCCGGAGGCCGGTTGGCCGTGCAATCGCCGGCCGGAAGAGTTGCGGACGCGTGAAACAGAGAAGCTCTGTTTCATGCGTCCCAGGTGAGTCGCGGCTCACAAAAGAATTGCTAAGGGTCCATGTGAAGGGAGTGGTCCACGGGTCCATGGCATTTATTCACGGTCAGCAACCACTCTAAATGGAAAAAGTCAACTTGTGATACAAATGGGTTAGCCCATTTGATCATAAGTTAGTCTATTTGGTTCTAAACCAAATTTGCAGCCCATTTGAATGAATTTTTGACCCGGAAAAATTCCACATGAGTCTGACTCATAGGAGATTCAATTGGGTCTAGTTTCGGCTCGATCCAAGTCCGACTTAGATCAGAACAAATACGAAATTAAATCCCAATTAAATCATGATCGAGCCCAATTACACTAATTTAGACCCAATCAAATCCAATCTCAACAATTGAGTCCTGATCAAGTTCAATTATATTAATTAAAACTTGATTGACCCGAAATACAGACTTAATTAGTTGTTCATCCATGAAATTTAGCATGTACCTCATGTTCAGTGCTAGCTGAACATAGACAGAGCCAAATTCCAAATGACCCATAATTTAATTCTTAATTAAATTGGGTCAAGACCTTCCTACTCGGCTTGACTAATGTGCGTGACTCCGATAGGTTCGAACACTAAGCCGGTAGTACATGGACTACTCCATGCACTAATCGAGGTGACCATCTAGCAATGATACCCGACGTCCGGATAGATCAAATATGCAAAGCAACATTCAAGAACCTAGACGTATGGTTGTTGCATAATTCATCCCTATGACCTTCGATGCTCAAGATGACCTCAGAGTGGACTGTCGAACTCTGGATCCAGTCATCCATAGTATATTTCAATTAATCAAATCAAGTGACCATCACTTGGTTTACCCTGGCCAAGGTTTTACTGAATTGAAATACAGCAAGACATCAACTCCTCTAATCTGGAGCAGTCAATCCCATCTTGACTCGTACACAGACTTCGCGAGTACTTGACTGCACCCAGCATCCTTCCGATCCCTGAATTAGAAATTGGTCATCCAGTGCCTAAGTACAGTGAGTTGCTTGCAAGTCACCGTGACAGTCTCAGGTCTAAGGGGTACTTATGCCCATACGTTTTACGAGCTAACTCCCGACAGTGGAGTGCAACGCAGGTGAGTCACTATTCAGTGACGATGTACTCCTACTTCTCACCTGTATGCCATACAGTGTCTCCACACTCCTTGGTTTAAGAGGACAACCAACTAAATGGCACACAACGACCTATACTTGACATAGCTATCGTCCAATTGACAGCTCGTCATTTGGTCGCGAACTGGTTTAAGGACTAAATGATAAAACCTCTTTTACCCACTAAATTAGTCCTAAGGACTTCATCACAATACATAGGAGTTCAATTTGAAGATGCAACACTTGTGATGAATAGAAAATTACCAGAATTCATTTTAATAAAATATATACATAATCCAATTTCTTACAATTAAAAATTGGCTTTGGGACACAATTCCCAACAACTCCCACTTGGACTAAAGCCAATTTGTACAGTATCTTATACCCATTTTCGATTTGTGATAATCGAACTCCTTTACAGAAAGGGCTTTAGTGAATGGGTCAGCTAGGTTCTCCTTTCCATCGATCTTCTGAAGATTGACGTCACCTCGTTCCACGATGTCTCGTACAAGGTGGTAGCGACGCAGAATGTGCTTGGTCCTGTGGTGAGACTTTGGCTCCTTTGCTTGTGCAATGGCTCCAGTATTGTCACAATACAAAAGAACTGGACCGTTGATTGAGGGAGCAACACCAAGTTGATTTACAAATTTCTTGATCCAAACAGCTTCCTTTGCCGCATCTGATGCAGCAACATACTCTGCTTCGCATACGGAATCGGCTACTGAATGCTGCTTTGTTGCCCAGTAGATACAACCCAAGAGGGGGGGGGGGTGAATTGGGTCTTTTAAAACTTTTATGCTACTTCTAAAACTTTATGATTAACTATGCTAAGTTGTATAGATGCACAGTGAAAGTTAAACTTAGCAAGGGTTTGATGTATAGACTTCGACTTGATTAAATATGCTTGCAACTAAAGGATGTGCGGATAAGAATTAAGCAAGCAATTTATCTAAGTAAGTAAGTGTGTTAGTTAGACAATAACTAGAGGCATTACAAACACAAAGGACATATAGTGGTTCGGTGCACCCCAGCACCTACATCCACTCTCCAAGACCTCTTGGGAATTTCACTATAATCCTACCGATTACAGCCGGTTGTTTTACAAGCTCACAACCCAACTTGTTGTTTTACGAGCGCACAACGAACTCGGTCGGTTTTCCCAGGCTCACCGACTAGAACCAACCCCGATTGTTTTCCCGGGCTCACAATCAAACCCTTACACGTTGGTTTTACCCTCAGCTCACCAACAAACCTAAACCCCGTTGGTTTTCCCTTTGGCTCACCAACAAACCTTAATCCCGTTGGTTTTCCCTTTGGCTCACCAACAAACCTTACACCGTTGGTTTTCCCTTTGGCTCACCAACAAACCTTTAACCCCTTGATTCAATCCCTTGATTGAATCAAGTTACAAGATATTAAAACAAAGAATAAAAACAAATCAAAGCTTCTTAAACAAGCAGATATGACAATATAAACAAATAAAGTAAAGAGAAGCCCTCAAACGAGTTTTGTAGATGGAGGAGCTCGGCTCCTTCTTTACTTGATCCTCCTCTGATTTGGCATGAAGTAGAGGATCCCCGAGGCAGCACACGGATGGAGAGGAAGCTTTCGGATTCACTTGGATGCTCTTCTTCTCTCTATTTCGTTTTGGATGGCCCTTTTGTGCTTGTGGGAGATTTCCTTTGTAATCTCTTTGAGATCTCTTTCCTAGATGATCTCTCCCACTTCCATGACTTCTCCCCTAGCTCTCTTCTTGTTTTTATAGCTTTAGATAACGTGGAAACAAGAATATAGCCGTTAGAGACAAAAATAGAGCCGTTGGACACAGTCTGCACTTCCTGACAATATTACCATTGGGATCGGAGTTGACTCGCGCGATCAGGAGTCGGCTCGCCTGTTGCAGGAGTCGGCTCGTGTTTTACGGAAGACGACTCGGCCACTGTTCCAAATTTGAATTAATGTGCTTGCCTTGACTGGGAGTCGACTCGACTTAACCCGGAGTCGACTCGCCAACTTCTGGAGCTGACTTGGCAATTCTGGAGTCGGCTCTTCCACTGAAGTCCGTGGATCCAATTTTGAATTTTGTCCACTCGAGTCGACTCGACTGTCCTGGGAGTCGACTCGAATCTCAGAGCCCGAACTTCCGATCCCTCTGTCTTTTGGCTCGTCCAGTCTTGGAGTCGACTCGAACTTCCTCGGAGTCGACTCGGCTCTCAGTTTGCGAAACACAGCCTTCTGCCATCTTGGTGTAGCACTGCCTTGGAGTCGACTCGAGCTGTCTGGGAGTCGACTCGAATCTCAGAGGCAGTAACTTGGTTTTCTGTCTGTTGATGGTCGCGGAGTCTCGGAGTCGACTCGTGCAATGCGGGAGTCGACTCGAATCTCAGAGTCCCAAAAATGCTCTCTGACTTTTTTCTTGTGTTCCGCTGAGAGTCGACTCTTGCTTTCTTTGGAGTCGACCTACCAACCATCGGAGTCGACTCGCGTTCCACTGGAGTCGACTCGAATCTCAGACCCGAAGACTGCTCTCTGATTTTTCTGCCTGTGACTCCTAGGAGTCGACTCATACTTCTCCGGAGTCGACTCGAATTCCACTGGAGTCGACTCGAAGACTGTTCTTTTGAATTTTTCTTTTGATTTTACTCCTCCAATTTGAATCCTTTGAACTTTAAACTTGGGCCAATAAATTGTAGCTTTCTTCCAACTTGAGAGCTTTGGAGGCCTTCTTGTGTTCTTCCAACTTGCTATGTTCCTTGCAAAATAAATATCTTTCTCCTTGCAACATAAACATTAGTATCTATACTTCAAGGTTTTGTGATCATCAAAATCAATCTATGAATCAATCTTTGGGTCATCAATCTCCCCCTTTTTGATGATGACAAAACTTGGAGTATATGCAATATAAAAGATATTGTTTTCTAGAAGTAATACATAGCTAAGTTGCATGAAAAAGAAGACATGTATATTTAAAACATACTTCATGATAATGCTTTTAGATTTAATCAGCTTAACACAATCAACATATTTAAATTTTAAGCTGATTTGTATTCAATTCAAAGTAATAAAGCATTCTGAGGTATATAGCATATACTTAGATATTTCTCCCCCTTTTTGACAACATCAAAAAGATAGTGAAACATTAAGCACAAAGATCAGAGCAGAACACATCGAGTGTGAATTCAAGAGGTTTTCTAATTTGATACCACAGATAGTTTTCTAATCAAGTGTAGGTGGAATCTTCCTTAGGTTAATTTAAGAAGTACTACAATGTGGAAGATACATATCTCAAATTATGATTTTGAAAGCCTCAATTGAAAATCCTATGTAATTCAGAATCTGAGTGGAAAAATGAGTGGAAATCTAACCTCTCTTCACTGAGTATGAAAGCTTGTTCATTTAAGACCTTTTGCCCAATCTAGTAAGTATTTTATCAACCATGAGAGCAATTTAATTAATTTTCTTAATGACTTCAAAGTTCTTTTATGATAATAGGAGCATTGGGGTACAAATATCAAAATATACATTCATGCAATTTTTGATACATCTTAGAGCTCTTTTAAAGACTTTCTTTTATTTCTTTAGAAAATAAGCACAATTTGATACATAAAATAATGAATTTGCACAAAATTGAAGTTCCAAAAAGCAAGCCAATTAGAGCTCATTAGTGAAGTTCCAAAAATAGATTTTCTAAGAGATACTCAAGAAAATTTAACACATTATTCTCCCCCTTTTTCATTAAATTAGAGGCTCTTAAGATTTGCAGTTTGGTTCAAGAGTGATGCATGAGATATACTAACCAAATAACACGCCTCAAGGTGTATCATACAGATTTTCATATTTAAATTCCAGATGATACATATTGGTGAGTATTAGAATCACTTTTCATTTAGTGTTCTTTCTCTCTCCTTTAGTTATAGATTTATGCGATTAAGTTCCATAAGACCTTTCCTTCTGAAATTTTCTTTCTCCCCTTCAATTGATCATTCCATTTAAGAGTTTAGAATCCTAAGATAATGTTCAATAAGATTGTCAATCTCAAAAATATATTTCAGCTTATTTTCATAAGACTCAAGATTTGAGATAAGACAACCTTTATAGAACTCATCTCAAGGAAATTAAAGCATGTCTTGCAATATAAGGAGGTTCATCAAAATCAATCCATAAAATTCAAAGTATGCATCAAAATAAAGTGTCTTTGGGATAGGATACTGAATATCTAAAGCTCCCCCTCAAAAGATGCATTCTTCTTTAATCATTTTAAATTGTTGAATTTCAGATTTTAGTGATAAACGTGAATAACACTGAAATTCTGTAATATCGAGAATGTAGAGTAATCTAGTATTATTCCAAAATTTGTAGTAATTACTCTTTCTAATCCTTTACGAACAAGTTATGCTTTCTCTTAATCTTAGAGAAAATGTATAGAAATATTAATCAGAAAATGATTCATTTGAAGTTCAATTTCTTTCAAAAGCATTTACATTTTCTTTCTTTTAGAGTCATTTGAGTGAACTGAAATATTTCTAGTTTTAAGATCATTCACTCTATTGATGGAAGTCTTTAATAATGTAGGAGAGAAAAACATATAGATGATCATTGAAGTATATCTATTTATAGAACTCAATTTCTTAATTATAGTTTTTTTGCAATGGATACATGAAGCACAATAAATCTTTTTAATATCAAAATAAGATCATATATTTAGAAATTTTTGTTTGCAATCAAGATCATCGAAAGACACATCATTTGGACCAATATTAGTACACTTTGAAGATAAGAAATGATATGTTTCGGATGCGTATCGGAGCAATCAACCAAAGGCATCAGAATTAATTCTGTTTTTTATTTAGAAATCATATTGAGTCTAAGCTTGTATACAAAATCAGATTCTGAATTACATAGGATTTTCAATTGAGGCTTTCAAAATCATAATTTGAGATATGTATCTTCCACATTATAGCTCATCTTAAATCATTAAGATTGAAAATGCATATTTCAATAACATTAGAGCACTTTCAGAATCTTTGTATTTAATTTTGAGTTTTGATACAAAATGGAGGATATTTTAACAAGTATTAGGATATTATGTATCAAAGTTAAGCAAGTAGAAAGATAGATCAAGATTAATTCATTCTGCCTAAATAGAGATATCTTTCTCTTCTCCTTTTTACAAATTTATTTAACTTTCAGATTTTAAAGATGATTGTGAACGACAAATCTGAAATTTCTTTTCAATAATACCCAAAAATTTATGCAGTATTTCAAACATTCAATTAAATTATCTAAGCATGGAGCATTACAAAATATTGAGAACCTATAATTCAAAACATCATACCATATGCACACTATATTAAGTGTTAAGTCATACATTAAAATAATAAGAACAAGCATGTCAAGGATCAAAATCAATTCTTTTCAAATAAACTCCTCCTATTTAAATATTATCTTGCATTGATTTCATCCTTAAATTATGTTTTCAAGTGATAAAAAAGACTTGATTCTTCTTATATACTTTCATTTACTTTGTCTTTCATTTTTACTTTCTTATGCTCTATACTCTATTTGCTCCCTATCCGGTGGAGTTGGGAAGGGGCACGAAGTACTACCACTAGCCTCCCTCTTGTGCCGTCCCTAATATGCCCTACACCGAATAGTTGGGTCAAATAGTGCCGGGTACTACCACTAGCCTCCCCATTGGCACCATCCCTATGATGAGCAATATAGAAAGGTTAAAATGTTTACTTCAAACTCTCCCTGTTTGAGTGTAATTAATTATAGATTTTATCCCTTCCAAATGTGCCGAATATATTATGCTTGTTTTGCTTTTCCTTAAGATTGAAGTACTTGCCTTTGCTCAGATTTTTCATCTCTTGAACAATGTCCATTTTCTTTTCTTTATCTCTCTCTCTTTTTGTTATTCTCAAGTAATCTACATGAAAGAGCAGAATAAAGAAATAATGAAATGTATCGTATAGAGGTATATCATGCAAACACTATTTTCATTATGCCCAAGAATTCGTAGCTTCTCACAAGTCATTCTAAATCAGAGTTTTAATCATATACTTGTGTATTTCATGGTTATGATACAGCCATAGAAATATTTTAGATTGAGCAAACCATGAAGCAATTTCTAAAAGTATAAGTCAGTCAATACACATATAGACATGATATCAAAAATTAATAATTAAAGAATTTAATCATGCCATAATAGGATTTAAGTTATTGACTTTGCTCAATTAATTTGTGAGAAAGGTATCTAAAATTACCTATTCATTATATGTTCTTCAAGCCAAACTAGATTTCTTATGTGTGAACTTTTGGCTGAAGAAGATCCTCTCTCTTGTTTGCATGTGAATGTTTAGTGTATCTTACATGAAGATATCCTTCAAGTTGAAATTTCTCATTTTTCTTTCTTGAAGGAAGGTCATTAGTTTCTTTAAGATACAAAGCATTCATCCAACATATATATATTTTTTAATTAGATGACTCAATATAAGATATGACAATAGTTGCATGTTGAGTCACTTTACTCAAGAGATTGCCTAAATATTAACAAGCACATATCACTTGAACTAAAGAGATAGAAAGATAGTTCAAGCATGTGAGGCAATAGATAGATTTATCAAGATCAAATCAATTTAGTTTAGATTCTATTTGCTTAAGATAATTATCTGTAAGATATGTTAACTAAGTTTTAATCAATTTATCTTAACCGTTTGTTTCTATCAAAATTCAGATTATGATTTATTGGTTATTAATAAAATATGATTCATTAAAATTAGATTGAAGTCTTGCACACGGTCACATAATGAGCGTACAATCTGGTCTACTAGCTGTATGATAAAATAATTATTCTATCATGCTTCAATACAGCTTTAACACAATAGATCTACTTTTCTCATCTTTTTCGAATTCTACAAGATGGGATCATAGATATACCTTCTTCATGCCAATCTTCTATAAGAGTTTTCTTGTGGACTAACGTTGGTCAATGAAGATCCCCTTTCCTGTTTGTCTTAATTTGGAGTTTGAGAGAAGATGTTAATTCATTCATCATATTTCAAACTCACCTTGCAATATAACTATTCATATAAATTTTCATTGGTAGAACAAAAATGATGCCATCAATGTGTGCTATGAGCAAGCAAGATATCATAGATTCTTCTTTTTGATGCATAGATTTATCACTATTACTTTCTATCTACAAGGTTACCTAAGCTTTTATATATCAAGCTTTTGATGCTTGTTTTAAATCACATATTGCTTTATCATATATGTAATGTGTAATTTTTAAATATGGTGGTTATTTAACATAGATCTACTTTTTAATGAAATAACCACATAGGAGTGAATTCTACACATTCATTTGACAGAATATAAAGCTCATGAGTCAAGCAAATGATAGTGGTGATCTTTACTTTTAATCATGCAAGAATCAAGATCTATTTCATCTTTTCTTGATTCAGTCTTTTAGTAGTTATCAATTTTTCTTCATTAAGTGCATTTCTGAAAAACTCAATTTTGTTATAATTATTAACAAGTTTTCAGATTGTTATATGTAAAAGATTAACCATATATAATTTGATCTTAGTATCTTGACAGTAAATCATTAGTCTCATAGAGAATAAGACGACTTGATATTTTTGCAACTAAAACCTTTTCATTGAATATTCTATATGCATTGCTTGATGAATGATATCCAAGGATAGACATATCTCTATCAGATTTGGCATTATTTTTCATAAGAACATATCAAGCATAACATGTACGACTGAAAAATATGAAAGATATGCAATGGTTCATTTTTCATTTTTCAGAAAATCAAAAGGAGTTTTCATCTAAAATAGATCTAATAGAAATCATATGTATGACAAGCAGTGATGATAGCTTTTTAAAAATCATTTAAGTAGATGACTATCATACACAATTGTCTTTTTCATTTCTTCAAGAATTCTATTACCCCTATTTTACTTAAGATGTCCTTGGTGCTGAAATAGTTAATTTCTGCATAAACTTTATCAGGATTTTGGTTTTCAACACTGTGCCATGATACTCTTTATCTTCACAGTTAGAAAACCTTTATCATTTGAAACACTTTTACAAGATTCAGCAAATACAGAAAATATTTTCAAGTTTATTTTCCAAGAACAAATCCAATGTAAGCTTTTGAAAACTTAAAGATGGAAACAACATCTTTAGATTTAGAAATGATTTTTGGTTGTTTCCTTAGTTAGCATGCATAGCAAAACTTTGACCTTTAAGAAGATAATTTAAGTAAGCCAATGGCAAGGTCTTTTGAGATTAAGTATATACTAGCATGAGTTGATTTTGTATGCTAAAGATGGTTTCTTTAATCTTGGTATTCATAGTGCATATATTTAAAAACATACCAAGTACACATTATCATATCTATGATCAATAAAGAATAATGCCATGGATAAAAACTCTCAATCAAGCATATAAAGAATTCATAGAATTATTCTTAATAAATTAATCATTTTGCAACTTATCCAGTAGTGAGTAAAGTATACTATGAAGTGATTTGATCATATTTCCAAAAGTATTTTCTATATCACAAAATTGATCACTACTAGCAATTCATATCAAATACTAAGCAAAAATAATGATGAGATGCAAGGATTACTGATTTTTGTTAATAACTTTTCATAAGTATATTTTAAGTTTCTTTTGTTCCATGGGTATCTTGGTACACCCATGTGTACATCCTCATTTTCTCATTTTGGGTACCCAAGCTTGCTTGAGTCATTGAGAGTTAGGACATATGGTTCCTTTTGAAACCCATATCTGTTTAATAGTAATAACTTTACCATTTGATTTAATTATACTAGAACGATAGGTAAAGTTGTTATTCCCATCCTTTTCATTTTTGAAATAACTTATCTTATTTAATGGTTTGCTTGATGAATTGATAACCTTTTTCTCTAGAGATTTATTGTTAAGTAAAGGAATCAAGCCAAGTTTTGATTTATCACAAGCAACATATTGGCTTTCAAACATCATTTTTAATCGTTCTGAACTTACGATGAATTTGTTAATAAAAGATTTTAATTGATTAATTTCTTTACTTAAGTTTTGATTTTCTTTAATTAAGCTATGATTTTTCTGAATCAATTCTTCTGAAAATGACCTTAAACTTTTATTTTCAGAATTTAGTTTGTCTTGTATTTCAGTAACAGAATTTCTTTCTTTTGAAATTTCCAAATTTAGCTTTTTAAGATTTTTATTTTTCCTAGCTAATTTTCTACATTCACTATACAGATCATGAAAAGCATTTAAAAGTTCATCATAAGAATATTTTTCATGAAAGTCATTTGGTGTAGGATTAGATTCAGATTCTACTTTATCTTCTTGTACCATAAGACATAAGTTAGTTACCTCTTGTAGTTCATTGTTGCTCCTAACTTTCAATTCCTTGTCTGACTTTCACTTGGTCAAGGCTTTCTTGCGCTTTACCTCTTTCTTCCTTTCTTCTTGCTTCCTCTTCTTCTTTGTCTTTAGGAAGCTGATTTGCCTCGGAGTCGACTCAGACCTTATTGGAGTCGACTCGACTAACTTGGGAGTCGACTCTGAGCTACTTGGAGTCGACTCGACTGAGGAAGATTCATCACCCTTTTCTGCAGTCTCATTGTTAGTATATAATTGAAGCATATGAGAGCTAATCTGAGATTTATCATAAATATTTTCTAAAGTATCCCAGATCTCCTTAGCAGATGGGCATGCAGAAATTTCATTAAACTTTGTTTCTTGAATAGCACAATATAATATGTTCATAGCATTAGCATTTAATTGTGCTAAGTCCTTCTCATTAATATGAGAGAGTGTGTGAAGGTCATTTATTATGATTTTCCATAGATAATAGTTTTGTGATTGAATGAAAATGCGCATGCGTATTTTCCAATGTGGGTAGTTTATACCATTAAACAGTGGAGGTGTATCAATTGATTGTCCTTCTCCTAGAAAACTATCTATTTGAGTTGTCATGATCTTTGGCTCTAGTCGGTTAAGACTACAAATAATATTTGAGCACCTGCTCTGATACCACTTGTTGCCCAGTAGATACAACCCAAGAGGGGGGGGGGTGAATTGGGTCTTTTAAAACTTTTATGCTACTTCTAAAACTTTATGATTAACTATGCTAAGTTGTATAGATGCACAGTGAAAGTTAAACTTAGCAAGGGTTTGATGTATAGACTTCGACTTGATTAAATATGCTTGCAACTAAAGGATGTGCGGATAAGAATTAAGCAAGCAATTTATCTAAGTAAGTAAGTGTGTTAGTTAGACAATAACTAGAGGCATTACAAACACAAAGGACATATAGTGGTTCGGTGCACCCCAGCACCTACATCCACTCCCCAAGACCTCTTGGGAATTTCACTATAATCCTACCGATTACAGCCGGTTGTTTTACAAGCTCACAACCCAACTTGTTGTTTTACGAGCGCACAACGAACTCGGTCGGTTTTTCCAGGCTCACCGACTAGAACCAACCCCAATTGTTTTTCCGGGCTCACAATCAAACCCTTACACGTTGGTTTTACCCTCAGCTCACCAACAAACCTAAACCCCGTTGGTTTTTCCTTTGGCTCACCAACAAACCTTAATCCCGTTGGTTTTCCCTTTGGCTCACCAACAAACCTTACACCGTTGGTTTTCCCTTTGGCTCACCAACAAACCTTTAACCCCTTGATTCAATCCCTTGATTGAATCAAGTTACAAGATATTAAAACAAAGAATAAAAACAAATCAAAGCTTCTTAAACAAGCAGATATGACAATATAAACAAATAGAGTAAAGAGAAGCCCTCAAACGAGTTTTGTAGATGGAGGAGCTCGGCTTCTTCTTTACTTGATCCTCCTCTGATTTGGCATGAAGTAGAGGATCCCCGAGGCAGCACACGGATGGAGAGGAAGCTTTCGGATTCACTTGGATGCTCTTCTTCTCTCTATTTCATTTTGGATGGCCCTTTTGTGCTTGTGGGAGATTTTCTTTGTAATCTCTTTGAGATCTCTTTCCTAGATGATCTCTCCCACTTTCATGACTTCTCCCCTAGCTCTCTTCTTGTTTTTATAGCTTTAGATAACGTGGAAACAAGAATATAGCCGTTAGAGACAAAAATAGAGCCGTTGGACACAGTCTGCACTTCCTGACAATATTACCGTTGGGATCGGAGTCGACTCGCGCGATCAGGAGTCGGCTCGCCTGTTGCAGGAGTCGGCTCGTGTTTTACGGGAGACGACTCGGCCACTGTTCCAAATTTGAATTAATGTGCTTGCCTTGACTGGGAGTCGACTCGACTTAACCCGGAGTCGACTCGCCAACTTCTGGAGCTGACTTGGCAATTCTGGAGTCGGCTCTTCCACTGAAGTCCGTGGATCCAATTTTGAATTTTGTCCACTCGAGTCGACTCGACTGTCCTGGGAGTCGACTCGAATCTCAGAGCCCGAACTCCTGATCCCTCTGTCTTTTGGCTCGTCCAGTCTTGGAGTCGACTCGAACTTCCTCGGAGTCGACTCGGCTCTCAGTTTGCGAAACACAGCCTTCTGCCATCTTGGTGTAGCGCTGCCTTGGAGTCGACTCGAGCTGTCTGGGAGTCGACTCGAATCTCAGAGGCAGTAACTTGGTTTTCTGTCTGTTGATGGTCGCGGAGTCTCGGAGTCGACTCGTGCAATGCGGGAGTCGACTCGAATCTCAGAGTCCCAAAAATGCTCTCTGACTTTTTCCTTGTGTTCCGCTGAGAGTCGACTCTTGCTTTCTTTGGAGTCGACCTACCAACCATCGGAGTCGACTCGCGTTCCACTGGAGTCGACTCGAATCTCAGACCCGAAGACTGCTCTCTGATTTTTCTGCCTGTGACTCCTAGGAGTCGACTCATACTTCTCCGGAGTCGACTCGAATTCCACTGGAGTCGACTCGAAGACTGTTCTTTTGAATTTTTCTTTTGATTTTACTCCTCCAATTTGAATCCTTTGAACTTTAAACTTGGGCCAATAAATTGTAGCTTTCTTCCAACTTGAGAGCTTTGGAGGCCTTCTTGTGTTCTTCCAACTTGCTATGTTCCTTGCAAAATAAATATCTTTCTCCTTGCAACATAAACATTAGTATCTATACTTCAAGGTTTTGTGATCATCAAAATCAATCTATGAATCAATCTTTGGGTCATCATGCTTGGAACTTTTCCAGCAGACTGCTCCTCCATTCAGGGTAAACACAAATCCTGACATACTCTTACTGTCATCATGATCTGACTGAAAACTAGAGTCTGTAAACTCCACAAGTTTTAAGTCAGATTCTCCATAGATTAACCATTGGTCCTTAGTATTTCTTAAATACTTAAGGATGGTTTTCACCACCTTCCAATGGTTCTCACCCGGATCAGACTGATACCTACTCGCTACTGCTAGTGAGTAAGCAACATCCGGTCTTGTACATGTCATGGCGTACATAATAGAACCTACTGCAGAAGCATATGGGATTCTACTCATACGCTCTCTCTCTTCGGAAGTTGTCGGACAATCTTTCTTAGAGAGAGAAATTCCTTGGCCTATCGGAAGATAGCCCTTCTTGGAATTCTCCATGTTGAACCGCTTCAACATAGTGTCGATGTACGTGGATTGGGACAATCCAAGCAACCTCTTAGATCTATCTCTATAGATTTTCATCCCTAGGATGTAGGATGCTTCTCCCAGATCCTTCATGGAGAACTGTGATGACAGCCAAAGTTTCACATTTTGTAATGTAGGAATGTCATTCCCAATTAAGAGAATGTCATCCACATACAACACAAGAAATGTGATCACTGAACCGTTAACCCACTTGTAGACACAAGGTTCTTCTTCGTTCTTAACGAAGCCATATGTTTTAATAGTTTTATCGAAACGTATGTTCCAACTTCGAGAAGCTTGCTTAAGTCCATAAATGGACTTTTGTAGCTTGCATACTTTGGACTCGTCTATGGATGTGAAACCCTCAGGTTGTATCATATACACCTCTTCTTCCAACTCTCCATTTAGAAAAGCTGTTTTCACATCCATTTGCCAGATTTCATAATCCATATATGCTGCTATAGCTAGCATGATCCGAATAGATTTTAGCATTGCCACAGGAGAAAAAGTCTCGTCATAATCGATACCATAACGTTGACGATACCCCTTGGCAACCAGACGGGCTTTATAGGTCTCCACCTTTCCGTCTGCGCCTCTCTTTCTTTTGAAGATCCATTTGCACCGTATGGGTTTTATCCCTTCGGGTGGATCAACTAGTGTCCATACACTATTGATTTTTATGGATTCCATTTCGGATCTCATGGCGTTAAGCCATAACTCAGAGTCGGACCTCTGCATAGCATCCATATAGGTGATCGGATCCTCATTGTTCTCATCGAGCTCAATGGGATCTGTGTCTTGGACCAAGAAACCATAGTATCTATCCACTTGACGCAGTACTCTACCTGATCGCCTTAATGGTGCTTCTACATTGGGCTCCGGGTTTGATCTAATTGAATCCGGTTCTGTGGGTTCAGTAGATTGTGTTAAATCTTCTACCTGCTGAACTTCACTAAGTTCAACCTTAGAGGCAACAATTCCTTCACTAAGGAATTCTCTTTCCAAAAAGGTTGCCTTAAGTCCTACGAACACCTTTTGTTCATTAGGAAGGTAGAAGTAATAACCCCTAGTTTCCTTGGGGTACCCTACAAAATAACACTTATCGGACCTAGGACTAAGTTTGTCAGTTTGAGAACGTTTAACATAAGCCGGACATCCCCAAACCCTAAGGTATGAAAGTGTCGGCTTACGCCCAGTCCATATCTCATATGGAGTCTTCTCAACAGACTTACTTGGAACCTTATTTAGTATTATACACGCAGACTCTAAAGCATAACCCCAAAAAGATAGAGGCAGACTAGTAAACCCCATCATGGATCGAACCATGTCTAACAGAGTTCGATTCCTCCTTTCGGATACACCATTGTGCTGAGGTGTTCCTGGAGGGGTCCATTGTGAGAGAATCCCATTCTCCTCTAGATAAGTCAAGAAATCACCGGAAAGGTATTCTCCTCCTCGGTCTGACCGAAGGATCTTAATACTCTTTCCAGTCTGTTTTTCTACTTCATTACGAAATCATTTGAACATTTCAAATGATTCCGACTTATGCTTCATCAGATAGACATACCCATACCTGGATAGGTCATCTGTGAAGGTTATGAAGTAGGCATAACCACCTTTGGCACTTACGTTCATAGGTCCACATACATCAGTATGTATGAGGCCAAGAACATCGCTGGCTCGTTCACCCTTTCCAGAAAAAGGTGACTTGGTCATCTTACCCAGAAGACAGGATTCACAAGTTGGCAATGATTCACAATCATTGATTTCTAAAATGCCCGGTTGGGCTAACCTGTTTATCCTGTTTTTATTTATGTGACCTAACCGGCAATGCCACAAATAGGCTTCATTGACATTATCTAACTTAGGGCGTTTATTAGAGGTGTACATTACATTCACAGGCAGTGATAGAGTATAAATGCCATATTTCAATTGTCCACGAAAAATTTTAATACCATTCAAAATGATATCACAAAAATTTTCTTTTATTGATAAGCAATAACCATTTTTGGCCAAAAGGCCTACATAGATGACATTCATTAAAAATGTTGGACAATAATGACAATCATCTAATATGACTACTCTAGATTCAAAAACAAGCTCAATGACTCCTAAAGCTAGGACTGGAACTGATCTTCCATCTCCAACGTTCAGGAATCTCTCGTCATTCTTGAATCTTCTACTAACTTGAAGTCCCTGCAACGAATTGCAAATGTTAATTGGACTTCCGGTATCCAATACCCAAGTGGTAGAATCATAAATTGAAAAATTACAAGGTGTTATCATATAATTACCTTGTGCAGCAACTGTTTGCTGCTTTTTCTTCTTAGGCCTGTTTGGATCAAGGGACGCTATGTAAGCCAGACAGTTCCGCTTCCAATGACCCATCTTCTTACAGAAGAAGCACTCTGCCTTGCTCTTATCGGCTTCACGCTTCTTAGTCTGGCTGGGCTTAGAGACCCCAGCACGAGCTTTTTGCACCTTCTTCTTCTTTCCTTTCTTAAAGGAAGAAAGTCCTGCAGAAGTCCCACCTACCACATTCACCGTTTCCTTTTTGAGTTGGTGATCCTTCTCATAGGTCTGCAGTAAACCTAGCAAACCATGATAGGATACTTCAGGTTTAGTCATTCTATAATGACTAAGGAAGGTCAGGTAGGACTTGGGAAGTGAGTTCAAAATGGCGTCCTTGCCCAATTGCTCGTGCAAAGGAAAGCCAAGTTTACTCAGGCGATCGATTTGTTCGACCATGTACAATACATGATCGGTGACCGATGCCCCTTCCCTCATGCGGGCATTGAATATAGCACGGGAGGTCTTATGTCGTTCAACATCATCAGGTGTGCCGAAAGACTCCTTCAACATTTGAAGAATTTTCACTGGCTGCGCTTTCTCGAATTTACGACTAAACTCGTCATTCATTGAGGCCCTCATGATGCAACGCACTGTAGTGCGATCGTTGAGCCACTTCTGATAAGCGTCTCTAATTGCACGTGGTGCATTGGCTGCAGATTCCTCAGGTGCAGGATCCGATATCACATACAGGATCCGCTCATGCTCTAATACTATTTTCATCTTTCGATACCAGCTATTGAAGTTAGGTCCATTAAGCTTATCATTGTCTAATAGTGTTCGGAGGGACAATGAGTTAGCCATATCTGAAAAATAAAGGAAAAACCCAACTAATCAGTATATGATTTATTTAATCCTAAAGACTTGGACTTTAGTCAAAAGTTTTCTCCCACTATTTTAATCGAATTAATAGCCTCTACCTTTAATTCAAGGAATTACTTTAATTCCCTAGTGAGTACTAGAATCCGCATAGACTGCATACGGGCCCGAGGAAGGCTCGGCCAACCCATTTGCATCTAAGGGTAGGTCTATTACCAATTGTTTCTCTAACCAATTTCTAGTAATCAATTTTGCCCTAGGTGGTAATCAGTAGGCGGAGGCCTCCACTGAAGATCCTGGTTAGGTCCAACCATTAATGAACTAACTCGATGACACTACCTAATGTATGATCAGGCCCGAGGAAGGCTCGGCCAACCTAATCACAATTAGATAGCTCAAAAAGCTATCATATAACGAAGGATAATTCCAGTATTCAGAGGAACACCAGACGGAAGCGTCCTGCATGTTCAACTGTAATATTGGACCCATTATCATTCACCTTAATGGGAGGCTATGATCTAGTTATCTATATAACTTTATCATTTTAAGGACCTAATAATTTAGAGGATTTTAAATGATATGTAACACTGACCGATAATTCTAAATCCTCCCACTGACTTCACCAAATCATATAGAGGACTAGCTCTTATTGGTCTATTAGACACCTAAATCAGTCACACTGATTTTTCTTAATGGCATGGGTGAGTGCCAAGTCTCAAGGTATCTTAATCAAAACTTGATCGACCAAATTGGCCAGGTAAGAGAGATCATGGGAGGGTTACGCCATTAACCTCTTTCCTAGACACCAACTATGTTGGCCAGGTAAGAGGTAGCCCCAATTAAAAACCATGATCAAATGCCGACTTACCTTAGACACCAATTGGTTTATCAAGTTGATTTAGGTTATCCTTGGGAACTCGGGCTCGACCACTAAGCCACAATCAGATCCAATTGAAATGTTTGGATATGATAAACTACAACTATTGAGTTTGATCATTTTATAAACCTTGATTTAGTCTAGTTCAACTATTGATTAGATTAAATCATGTTTCTTAAGTTAGTCCATTTCAATTTGATTTCATGATTAGGTCTAACCTAGTCAACTAATCTGATTGTGCTAACCCATCCCCAAATCCCATGTTCAAATTTAAATTTTAATTCGAATTTCAAATTTTGAATTTTAAATCTTTATTTGAAATTCAAATTTTAAATTTTAAATTCAACATTTAATTCTTTATTAAATGCATTATGATCATGGATTCAAGGTGTCAATTTATTCCAAATATAAACAATTTATATTTAAATTTTGTGGTCATAATAAATTTAAAACTGAAATTTCATAAACATCAATTATGCATAATTTCACAAAAATAAACTATTTATTTTATGATACAAATTAATCTCAATTTTGTGCTAGGACAACCTTTTCACTATAAGGAGTTAACCTTATAGCAGGACAAGATTGATATTTTATCAATAAATCTAGATCTAATCTAAATTTAAAAATTAAATCATGCATAATTCTAGATATTATAGGCCAATTCCATCGGCCAACCTGGCTCTGGTACCAGTTGAAGGAAAAAAATTTCCGAGTTGTCCGATAAAATCGAACGCCAGGCATAAAAAATCAGTTTAATTTTTTTTTATTTTATTTATAACAATTATAAATATTAAATTTAACTTTTATGTAAAATTACCTCAAGCCCGCAGCGGAAGTTGGTCGAGGTAATCTGGATCTGGATCCGGATCTAGATCCCTGAAAGTAGCTCTGCGAGGCCTGGATCTGCAAGCCCTCTTATGGAGTGATTGATTAAAACCCCATTTGATTTTGATGAGCTCAAAGCATTTGAGTATATCTTGTGATTACTAATGAATTCAATTGAGTGTTTCAGTGAAAATCCTGTCTAAGTGTCTCTAGACTAGGTTCATAGTATTTTGGATAAGTTAAGAAGTCTGCATGAACCAAAGTCTGAGACTTGAGTCGACTCCCGAGTATCACGAGTCGACTCCAAGCGTATCAAGTTCACTGGCACGAGCTCGAGTCGACTCCTGATCAGTATGAGTCGACTCCGACTGAGAACAGACAGAAGGACAGAAAGCTTCAACTCAGAACCTGTCAGCAAGTCGACTCCTGAAGTGCGCGAGTCGACTCCAATGTTCACCGAGTCGACTCCAGGGAAGTAAGAGTCGACTCCATGCAGTCACAGGCAGAAAAGTCAGAGAGCAGTTTTCGGGTCTGAGATTCGAGTCGACTCCAGTGGAACGCGAGTCGACTCCGATGGATGGCAAGTCGACTCCAAAGAAGGTGAGAGTCGACTCTCAGAGGAACACAAGGAAAAAGTCAGAGAACGATTTTCGGACTCTGAGATTCGAGTCGACTCCCGCAGTACGCGAGTCGACTCCGAGACTCCGCGACCATCAACAGACAGAAGACCAAGTTACTGCCTCTGAGATTCGAATCGACTCCCAGACAGCTCGAGTCGACTCCAAGAAAGCTTCACGTCAAAAGGCAGAAGAACAACTTTCGGAAACTGAGAGCCGAGTCGACTCCAAGGGAGTTCGAGTCGACTCCAAGACTTGACGAGCCAAAAGACAGAGGATCGGGAGTTCGGGCTCTGAGATTCGAGTCGACTCCCAGGACAGTCGAGTCGACTCGAGTGGACAAAATTCAAAATTGGATCCACGGACTTCAGTGGATGAGCCGACTCCGAAATTGCCAAGTCAGCTCCAGAAGTTGGTGAGTCGACTCCAGGTCAAGACGAGTCGACTCCCAGTCGTGAAGGCAACTTTAATTCAAATTTGGAACAGTTGCCGAGTCGACTCCGGAAAAGCTTGAGTCGACTCCCGCTACAGTCGAGTCGACTCCTGATCGCGCGAGTCGACTCCAACCCACCAACGGTCATATTGTCAGGCTGCGCAGAGTGTGCAGAACGGGCAGAAAAAGCAGTGTAACGGCTAGTTTCCGTGGGGGTTGGCTTAAATAACCACAGAAGACTGTAGCAAGGCAGAGAACAACCATTCCACTCCAACTAATCAAGCATCCAAGCTCTGCAACGTGCTCTTCAACGAAAAAGGGGAAGATCAGCATTTACTGCAACCAACTACATCTTCCCAACAATTAAAGCCTCCTCCTCCTGCATTCAAGTCGACTACTCATTCGAGAGGAGACCGGAGTTCAAGAAGCCATTCCTCTACTTCAGCTTAAAAGCGTTTGAGGGCTTCTAAACTCCTCTTTTGATTATATTGTTTTACATCTGCTTTTGAGAAGCTTATTTTCCTTTCTTTCTATAACTTGTATTTACTTGGTTCAATCGGGGGATTGAATCAAGGGGATTAAGGTTGGTTGGTGAGCCGAGTTAAAACCAACGTGTGTAAGGGTTCGATTGTGATCCCGAGAAAACAATCGGGGGGCGGTTCTAGTCGGTGAGCCTGAGAAAACCGACCGAGTTCGTTGTGAGCTCGTAAAACAACAAGTTTGGTTGTGAGCTTGGAAAACAACCGACTGTAATCCAAGGGGGTTATAGTGAAATTCCCAAGTGTGACTTGGGGAGTGGACGTAGGAGCAAGGGTTAGCTCCGAACCACTATAAAACCTTGTGTTTGTGATTGATTGGCTTTTTTCTTCTTCCTCTCACATCACTCACAGCACTTAGCATTAATTAAATAACTTGCAATAGTTTTTAATTAATCATCCATAACGTTTTAATTATTCAAATTATTTTAAAACCCAATTCACCCCCCCTCTTGGGTTGTCTATCTGGGCAACAAGTGGTATCAGAGCCAAAACTCTTCCACCCAAGAGTTAAAAGATCAAAATGACAACCCCATTTGGATCTTCTCACATTGAGGGTCAGTCCACCCAAAGACCCCCTTTCTTTAATGGATCTGACTACTCATACTGAAAGGCTAGGATGAGAATATTCATCCAAGCCCAAGACTATGAGATGTGGTCCATTGTAGTAAATGGCCCATACATCCCATCCACATATGTAGAGGGTGTTAAGGTACCCAAACTAGAAAAGGATTGGGATGAACATGACATGAGGAAGGCACAACTAAACTCTAAAGCTATGAATGTATTTTATTGTGCCTTAGAACGAAATGAATTCAATAGGGTCTCTACTTGCAACTCTGCAAAAGAGATCTGGGATAGGCTTGAAGTGACCCATGAGGGCACAAATCAAGTTAAAGAATCCAAAATTAATATATTGTTCATAAGTATGAACTATTTAAAATGGATTCTAATGAGACAATCACTAGCATGTTCACTAGGTTTACTGATATTGTCAATGGCCTAAAAAGCCTTGGCAAGAGCTATACTAACAGTGATCTTGTCAGGAAAATCCTTCGGTGTCTACCAAGGTCTTGGGAAGCTAAAGTGACGGCAATCCAAGAGGCCAAGGACTTGAACAAATTACCACTCGAGGAGCTTCTTGGATCCCTTATGACGCACGAGCTTACCATGAAACAACACAACGAGGAAGAGTCCTCCCATAAGAAAAAGGTAATAGCTTTAAAATCTACTTCATCTAACAAAGACTTATCTTGCAGTAGCAGCAGTGAAGAAGAAGAACATGAGGAAGATGATGGTGAGGCGCTTCTTGTGCGTAAGTTCAAGAAATTCATCAACCACAAGAAGGCGTATCATCAAAGGAGAGGTCCCTCAAATTCCTACCGCAAGGACAAAGGTAAGGAAAGAGAAAATGAGGGGATTGGGTGTTACGAGTGAAAGAAGCCGGGCCACATAAGAGCAGAGTGCCCCTTACTGAAGAAGGGGAGTAAGTACAAGAAGAAGAAGGCTCTTGTCACTACACTATCCGACTCCGACTCATCATCCTCCTCATCAGATGATGAACAAGAAGAGAAGGCCAATTTCTGCTTCATGGCCAACGAAAACGAGGTAACTTCCGATACGCATTATGATTTTTCATTTGATGAACTTTATGATGCGTTTAACGAACTAATGATTGAATATAAGGATGTTAATGTTAAAAACAGGGAACTAAAAGTAACTAACCAAACTTATATCCATAAGTATGATTCATTAATTAAGGATAAAGATGCTCTTACCAAAGAAAATCTAGAACTTAAGACAAGCAACCAACTTTTAACTCAAAAGACTAATACCTTAACTAAAGATAATGAAAAACTAACTAAGGAATTTTCAGAACTTAAAAAATATAAACAAACCTTAGATAAGGATCTTACTAAAGAACTTAATGATCTAAAAGCAGAAAATCAAACACTAACTAAAGAACTTAACAAATACAAACCCTTAGTTGAAAAATTTACATATAGTTCTAAAAAATTAAACATGATACTTAATAGTCAACGAGCAGTGTTTAATAAAGCGGGTTTAGGATATAAACCAAGAAATAAACAAAAACTTCTTAGTAACTTCTTTGTTAAAGCTGGGGAAACTAAAACTAAGAAAATAACTTGCTTTTGCTGTGGTACAGTAGGTCATAAAGCAAATGTGTGTAATTTTAGGAAAAGTAAAACTAAAAAAAAAATTAAAAGGGTATGGGTTCCAAAAGGAACCAACTTGACTAACCATGAAGGACCCAAGAAAACTTGGGTACCTAAGATGACATGATTTGCTTGTGTAGGAGTGTCTTGCAGCCAAGGTCAACAAAAACTGCTGGTATTTGGATAGTGGCTGCTCAAGGCACATGACGGGTGATAAAGATCAATTTTTCACCCTTGAAGCTAAGAAGGGAGGTGCTGTGACTTTTGGAGACAACAACCAAGGTCACATCATTGGTATTGGTAAAGTTCAAATCACCCCTTCTACTTTTATAGATAATGTTAGATATGTTGATGGTCTTAAGCATAACTTGTTAAGCATTAGTCAATTATGTGATAAAGGATATGATGTTATGTTTAAACCATCACTATGTATTATAACAAATCCTAATGACAATAGTTTAGTTTTTAAAGGAATTAGGCGTGGAAATGTATATGTTGTAGACCTAGAAGATCTTGCAAAACATAACCAATGTCTAGTTGTAAATGAAACTAAAGATAATGATGCTAGTTGGTTATGGCACCGTAAGTTAGGTCATGCAAGCATGGACACAATAACTAAACTTGTTAAAAGAGATTCCGTGATAGGTTTGCCAAAATTAAAATTTGAAAAGAACAAAATTTGTGAAGCATGTCAATTTGGCAAACAATCTAGGAACTCATTTAAATCAATAAAATGTGTCTCTACTTCTAGACCTTTAGAATTATTACACATGGACCTATTCGGTCCAACTAGAACAACAAGCCTAGGTGGAAATAAATACGGTCTAGTTATTGTAGATGATTACTCTAGGTACACATGGGTCATGTTCCTAGCGCATAAGGATCAAGCATTTTCTGTATTTAAGAAATTCCATAAGAAAGTAACAATTGCTAGAGAGTCTTCAGTCATAGCCATTAGAAGTGACCATGGTACCGAATTCGAAAATCAATTATTTGACGAATTTTGTAGTAAAAAGGGGATAACCCATAATTTTTCTGCACCTAGGACACCACAACAAAATGGAGTTGTGGAAAGGAAGAATAGAACACTAGAGAAAATGGCTAGGACTATGTTATGTGAAAGTAACCTCCCTAAGTACTTTTGGGGAGAAGCCATTAATACTTCTTGCCATATATTAAATAGAGTTTTATTAAGACCCATTATAAAGAAAACACCTTATGAACTTTGGAAAAACAGAAAACCAAAGGTTAATTATTTTCATGTTTTTGGATGTAGGTGTTTTATTCATAATAATGGGAAAGATAATCTAGGGAAATTTGACCCTAAATCTGATGAAGGAATATTCTTAGGTTATTCTACAACTAGTAAAGCCTATAGAGTCTTTAATAAAAGAACCCTAGTTATAGAAGAATCTATACATGTTGTTTTTGATGACTCTAATGACATCTCGTCTAGTAAGAAGGTTAATTTGGATGATGATGTTGAAATACTTGAAGAAAAGATAGATGAGATGGAGTTACAAGATGATAATCAAAAGTTGATTGAAGGAGAATCATCAAGCCAAGAGGCTATTGTGGATCATGGGCTAACTAAAGCTTGGAGGTATGCTCATGGGCATCCTAAGGAACTAATTCTAGATGATCCATCTCAACCCGTTAGGACTAGGGCATCCCTTAGGAATTTGAATAACCATTTAGCTTTTGTTTCACACTTTGAGCCCAAACATATAGAAGAAGCTGAAAATGATGTAAATTGGATAAATGCAATGCAAGAAGAGCTAAACCAATTTACTAGAAACAAAGTGTGGAATCTAGTAGAGAGACCTTCTGAATATCCAATTATAGGTACAAAATGGATATATAAAAATAAACTAGATGAAAATGGAATTGTTATAAGGAATAAGGCTAGACTAGTAGCAAAGGGTTATAATCAAGAAGAAGGCATAGATTTTGATGAAACCTTTGCTCCCGTAGCTAGACTTGAGGCTATTAGATTATTATTAGCATATGCATGCTCTAAGGACTTCAAACTATATCAAATGGATGTAAAAAGTGCTTTTTTAAATGGGTATATTAATGAGGAGGTATATGTAGAACAACCTCCTGGTTTTGAAAATCATCAATACCCCAATCATGTATATAAACTAAACAAAGCACTTTATGGTTTAAAACAAGCACCTAGAGCATGGTATGAGAGGCTTAGCAAATTCCTATTAGAACATGAATTCTCTAGGAGAAATGTAGATACAACATTATTTCTGAAAAAGCAAAATAAGGATATGTTATTAGTACAGATTTATGTTGATGATATCATTTTCGGTGCTACTAACAATCGCCTCTGCGAGGAATTTGCTGATTTGATGCAGAGTGAGTTTGAGATGAGCATGATGGGAGAGCTGAACTATTTCCTCGGGCTTCAAATCAAACAGTCTGAAGGAGGCATCTTCATCAATCAAGCCAAATATGTCAAGGAGATGCTCAAGAAGTTTGACATGGAGGAAAACAAGTCAATCAGCAACCCCATGAGCTCATCGTGCAAATTAGACCAAGATGAATCAGGTAAATCTGTAGATCAAAAACTTTATAGAGGTATGATAGGATCTTTACTATATCTTACTGCAAGTAGACCTGATATTATGTTTAGTGTTTGCATGTGTGCTAGATATCAGGCTAATCCTAAAGAATCACACCTAGCTGCAGTTAAGAGAATTTTTAAATACTTAATAGGAACTAAGAACATCGGGCTATGGTACTCTAAAGAATCTAGCCTAAACTTAATAGGATATACAGATTCAGACTTCGCTGGATGTAAGCTTGATAGAAAAAGTACCAGCGGGTCGTGTCAATTTCTAGGAGAAAACCTTATCTCATGGTTTAGCAAGAAACAAAACTCGGTTGCATTATCCACTGCAGAAGCTGAATATGTGGCAGCCGGGAGTTGTTGTGCTCAAATCTTGTGGATTAAACAACAATTAGAAGATTATGGCATTAAACAAGATAAAATTCCAATTAACTGTGATAATACAAGTGCCATTAATCTAACTAAAACTCCAATTCAACACTCAAGAACTAAACACATTGAGATAAGACATCACTTCATAAGAGATCATGTATTGAATGGTGATGTGACACTCCAATTTGTTTGTACTGATAATCAATTAGCAGATATTTTTACAAAACCCCTAAGTGAAGATAGGTTTAGTGTGCTTAGGAGGGGATTAGGAGTGATTGATCCATCCTAGTGGTGGTTTCCACTAGATTTATTGATTTTGATGATTAGAATGTGGTTAAAATAGAATTTCTATTCAATGATCATCAAATCAGACCTTAATTAGGTGATTTTCCCTCATTTGGCACGATTATAGCATGAGTTTTAGGTGCGTGCCAAAGTTAGAGACGACTCGAGTAAGTTTCAGAGCCGGCTCCTAAGGGGGAGTCGACTCGCGCATTGGCGGGAGTCGACTCACAAAGATGGCAGCAGAGGGGGAGTCGACTCGCATACTGTCGGGAGTCGACTCGAGGTCCACAGGCGCATAAGGAGAGTCGACTCGCGCATATTCTGGAGTCGACTCGAGGTCGAGTCGACTCGCGACTCAGGGGAGTCGACTCGCAGTCGGGATCCGACTTTTTAACCCTAGATTTGTCATTTCGAAAACACTTTTCTCTCAAGCCGCCACTGTTCAAAAAGCCCTAGAGCCGACTCCTAGGTCGTCCCCGATCGTCTCCAACCTCTTTTCGGTCGATTTTTCACCGGTTCTTAGGGTTTTCGTCTAGGTCGTCTCCGGTCTGTCCCGAGCCTCCTCCGTCGATCTTTCTCCGTTCTTTAGGCTTTTCATTCCATTTTAGGTCAAAATGCCGCGTAAGACCGTTGTTAGGAAGAGATCCCGTCCCGAGGCCGGTCCCGAGCGGCGCTCCAAGGCGCGGCACGATCCCGCGAGGCAACCACCTCCGGCTCGTTCCCCGCCTAGGGCGGTTCCCGCAAGGCCATTGGCCGGGAAGGCCGTCACCACCGGGAGGTATGTCGACTTCGACTATCTCTCCCGGGAAGGGTTCACCATAGGTGATAGGCTTAGAGCCCAGGGCCTAGAGTACTTCCTCACTTTGGACCTTCCCACTTACCCTGGCCTTGTTCAAGAGTTCTATGGTACCGTCCATCGGGGAGATGGAGGTATCGAGGGCACAGTAGCCGGTGTCCCTTTGCGTGTCACGGAGGATCTTATTGCCCACATCCTCCACCTTCCATTAGTAGGGGTGGCTCCCACACACCCTGAGGATAGGGTTGAGGCCCTTACGGCCGTTCTAGGGTGTGGAGTGATTGATTAAAACCCCGTTTGATTTTGATGAGCTCAAAGCATTTGAGTATATCTTGTGATTACTAATGAATTCAATTAAGTGTTTCAGTGAAAATCCTGTCTAAGTGTCTCTAGACTTGGTTCATAGTATTTTGGATAAGTTAAGAAGTCTGCATGAACCAATGTCTGAGACTCGAGTCGACTCCCGAGTTTTACGAGTCGACTCCAAGCGTATCAAGGTCACTGGCACGAGCTCGAGTCGACTCCAGATCAGTACGAGTCGACTCCGACTGAAAACAGACAGAAGGACAGAAGAGCAGTTTTCGGGTCTGAGATTCGAGTCGACTCCAGTGGAACGCGAGTCGACTCCCAGAGGTGCACAAAGAAAAAGTCAGAGAGCGTTTTATGGACTCTGAGATTCGAGTCGACTCCCGCAGTACGCGAGTCGACTCCGAGACTGTGCGACCATCGACAGACAGAAGACCATGTTACTGCCTCTGAGATTCGAGTCGACTCCCAGACAGCTCGAGTCGACTCCAAGACAAGCTTCACGTCAAAAGGCAGAAGACCAACTTTCGGAAACTGAGAGCCGAGTCGACTCCAAGGAAGTTCGAGTCGACTCCAAGACTGGATGAGCCAAAAGACAGAGAATCGGGAGTTCGGGCTCTGAGATTCGAGTCGACTCCCAGGACAGTCGAGTCGACTCGAGAGGACAAAATTCAAATTTGGATCCACGGACTTCAGTGGATGAGCCGACTCCAAAATTGCCAGGTCAGCGCCAGAAGTTGGCGAGTCGACTCCGGGTCAAGACGAGTCGACTCCCAGTCAAGACGGCAACTTTAATTCAAACTTGGAACAGTTGCCGAGTCGACTCCGGAAAAGCTCGAGTTGACTCCTGCTACAGCCGAGTCGACTCCTGATCGCGCGAGTCGACTCCAACCCACCAACGGTCACATTGTCAGGCTGCGCAGAGTGTGCAGAACGGCCAGAAAAAATAGAGTAACGGCTAGTTTCCGTGGGGGTTGGCTTAAATAGCCACAGAGGACTGTAGCAAAGAAGAAAACACATATTCCACTCCAAGCATTCAAGTTTTCAAGCTCTCCAAGTGCTCTTAAACGAAAAAGGAGAGATCTGCATTTACTGCTCCAACAACTTCTTCCCAACAATCAAAGCTTCCTCCTCCTGCATTCAAGTCGACCACTCTTTCAAGAGGAGACCGGAGTTCCAGAAGCCATTCCTCTACTTCAGCTTAAAAGCGTTTGAGGGCTTCTAAACTCCTCTTTGTTTATATCGTTATATATCTGCTTTTTGAGAAGCTATTTTCTGTTTTCTTCTATCTCTTGTATTTACTTGACTCAATCGGGGGATTGAATCAAGGAGATTAAGGTTGGTTGGTGAGCCAAGTTAAAACCAACGTGTGTAAGGGTTTGATTGTGAGCCCGGAAAAACAATCGGGGTTGGTTCTAGTCGGTGAGCCTGGAAAAACCGACCGAGTTCGTTGTGAGCTCGTAAAACAACAAGTTTGGTTGTGAGCTTGCAAAACAACCGGCTGTAATCCAAGGGGGTTATAGTGAAATTCCCAAGTGAGACTTGGGGAGTGGACGTAGGAGCAAGGGTTAGCTCCGAACCACTATAAAACTTTGTGTTTGTAGTGCATTGTCTCTCATCTTCTTCCCCGCACATTACTCACAGCACTTAGCTTTAATTAAATAACTTGCTATAGTTTTTAATTAATCATCCACAAAGTTTTAAATATTCAAGTTAATTTAAAAACCCAATTCACCCCCCCCTCTTGGGTTGTCTATCTGGGCAACAAGTGGTATCAGAGCCAAAAACTCTTCCACTCAAGAGTTAAAAGATCAAAATGACAACCCCATTTGGATCTTCCCACATTGAGGGTCAGTCCACCCAAAGACCTCCTTTCTTCAATGGATCCGATTACTCATACTGGAAGGCTAGGATGAGAATATTCATCCAAGTCCAAGACTATGAGATGTGGACCATTGTAGTAAATGGTCCATACATCCCATCCACATATGTAGAGGGTATTAAGGTACCCAAACTAGAAATGGATTGGGATGAACATGACATGAGGAAGGCACAATTAAACTCTAAAGCTATGAATGTGTTTTATTGTGCCTTGGACCGAAATGAATTCAATAGGGTCTCTACTTGCAACTCTGCAAAAGAGATCTGGGATAGGCTTGAAGTGACCCATGAGGGCACAAATCAAGTTAAAGAATCCAAGATTAATATATTGGTTCATAAGTATGAACTATTTAAAATGGATCCTAATGAGACAATCACTAGCATGTTTACTAGGTTTACTGACATTGTCAATGGCCTAAAAAGCCTTGGCAAGAGCTATACTAACAGTGATCTTGTCAGGAAAATCCTTCGGTGTCTACCAAGGTCGTGGGAAGCCAAGGTGACGGCGATCCAAGAAGCTAAAGACTTGAACAAGCTTCCACTTGAAGAGCTCCTTGGATCCCTGATGACTCACGAGCTCACCATGAAACAACACAACGAGGAAGAGTCCTCCCATAAGAAAAAGGTAATAGCCCTTAAATCTACTTCTTCTAACAAGGACTTGTCTTGCAGCAGCAGCAGCGAAGAAGAAGATGTTGGGAACCCGCCCATGCCGCTGATATTTCAAAAATTTTTCAGATGGCAGCGGAATCGGCATGCACGGGTTCGACGTTCATCGCATGAACGTTGTTTCGAGACCTTTCGTAATTAGGTAAGAATTAAAACTTTTAAAACTATTAGGAAGATCAAATCTTCACCTTGCGCGGGTAGATGATCACCGCAAATCTGAATTCGTGGTTTTGGAAGAGGGTTCGCTTGAAGCCGTTCAAACGTCCGGCCTCTACGGGTATCCACACGAAGCAGGATCCGATCCAAGCTTTCTATCTCACCGGGGTGCTAGCTCCCTTGCAGAGATAACTTTTGATGGCTGATCTCCTCTCTTTCTTTCAACTCATGAATGTACTTGAGAGGAGGAAGAAGAAGGAAGAAGAAGAGGAAGAAGCAAGGCCCCTGCAGCCTACTTTTTTTTTCCTGCGTTGGAAGGAGGAAAGGAGGAAGAGGAGGGCGCCATGGCTTCTTTTTCCCTTCTTCTTGCTGGCGGCTGAACCAAGGGAGGGAGAGGGTGGCCACGTGATGGAGAGGAGGGGGATTCCTATATTCATTAGGTCAGCCCCCAAGAGTCCTCCTTTTATAACATCTAGGGCTCCTACAAGTTAGGAGCCCTTGATGTATTACCAAAAGGGGCGCCAGCCCCTCTTGTTGCCGCACCAAGAGATCCAAGGAGGAGGGGCGTGAGCCCCTCCCTCTCATGTTGCCCTAATCCTCATCTAATGAGGATTGGGAGGCCCTAATGTGGTTTAGCCTTAATCCAATTAGGCTTAGCCCAAGGGTGAACCAATTTGGATCCAATCTAGGCTAGTCCTAATCCAATTAGGACTTGAATGAACCATGACTCAATTGAACTCTTCAATCCTAATCCAATTAGGAGTCATGTTGATTCATTAGATTAATAATTAATTTAGACTTAAGGAATCCTAATCCAATTAGGATGTATTTAATTTTAGTCCTAATCCAATTAGGACTCTATTTGAATCCGAAGTCCTAATCCAATTAGGATTTCTAGGAATCCTACTCCAAGTAGGAATCCAATTTTAATTCAAAATTCCTAATCTCATTAGGATTGTAGGAATCCTATTCCAAGTAGGAATCCCAGTCCTACTCCAACTAGGATTCCCAGTCCTAATCCAATTAGGACTCTAGGTATCCTACTCGAAGTAGGACTCTTGTTTCAAGTCCAATTAATTAATTTCCTTTGTTCCTTCTTCAACTTCTTATCAATCAAATTGATTACTTGTGATTCCTAATCACGATTTCAACCATCGGATCGGTCAATACTTCCAGTGTGTGTGACCCCATAGGTTCTATTCTGATTGGTAGTGAGATATATTGTGATCTCTATCTCAATATCATTGAAAACTCCTTTCAATGGGTTGGAACGATTCCAACTCAACTCATTAGGGTTTATCGATCATCAAGATAATCCCTATGAGTCCCACCATCCACCAGTGACACCTAGCAGCATGTAGTGGCTACCCAGCAGAATGGAATGATGAACCTCTAGGTGCAGTTAACATGTGATAGAGTCCTACTATCGTGGATCCCTACAGGACGGAGGTCATGGACAACTCGTCAAACCCCATCGTCTGTCATATGTCAAGATTTATTCGACTGGAGTTCGCTAATGGAAAACTCTTTTTCCACTTTATATTACTGCCCTGGCCAAGGTCTTAGAACTCAGTCTAACAAATCACATAGGATCACTCCTCTTCTATCAAGGTCGATAGATTCCTTATAGGTGCATACCCTACTCCTACAGTGAACTTACTGCAGCCAATCTACACTGCATGGACCCATATGGCTAGAGACCATGTATGTGTGCAGTCAAACTACAATAACCTCACTGTGAGTAGCCGAAGCACCGCAGGTCAAAGGACCAGTCACACTACTGCAACATCAAGCAAGTCACTGACGAGTGGATAGACATCCAAGTGACTTCTTGTCTTGGTCACGCTCAGTACCCTTGTTCTCTAACAAGCACCTGCACTATCACTTCAGTGTCCCTACACTGTGGACTCAAGTCTCGTCCATCCAGAAGAAAAGTGATCTGTGCACTGATCGGATCGATCACCGTCCTCGTGATGATCCATTGATCAGGAGCATTTAGAAATTAATCACCAATGATACATGGCTTAAATTCTCAACTCTTGAGAATATGTATCATCATCTTATTAATTCCTTGGACGATTCATAGACACATAAATAATATGAATGAAAAGATGCCTTTTATTTATTCAATAATAAATAGTCAAGTACAAAATTATGTCCCTAGAATCAACAATGTGTCAGCCAAATTGGCTTCTAGGGCATACATCTAACAATCTCCCACTTGCACTAAAGCCAATTGGTCATATATCTTAGGCCGATCTTCTCAAGGTGGGCTTCAGTCTTTTGCTGACTCAGCTGCTTAGTGAACGGGTCTGCCACGTTATCCGCGGAGTCTACTCTCTGCACCTCTACATCATAGTCGCGTATGAAATGGAAGCGCCGCTCTATGTGCTTGGACTTCTGATGAGACCATGGCTCCATAGCTAGTGCTATGGTGCCAATGTTATCGCAGTAAAGTGTTATGGCATCTAATGACATTACACCTAACTCTGCAATTAACTTTTAATCAGAAGGTTTCCACTACACCCTTAGATACGGCTTAACATTCAGCTTCTAAGGTAGAATCTATAATGATCGGTTGTTTGGAACTCTTCCAATTTACTGAACCACAATTGCACATATTCTGATGTAGACTTTCTATCATCAATATGTGTGCATCCTTCTACCTTCAACTCTGATCTTCTCCCAAAGACTAAGAACATGTCCTTAGTTCTTCTCAAGTACTTAAGACTGTTCTTCACAGCTATCCAGTGCTTCTTGCCTGGATCCGACTAATATCTGCTTGTGACACTCACAGTAAGAGCTATATCAGGTAGTGTACACAGCATGGCATACATGAGGCTTCCTATTGCCGATGCATAGGAAATCTTGCTCATGCGTTGAATCTCTTCAGATGTGTTGGGGCACATCTTCTTGGAGAGATGAATTCCATGTCTTAGGGGTAAGAGACCCCTCTTGGAGTTTTCCATGCTGAACCTCTTCAGCACCTCCTCTATGTACATTTTCTGTGAAAGGCCAAGCATCCTTTTAGATCTATCTCTATAGACCTTTATTCCCAAAATATAGGATGCTTCCCCAAGGTCTTTCATGGAGAATTCTTTTGACAACCAGACCTTGACCGAGGTTAGCATGGGAATATCATTCCCAATCAGGAGAATGTCATCTACGTACAACACGAGAAAAATGACAGAACTCCCACTAACCTTTTTGTAAACACACGGTTCCTCTTCGTTTTCGATGAAATCAAACGTTTTGATTGCGTCATCGAACCGAGTGTTCCAACTCCGAGATGCTTGTTTTAGTCCATAGATGGACCTTTGCAGCTTGCAGACCTTGTGATCTCCATCACTGGAAGTGAAACCCAAAGGCTGTTCCATATAGATATCTTCATCAAGATATCCATTCAGGAAAGCAGTTTTCACATCCATCTGCCAGATTTCATAATCATGAAATGCTGCAATGGCAAGCAATGTTCGGATGGATTTTAGCATGGCTACAGGTGAAAAGGTCTCCTGATAGTCAATGCCTTCGCGCTGACTATACCCTTTCGCCACAAGCCTTACCTTATAGGTCTCTACCTCTCCATCTGAACCTATCTTCCTTTTGTAGATCCATTTGCATCCAATAGGTACAATACCTTCTGGTGGGTCTACTAAGGTCCAGACTTGGTTGGAATGCATGGAGTCTAACTCTGACTTCATAGCTTCCAGACATTTCTCGGAATCGATATCAGATATCGCCTCGTTGTAGGTTTTGGGATCCTGTATGTGATCCCTATCTCCCACTAGGAACATTTCCTCGGTATCCTCTTCTAGTATACCTAAGTATCTATCGGGAGGATGGGAGACCCTACTTGATCTGCGAGGTGGTTGAGGGACATCGTGTACTGGCTCTGTATTAATGGGTTCGATAGGATCCATGACTCGTTGCTTTTCAGAGACTTTCTCTTCAAGCTCAATTTTCCTCCCACTGCCTCTATCAAGGATAAACTGTTTTTCCAAGAAGATGGCATGACGGGTCACAAACACATTGTGATCCTCTGAGACGTAAAAATTGTATCCTAATGACTCTTTAGGATATCATATAAAACGAGCACTTATGATCCTAGCCTCTAGCTTGTCCGCCTGTAGTCTCTTGACGTGGGCCGGACATCCCCAAATCTTGAGATGACCCAGACTTGGTTTCTTACCATGCCATATCTCATACGGTGTGGTAGGAATGGATTTAGAGGGAACTCTATTCAATAAATAAATCGCTGAAAATAGGGCATCTATCTAAAGAGACAAGGGTAAATCAGTGAAGCTCATCATGGATCGGACCATATCCAATAGAGTCCGATTCCTCCTCTCCGACACTCCGTTGAACTGAGGTGTACCAGGAGGAGTCCATTATAAAACTATACCATTCTCCTTGAGATAATCACGGAACTCTCAACTAAGGTATTTACCTCTTCGATCTGATCGAAGAACCTTAGTGAGTTTTTCTATATATTTTTCTACTTCATATTTAAACTCTTTGAACCTTTCAAAAGTTTCATATTTGTGTCTCATACACATATCCATACCGTGAATAATCATCGGTAAAATGAAGTAAAAAATTACAACCCCTAGCCTGCACATCGAATGGGCCACACACATCAGTGTGTACTAGGGTAAGTATTTCAGTGGACCTCCCTGTGTCCTACAAAGGATAATTTGGCCATCTTTCCTTGAAGGCAGAATTCACAAATCAAATATGACTCGAAAGTCAATGAGCCCAAAAGCTCATGTTTCTCCAATTTGTTTATTCTGTCTTCTCCTATATGGCCAAGTCTGAGGTGCCTTAAATACTTTAGATTTATCTCATTTTTGGATCTATTAGATCCTATGGTATTCACTGTTTGCTCAGATATATTCACAGATACATCCATATGTATGTGATAGAGACTGTCAATCTTAAAACCATGTTAAATCAATTTAATTTTTCAAATAAATAAAAATCTTTCTATGCTAAATAAAATACAGAAATCAAATTTCTGCTAGCAATAGGTCACAGTCCCTAAGTATCCTGAGCATATCTGAAAAACCTTTTGAAGGTCTGTCACCCTTCATGTACTTTATGCTTCCCATGTATGTAGGACAGTTCCTCTTCCAATGGCCGTCCATGATGCAATGGAAACACTTTTCCTTGCAATTGGCTTTTTTCTTAGAACTTCCTTGGTGTTTTCTTAGTCTTCTGCTTCTTCGCAGGCTTCTTCTTCTTCCAAATAGACTCTCTCTTGAAAGTAGAAACCAACTTGACAGCGAAAACGATGCCCCTTGAACTTCTTCAAGGTTCCTAAGGTAGTTACCAATTTATTTAACAATTCTATTTTAGTGCATACAACCTTGTTCATATGGTAGTTTACTATAAACTATTCATATGAAGCTGGAAGGGATTGCGAGATCAAATTCGTTTGCAATTCCTTGTGCATGGTCATGCCAAGCTTCTCAAGCTTCTCTAAGTCCTTTATCATGGTCAAACCATGATCATGGACAGACTGCCCATCGTGCATCTTGGCTTTGAAGAGCCTCTTGGACACTTCAAACCGAGCTGCGTGACTCTGATCACCATACAACTTTTGCAGGTGATTTAATATGTCCCTGGCAATCTTTATGTTCTCTTGCTGGCATTGTAATGCATTGGACATGGATGCCTTTGTGCAGCACCTAACTTTATTGTTATTGTTCGTCCACTTAACAAGCGTCTTACGCTGATCAGTGATCGGACGGATTGGTAACATGGGGATTCCATGGTCTAGCATATACCCAAATTTCTCACAATTCAAAACTATTTTTGAAATTTGCTGAGCCAATCTTTATAATTGGGTTTGGTCAAACGGTTGTTCTATAGGATATGAGTTAAGAGTCTAGAAGCTGACTTTATAATCCTCAGAGAGTAAAGATTCTAGTTAGACTTTTGTACTTGATCCTAATCTGTTCTAAGGTCTTTTAGAACAAATGTAACTCCCACTATTTTCTCGAATCCCTCACACTCTCCTGGTAGGGAAACGGAAATCCCACACGACTAGGGTTTCTAGTGGGTACTGCGGTCCCACCGATTTACATGCCACCTCACCTAACAGTTATTGGTGACACATAAATGGATGAGTGTACAACTCTTGTACAATGCTTCTCAAGCATGTAGCAGTGTAACTTGGTCTCTAAGCCATGAAAACCTCACCTAACAGTTATTGGTCCCATTTCTTAGTTAAGTCAGACCCACCGTATAACCGTAGGAATAAAGTCGTCATTGGGTCCTCACCTAACAGTTATTGGTGCCCAACCCCACCTTTACCCTACAACATCTCATGTCTATAGAGAGGTCCAGCCCCCCGATGCAACTTGACCACTGTGTCCAGCCGAGACAAATCAACATCAGAAAGGCCTTAGCAGCTCTACTACAGTGGAAGACCTATTGACTTAATATTGGTTAATCAGGTCTTAGTGTTTGCAACTTGAGCCCTTCATAAGAGGTAATCGAACAATTGGCCAGGTAAGCAGGTGGGAGGCTCCCCTTACTCAGAGAGTAAGGTCCTAATTAAGTAACCACCTTTCATGCTTTCCTAGACACCAATTAGATCAATTAATCTAATATGACTTGCTCATGTCGGTTCACTCTCGACTTGATTGAGGAGGTTTTGATTTAGGTCTCAATTGGGTTTGCTACATCATATGTAAACCTATCTACCCGACTCGCATTCACATCACATGTAAACGGCACATCACAGGCAGTTATAATCGCAGCATCAAATTAAAGCTAAACTTTAAATAGGTGATGATCATGGATTCTAATTAGGTCGTATTACAAGCACATGCACATCAATCGATCAAGTGGTCTTCAACTCTTGAATTGGTTCTAAGCCTCCTTGATTCGATCCTTGATCAACTCTTGATCCCATCGCCATCAACCGCTTAGATCACCTTTCATCTCATGCCTTTGCTTCAACTTGATCGTTGATGTACATCACATCACAGAAATACAACCAGATGTAAAATAAAAATAAAAATAAATTACATCTCCTTTTAGGAGGCACGCAGGCCTCTCAAAACATCAAATAAGATGCATGCAAGCATCTGAAAAATTACATGACATCGCAGATCACATCGCAGGTCATTACATTTGATACCAAAAGGGGTTGAATCCTATGATCATCACCGTATGCAACAATTATAATTTTCAGATCTGAAAACTAACTGATTGTATCATGACATAGGTCGCTGATCATGCTAATCATGATTCTAAACTTTGTAATCCCATTAACAATGTAACTAGAATCATCATTTTATCACATAAAAATCAGCATGCAAAAATCAGCACCCCTGAAAAATCTGCATGCAGAATTTTTCAGCATGCATGATCATTCAATTTTCAGATCTAATAAGCCTTTAGATATTTAATTCTTACCTTAATCTACGAAGCCTAGGCTCTGATACCACTGTTGGGAACCCGCCCATGCCGCTGATATTTCAAAAATTTTTCAGATGGCAGCGGAATCGGCATGCACGGGTTCGACGTTCATCGCATGAACGTTGTTTCGAGACCTTTCGTAATTAGGTAAGAATTAAAACTTTTAAAACTATTAGGAAGATCAAATCTTCACCTTGCGCGGGTAGATGATCACCGCAAATCTGAATTCGTGGTTTTGGAAGAGGGTTCGCTTGAAGCCGTTCAAACGTCCGGCCTCTACGGGTATCCACACGAAGCAGGATCCGATCCAAGCTTTCTATCTCACCGGGGTGCTAGCTCCCTTGCAGAGATAACTTTTGATGGCTGATCTCCTCTCTTTCTTTCAACTCATGAATGTACTTGAGAGGAGGAAGAAGAAGGAAGAAGAAGAGGAAGAAGCAAGGCCCCTGCAGCCTACTTTTTTTTTCCTGCGTTGGAAGGAGGAAAGGAGGAAGAGGAGGGCGCCATGGCTTCTTTTTCCCTTCTTCTTGCTGGCGGCTGAACCAAGGGAGGGAGAGGGTGGCCACGTGATGGAGAGGAGGGGGATTCCTATATTCATTAGGTCAGCCCCCAAGAGTCCTCCTTTTATAACATCTAGGGCTCCTACAAGTTAGGAGCCCTTGATGTATTACCAAAAGGGGCGCCGGCCCCTCTTGTTGCCGCACCAAGAGATCCAAGGAGGAGGGGCGTGAGCCCCTCCCTCTCATGTTGCCCTAATCCTCATCTAATGAGGATTGGGAGGCCTTAATGTGGTTTAGCCTTAATCCAATTAGGCTTAGCCCAAGGGTGAACCAATTTGGATCCAATCTAGGCTAGTCCTAATCCAATTAGGACTTGAATGAACCATGACTCAATTGAACTCTTCAATCCTAATCCAATTAGGAGTCATGTTGATTCATTAGATTAATAATTAATTTAGACTTAAGGAATCCTAATCCAATTAGGATGTATTTAATTTTAGTCCTAATCCAATTAGGACTCTATTTGAATCCGAAGTCCTAATCCAATTAGGATTTCTAGGAATCCTACTCCAAGTAGGAATCCAATTTTAATTCAAAATTCCTAATCTCATTAGGATTGTAGGAATCCTATTCCAAGTAGGAATCCCAGTCCTACTCCAACTAGGATTCCCAGTCCTAATCCAATTAGGACTCTAGGTATCCTACTCGAAGTAGGACTCTTGTTTCAAGTCCAATTAATTAATTCCCTTTGTTCCTTCTTCAACTTCTTATCAATCAAATTGATTACTTGTGATTCCTAATCACGATTTCAACCATCGGATCGGTCAATACTTCTAGTGTGTGTGACCCCATAGGTTCTATTCTGATTGGTAGTGAGATATATTGTGATCTCTATCTCAATATCATTGAAAACTCCTTTCAATGGGTTGGAACGATTCCAACTCAACTCATTAGGGTTTATCGATCATCAAGATAATCCCTATGAGTCCCACCATCCACCAGTGACACCTAGCAGCATGTAGTGGCTACCCAGCAGAATGGAATGATGAACCTCTAGGTGCAGTTAACATGTGATAGAGTCCTACTATCGTGGATCCCTACAGGACGGAGGTCATGGACAACTCGTCAAACCCTATCGTCTGTCATATGTCAAGATTTATTCGACTGGAGTTCGCTAATGGAAAACTCTTTTTCCACTTTATATTACTGCCCTGGCCAAGGTCTTAGAACTCAGTCTAACAAATCACATAGGATCACTCCTCTTCTATCAAGGTCGATAGATTCCTTATAGGTGCATACCCTACTCCTACAGTGAACTTACTGCAGCCAATCTACACTGCATGGACCCATATGGCTAGAGACCATGTATGTGTGCAGTCAAACTACAATAACCTCACTGTGAGTAGCCGAAGCACCGCAGGTCAAAGGACCAGTCACACTACTGCAACATCAAGCAAGTCACTGACGAGTGGATAGACATCCAAGTGACTTCTTGTCTTGGTCACGCTCAGTACCCTTGTTCTCTAACAAGCACCTGCACTATCACTTCAGTGTCCCTACACTGTGGACTCAAGTCTCGTCCATCCAGAAGGAAAGTGATCTGTGCACTGATCGGATCGATCACCGTCCTCGTGATGATCCATTGATCAGGAGCATTTAGAAATTAATCACCAATGATACATGGCTTAAATTCTCAACTCTTGAGAATATGTATCATCATCTTATTAATTCCTTGGACGATTCATAGACACATAAATAATATGAATGAAAAGATGCCTTTTATTTATTCAATAATAAATAGTCAAGTACAAAATTATGTCCCTAGAATCAACAATGTGTCAGCCAAATTGGCTTCTAGGGCATACATCTAACAGAAGAAGATGAGGAAGATGGTGGTGAGGCTCTTCTTGTGCGCAAGTTCAAGAAATTCATCAACCACAAGAAGTCCTATCATCAAAGGAGAGGCCCCTCAAATTCCTACCGCAAGGACAAAGGTAAGGAAAGGGAAAATGAGGGGATTGGTTGTTACGAGTGCAAGAAGCCGGGTCACATAAGAGCAGAGTGCCCCTTACTGAAAAAGAGGAGTAAGTACAAGAAGAAAAAGGCACTTGTCACTACCCTATCGGACTCCGACTCATCATCCTCCTTATCAGATGATGAACAAGAAGAGAAGGCCAATTTCTGTTTCATGGCCAACGAAAACGAGGTAACTTCCGACACGCATCCTGATTTTTCTTTTGATGAACTTTATGATGCATTTAATGAATTAATGGTAGAATATAAGGCTATAAATCTTAAGAATAAAGAACTGAAAATAACTAATCAATCATACCTATATAAATACGATAAATTAGTTAAGGATAAGGATTTAATCACCAAAGAAAATATAGAACTTAAAACAAGCAACAAACTTTTAACTCAAAAGACTAACACCTTAACTAAAGAAAATGAAAAACTAACTAAGGAATTTTCAAAACTTAAAAAATATAAACAAACCTTAGATAAGGATCTTACTAAAGAACTTAATGATCTAAAAGCCGAAAAACAAACAATAACTAAAGAACTTAACAAATATAAACCCATAGTTGAAAAATTCACATATAGCTCTGAAAAATTAAACATGATACTAAATAGTCAACGTGCGGTATTTAATAAAGCGGGTTTAGGGTATAAACCAAGGAATAAGCAAAAACTTCTTAGTAACTTCTTTGTTAAAGCTGGGGAAACTAAAATTAAGAAAATAACTTGCTTTTGTTGTGGAATAGTAGGACATAAAGCAAATGCATGTAATTTTAGGAAAAGTAAAACTAAAAGAAAAATTAAAAGGGTATGGGTTCCAAAAGGAACCAACTTGACTAACCATGAAGGACCCAAGAAAACTTGGGTACCTAAGATGACATGACTTGCTTGTGTAGGAGTGTCTTGCAGCCAAGGTCAACAAAAACTGCTGGTATTTGGATAGTGGCTGCTCAAGGCACATGACGGGTGATAAAGACCAATTTTTCACCCTTGAAGCTAAGAAGGGAGGTGCTGTGATGTTTGGAGACAACAACCAAGGTCACATCATTGGTATTGGTAAAGTTCAAATCACCCCTTCTACTTTTATAGATAATGTTAGATATGTTGATGGTCTTAAGCATAACTTGTTAAGCATTAGTCAATTATGTGACAAAGGATATGATGTTATGTTTAAACCATCACTATGCATTATAACAAACCCTAATGATAATAGTTTAGTTTTTAAAGGGATTAGACGTGGAAATGTATATGTGGTAGACCTAGAAGACCTTGCAAAACATAACCAATGTTTAGTTGTTAATGAAACTAAAGAAAATGATGCTAGTTGGTTATGGCACCGTAAGTTAGGTCATGCAAGCATGGACACAATAACTAAACTAGTTAAAAGAGACTCCGTGATAGGTTTGCCAAAATTAAAATTTGAAAAGAACAAAATATGTGAAGCATGTCAATTTGGCAAACAATCTAGAAACTCTTTTAAATCCATAAAATGTGTCTCTACTTCTAGGCCTCTAGAATTACTACACATGGACCTATTTGGTCCAACTAGAGCAACAAGCCTAGGTGGAAATAAATATGGTCTAGTTATAGTAGATGATTACTCTAGGTACACATGGGTCATGTTCTTAGCACATAAGGACCAAGCATTTTCTATGTTTAAAAAATTCCATAAGGAAGTAACAAATGCTAGAGAGTCTTCAGTCATAGCCATTAGAAGTGACCATGGTACCGAATTCGAAAATCAGTTGTTTGACGAATTTTGTAGTAAAAAGGGGATAACCCATAATTTTTCTGCACCTAGGACACCACAACAAAATGGAGTTGTGGAAAGGAAGAATAGAACTCTAGAGAAAATGGCTAGAACGATGTTATGTGAAAGTAACCTCCCTAAGTACTTTTGGGGAGAAGCCATTAATACTTCTTGCCATATATTAAATAGAGTTTTATTAAGACCCATTATAAAGAAAACACCTTATGAACTGTGGAAAAACAGAAAACCAAAAGTTAATTATTTTCATGTTTTTGGATGTAGGTGTTTTGTACATAATAATGGGAAAGATAATCTAGGGAAATTTGATCCTAAATCTGATGAAGGAATATTCCTAGGTTATTCTACAACTAGTAAAGCCTATAGAATCTTTAATAAAAGAACCCTAGTTATAGAAGAATCTATACATGTTGTTTTTGATGACTCTAGTGACATCTCATCTAGTAAGAAGGTTAATTTTGATGATGATATTGAAATACTTGAAGAAAAGATAGATGAGATGGGATTACAAGATGATAATCAAAAGTTGATTGAAGGAGAATCATCAAACCAAGAGCCTATAGTGGATCATGGGCTAACTAAAGCTTGGAGGTATGCTCACGGGCATCCTAAGGAACTAATTCTAGATGATCCATCTCAACCCGTTAGGACTAGAGCATCCCTTAGAAATTTGAATAATCATCTAGCGTTTGTTTCACACTTTGAGCCCAAACATATAGAAGAAGCCGAAAATGATGTAAATTGGATAAATGCAATGCAAGAAGAACTAAACCAATTTACTAGAAACAAAGTGTGGGATCTAGTAGAGAGACCTTCTGAATATCCAATTATAGGTACTAAATGGATATATAAAAATAAGCTAGATGAAAATGGAATTGTTATAAGGAATAAGGCTAGACTAGTAGCAAAGGGTTATAATCAAGAAGAAGGCATAGATTTTGATGAAACCTTTGCTCCCGTAGCTAGACTTGAGGCTATTAGACTATTATTAGCATATGCATGCTCTAAGGACTTCAAGCTATATCAAATGGATGTAAAAAGTGCTTTTCTAAATGGGTTTATTAATGAGGAGGTGTATGTAGAACAACCTCCTGGTTTTGAAAATCATCAATACCCCAATCATGTGTATAAACTGAACAAAGCACTTTATGGACTAAAACAAGCACCTAGAGCATGGTATGAGAGGCTTAGTAAATTCCTATTAGAACATGAATTCTCTAGGGAAAATGTAGATACAACTTTATTTCTGAAAAAGAAAAATAAAGATATGTTATTAGTACAGATTTATGTTGATGATATCATTTTCGGTGCTACTAACAATCGCCTCTGCGAAGAGTTTGCTGATTTGATGCAGAGTGAGTTTGAGATGAGCATGATGGGAGAGCTGAACTACTTCCTCGGGCTTCAAATCAAACAATCTGAAGGAGGCATCTTTATCAATCAAGCAAAATATATCAAGGAGATGCTCAAGAAGTTTGATATGGAGGGAAACAAGTCAATCAGCACCCCCATGAGCTCATCATGCAAGTTAGACCAAGATGAATCAGGTAAATCTGTAGATCAAAAACTGTATAGAGGTATGATAGGGTCTTTACTATATCTTACTGCAAGTAGGCCTGATATTATGTTTAGTGTTTGCATGTGTGCTAGATATCAGGCTAATCCTAAAGAGTCACACCTAGCTGCAGTTAAGAGAATCTTTAAATACTTAATAGGAACTAAGAACATAGGGCTGTGGTACTCTAAAGAATCTAGCCTAAACTTAATAGGGTACACAGACTCAGACTTCGCTGGATGTAAGCTTGATAGAAAAAGTACCAGCGGGTCTTGCCAATTTCTAGGAGAAAACCTTATCTCATGGTTTAGCAAGAAACAAAACTCGGTTGCATTATCCACTGCAGAAGCTGAATATGTTGCAGCCGGGAGTTGTTGTGCTCAAATCTTATGGATTAAACAACAATTAGAAGATTATGGCATTAAACAAGATAAAATTTCCATTAATTGTGATAACACAAGTGCCATAAATCTAACTAAAAATCCAATTCAACACTCAAGAACTAAACACATTGAGATAAGACATCACTTCATAAGAGATCATGTATTGAATGGTGATGTGTCACTCCAATTTGTGTGTACTGATAATCAATTAGCAGACATTTTTACAAAACTCCTAAGTGAAGAGAGGTTTAGTGTGCTTAGAAGGGGATTAGGAGTGATTGATCCATCCTAGTGGGAGTTTCCACTAGATTAATTGATTTTGATGATGAGAATGAGGTTAAAATAGAGTTTCTATTCAATGATCATCAAATCAGTCCTTAATTAGGTGATTTTCCCTCATTTGGCACGGCTATAGCATGATTTTTAAATGCGTGCCAAGGTTAGAGACGACTCGAGTAAGTTTCAGAGCCGGCTCCTAAGGGGGAGTCGACTCGCGCATTTGCGGGAGTCGACTCGCAAAGATGGCAGCTGAGGGGGAGTCGACTCGCACATTGTCGGAAGTCGACTCGAAGTCTACATGCGCATAAGGAGAGTCGACTCGCGCATTTTCTGGAGTCGACTCGAGGTCGAGTCGACTCGCGACTCAGGGGAGTCGACTCGCAGTCGGGATCCGACTTTTTAACCCTAGGTTTGTCGTTTCGTAAACACTTTTCCTCAAGCCGCCACTGTTCAAAAAGCCCTAGAGCCGACTCCTAGGTCATCCCCGATCGTCTCCAAGCCCTTTTTCCGTCGATTCTTCGCCGGACGTTGAGTTTCCGTCCGTTCCTAGGTCATTTCCGGTCCGTCCCGAGCTTCCTCTGTCGGTCCTTCACCGTCCTCTACGTATTTTTCTTCCCGTTTAGGTCAAGATGCCTCGTAAGGCCGTCGTTAGGAAGAGGTCCCGTCCCGAGGCCGGTCCCGAGCGGCGCTCCAAGGCGCGGCACGATCCCGCGAGGCAACCACCTCCGGATCGTTCCCCGCCTAGGGTGGTTCTCGTTAGGCCGTTGGCCGGGAAGGCCGTCACCTCCGGGAGGTTTGTCAATTTCGACTATCTCTCCCGAGAAGGGTTCACCATAGGCGATAGACTTAGAGCCCAGGGCCTAGAGTACTTCCTCACCTTGGACCTTCCCACCTATCCTGGCCTAGTTCAAGAGTTTTTCAGTACCGTCCATCGGGGAGATGGAGGTATCGAGGGCACGGTACTAGGTGTCCCGTTGCGTGTCACAGAGGACCTCATTGCCCATATCCTCCACCTTCCATTAGTAGGGGTGGCTCCTGCACATCCTGAGGATAGGGTTGAGGCCCTTACAGTCATCTTAGGGCATCCACCTCAGTCCCCACTAGATGAGGTATCGGCTAGCTCACTTCCTATTGAAGTGAGAATCCTTTTGAGCATTCTGTCCAGGTCCATCTTCCCTAAGACAGGGAGATTTGATTTTGTGAATGAGAGGGACTTAGCTATTATGTCTTATATCCTTCAGGACACCCCGATCAACTTCCCCAAGCTCATTTATAGGTATATGTGTGAGCCCCTAGATAGACCTAGGCTCTCCCTCCCATACGGGATGCTATTCACTCTTCTCTTTAGGCAGTACGAGATTCCCATTTCTGAGAGGGAACCCTCTCGTGCACTGCGATGGACAGATCGCTTGGGTACGGGGACCATGCACAGGATGGGATTTCGGAAGAGAGAAGGGATCTGGGTTAGGAAGTCCACTCTCACTGCTCAGACCACCAGACCATCACCCAGTCCTGAGCCAGATTCAGACTACCCAGACTTTCCAGACCATCCAGACCTTCCATCCACTCCTCCTGCTCCTACCACCTCTGCCGGACCTTCCTCCTCAGTTCCACCATCTATGGAGGTCCGTATTGATCCAGAGCAGCTCCGAGAGCTGCGGCAGCAGATCGTCGGAGATCTGAAGGATGAGCTGCTTCGGGAGCTCAGAGGCTCGGTGCCTGCTCCTTCTTCTGCGCCCACATCCTCCGCCCTGGTCCCATCCTTGACAGCCGTGACAGACATGACGGCTGAGGTACGGCAGGAGATCTACAACATCAGGACCCTGGTGCAGGCCCAGTTCCACAGCATGAGTGAGGTCACGAGCTCCACTCGACAGATGCGAGAGGAAATAGGTCGTGACATGCACACCACCACCGAGGGGGCTGAGCGCCTGTCGAATGTACTCATCGACAAGCTGGACGCACTACAGACATCGGTGACTGGGCTTCAGGCGTCGGTGACAGAGCTCTCCACTACACATAGCAGAGCCACCACGTCTATTATCACGCAGCTCGGACATGTGACAGATGCAGTCACCCTCCTCATGGAGCAGAGCAGATTGAGAGGAGGATCACCATCCTCGAGAGGAGGTGCCACATCCTCGAGAGGAGGAGCCACATCCTCCAGAGGAGGAGATGCATCCTCGAGAGGGGGAGCCTCATCCTCGAGGAGGCCATAGATGATTTTGTGTTTTGTATTGTTTTACTTTACTTATTGTATGCTCAAAAGTATTCACATTCATATCAATACAATGAGTAGACATTTTATCTTCAATTATGTGCCATTTGATGTGCCATTTGTTGATTGTGCCATTGATTGTGTGTGATTTCCTCCTTTTTGGTATGATGACAAAAAGGGGGAGAAATATGTATAAAATATGTAAAAGGGAAGAAATATGTATAAAATATGTAAAAGGGGAGAAATATGTATAAAATATGTAAAAGGGGAGAAATATTGAAAAATATGTAAAAGAAATCAATGCAAATAAATAAAACGACTCTTAAAAACACACACAAATTTGTTCTCAGTGGATTCGGTACCTCGAGGCTCATTATCTCTCTTTTGGGGCTCCTAATGGAGTAATCTCCAGAATCCATTCAAGGAATATTCGGAGATTAGCTGAATCCTACTCAAGAACAAATTGACAGATTTTCCCTCTAAAAAGATAAAATTCAGTTCAAAAACATCAAAGCATTAAAAGAAAATTCAGAAAATCAAAACATGGTTGAATGCATATGTTGAGAGGGAGAATCTGAATTTTAATCAAACTAAATCATTAATGACATATAAGCCAAACAATTGATTGCATAATATGAAGGCTTATATAATTCCAAATGAAAGGAGGAGCTTTAACTCCGAAATTTAATGTTTCACTCCTTTCAAACTTGGATAAATTAAATTATCAAACATTTGAATTCATTTATGGACTTCATTTCATTATTTATTGAGCAATTCATTTTATATATACTCAAAGTTTTGTCATCATCAAAAAGGGGGAGATTGTGGAGTGATTGATTAAAACCCCGTTTGATTTTGATGAGCTCAAAGTATTTGAGTATATCTTGTGATTACTAATGAATTCAATTAAGTGTTTCAGTGAAAATCCTGTCTAAGTGTCTCTAGACTTGGTTCATAGTATTTTGGATAAGTTAAGAAGTCTGCATGAACCAATGTCTGAGACTCGAGTCGACTCCCGAGTTTCACGAGTCGACTCCAAGCGTATCAAGGTCACTGGCACGAGCTCGAGTCGACTCCAGATCAGTACGAGTCGACTCCGACTGAAAACAGACAGAAGGACAGAAGAGCAGTTTTCGGGTCTGAGATTCGAGTCGACTCCAGTGGAACGCGAGTCGACTCCCAGAGGTGCACAAAGAAAAAGTCAAAGAGCGTTTTATGGACTCTGAGATTCGAGTCGACTCCCGCAGTACGCGAGTCGACTCCGAGACTGTGCGACCATCGACAGACAGAAGACCATGTTACTGCCTCTGAGATTCGAGTCGACTCCCAGACAGCTCGAGTCGACTCCAAGACAAGCTTCACGTCAAAAGGCAGAAGACCAACTTTCGGAAACTGAGAGCCGAGTCGACTCCAAGGAAGTTCGAGTCGACTCCAAGACTGGATGAGCCAAAAGACAGAGAATCGGGAGTTCGGGCTCTGAGATTCGAGTCGACTCCCAGGACAGTCGAGTCGACTCGAGAGGACAAAATTCAAATTTGGATCCACGAACTTCAGTGGATGAGCCGACTCCAAAATTGCCAGGTCAGCGCCAGAAGTTGGCGAGTCGACTCCGGGTCAAGACGAGTCGACTCCCAGTCAAGACGGCAACTTTAATTCAAACTTGGAACAGTTGCCGAGTTGACTCCGGAAAGCTCGAGTCGACTCCTGCTACAGCCGAGTCGACTCCTGATCGCGCGAGTCGACTCCAACCCACCAACGGTCACATTGTCAGGCTGCGCAGAGTGTGCAGAACGGCCAGAAAAAGCAGAGTAACGGCTAGTTTCCGTGGGGGTTGGCTTAAATAGCCACAGAGGACTGTAGCAAAGAAGAAAACACATATTCCACTCCAAGCATTCAAGTTTTCAAGCTCTCCAAGTGCTCTTAAACGAAAAAGGGGAGATCTGCATTTACTGCTCCAACAACTTCTTCCCAACAATCAAAGCTTCCTCCTACTGCATTCAAGTCGACCACTCTTTCAAGAGGAGACCGGAGTTCCAGAAGCCATTCCTCTACTTCAGCTTAAAAGCGTTTGAGGGCTTCTAAACTCCTCTTTGTTTATATCGTTATATATCTGCTTTTTGAGAAGCTATTTTCTGTTTTCTTCTATCTCTTGTATTTACTTGACTCAATCGGGGGATTGAATCAAGGGGATTAAGGTTGGTTGGTGAGCCAAGTTAAAACCAACGTGTGTAAGGGTTTGATTGTGAGCCCGGGAAAACAATCGGGGTTGGTTCTAGTCGGTGAGCCTGAAAAAACCGACCGAGTTTGTTGTGAGCTCGTAAAACAACAAGTTTGGTTGTGAGCTTGCAAAACAACCGGCTGTAATCCAAGGGGGTTATAGTGAAATTCCCAAGTGAGACTTGGGGAGGGGACGTAGGAGCAAGGGTTAGCTCCGAACCACTATAAAACTTTGTGTTTGTAGTGCATTGTCTCTCATCTTCTTCTCCGCACATTACTCACAGCACTTAGCTTTAATTAAATAACTTGCTATAGTTTTTAATTAATCATCCACAAAGTTTTAAATATTCAAGTTAATTTAAAAACCCAATTCACCCCCCCCCCCCTCTTGGGTTGTCTATCTGGGCAACATAGGGCATCCACCCCAGTCACCTCTAGACGAGGTATCCGCGAGCTCACTACCTATTGAGGTGCGGATCCTCTTGAGTATTTTGTCTAGGTCCATCTTTCCTAAGACAGGGAGATTTGATTTTGTAAATGAGAGGGACCTAGCTCTTATGTCTTATATTCTTCAGGACACCCCGATCAACTTCCCCAAACTCATCTATAGGTATATGTGTGAGCCCCTAGATAGACCTAGGCTCACCCTCCCATACGGCATGATTTTCACCCTTTTCTTTAGGGAGTACGAGATTCCCATTCCTGAGAGGGAACCCTCTCGTGCATTGCGATGGACTGATCGCTTGTGTACGGGGACCATGCACAGGATGGGGTTTCGGAAGAGAGAAGGGATCTGGGTTAGGAAGTCTACCCTCACCGCTCAGACCACCAGACCTTCACCCAGTCTTGAGCCCGATTCCGACTATCCAGATCTTCCAGATCTTCCATCCACTCCTCCTGCTCCTACCACCTCCGCCGGACCTTCCTCCTCGGCTCCACCATCTATGGAGGTCCGGATTGATCCTGAGCAGCTCCGGGAGCTGCGGCAGGAGATCGTCCGAGATCTGAGGGATGAGCTGCTTCAGGAGCTCAGAGGCTCGGTGCCTGCTCCCTCTCCTACGCCCACATCTTCCGCCTTGGTCCCGTCCTTGACAGCCGTGACAGACATGACGGCTGAGGTGCGGCAGGAGATCTACAATATGAGGACCCTGATGCAGGCCCAGTTCCACAGCATGAGTGAGGTCACGAGCACCACTCGACAGATGCGGGACGACATCGGCCGTGATATGTCCTCCACCACCGCGGGGGCCGAGCGCTTGTCGAACGTGCTCATCGACAAGCTGGACGATTTGAAGAAGTCGGTGCTCGAGGTCGATACGACACAGAGCAGGGCCATTCAGGCTGTTATCCGACAGCTCGAGAATGTCACCAATGCGGTCCAAGCATTGGTTGGGTGCATGCCTCGGGGAGCCATAGCTACGTCCTCGAGAGGCGGAGCCACCTCCTCGAGAGGAGGGGATACATCCTCGAGAGGAGGAGCGTCATCTTCGCGGAGACCGTAGCTGCATTTTGTGTTCTTATTTTGACATGTATTGTTTTTACTTTACTTATTGTATTTTCAAATGTATTCACATTCATATCAATACAATGAGTAGACATCTTATCTTCAATTATGTGCCATTTGGTGATTGGTTGTGCCATTGATTGTGTGTGATTACCTCCTTTTTGATATGATGACAAAAAGGGGGAGAAATATGTATAAAATATGTAAAAAGGGAGAAATATGGATAAAATATGTAAAAGAAATCAATAAAAAGATAAACTCTTAAAAACACACACAAATTTGTTCTAAGTGGATTCGGTACCTCGAGGCTCATTATCTCTCTTTTGGGGCTCCTAATGGAGTAATCTCTAGAATCTATTCAAGGGATATTCGGAGATTAGCTGAATCCTACTCATGAACAAATTGACAGATTTTCCCTCTAAAAACAAAAAAATTCAGTTCAAAAACTTCAAAGCATTAAAAGAAAATTCAGAGAATCAAAACATAGTTGAATGCATATGTTGAGGGGGAGAATCTGAATTTTAATCAAGCTAAATCATTAATGACATATAAGCCAAACAATTGATTGCATAATATGAAGGCTTATATAATTCCAAATAAAAGGGGGAGCTTTAACTCCGAAATTTAATGTTTCACTCCTTTCAAGCTTGGATAAATTGAATTACCAGACATTTGAATTCATTTATGGATTTTACTTCATTATTTATTGAGCAATTCATTTTACATATACTCAATGTTTTGTCATCATCAAAAAGGGGGAGATTGTGGAGTGATTGATTAAAACCCCATTTGATTTTGATGAGCTCAAAGCATTTGAGTATATCTTGTGATTACTAATGAATTCAATTGAGTGTTTCAGTGAAAATCCTATCTAAGTGTCTCTAGACTAGGTTCATAGTATTTTGGATAAGTTAAGAAGTCTGCATGAACCAAAGTCTGAGACTCGAGTCGACTCCCGAGTATCACGAGTCGACTCCAAGCGTATCAAGTTCACTGGCACGAGCTCGAGTCGACTCCTGATCAGTACGAGTCGACTCCGACTGAGAACAGACAGAAGGACAGAAAGCTTCAACTCAGAACCTGTCAGCAAGTCGACTCCTGAAGTGCGCGAGTCGACTCCAATGTTCACCGAGTCGACTCCAGGGAAGTAAGAGTCGACTCCATGCAGTCACAGGCAGAAAAGTCAGAGAGCAGTTTTCGGGTCTGAGATTCGAGTCGACTCCAGTGGAACGCGAGTCGACTCCGATGGATGGCAAGTCGACTCCAAAGAAGGTGAGAGTCGACTCTCAGAGGAACACAAGGAAAAAGTCAGAGAACGATTTTCGGACTCTGAGATTCGAGTCGACTCCCGCAGTACGCGAGTCGACTCCGAGACTCCGCGACCATCAACAGACAGAAGACCAAGTTACTGCCTCTGAGATTCGAGTCGACTCCCAGACAGCTCGAGTCGACTCCAAGAAAGCTTCACGTCAAAAGGCAGAAGAACAACTTTCGGAAACTGAGAGCCGAGTCGACTCCAAGGGAGTTCGAGTCGACTCCAAGACTTGACGAGCTAAAAGACAGAGGATCGGGAGTTCGGGCTCTGAGATTCGAGTCGACTCCCAGGACAGTCGAGTCGACTCGAGTGGACAAAATTCAAATTTGGATCCACGAACTTCAGTGGATGAGCCGACTCCAAAATTGCCAGGTCAGCGCCAGAAGTTGGCGAGTCGACTCCGGGTCAAGACGAGTCGACTCCCAGTCAAGACGGCAACTTTAATTCAAACTTGGAACAGTTGCCGAGTCGACTCCGGAAAGCTCGAGTCGACTCCTGCTACAGCCGAGTCGACTCCTGATCGCGCGAGTCGACTCCAACCCACCAATGGTCACATTGTCAGGCTGCGCAGAGTGTGCAGAACGGCCAGAAAAAGCAGAGTAACGGCTAGTTTCCGTGGGGGTTGGCTTAAATAGCCACAGAGGACTGTAGCAAAGAAGAAAACACATATTCCACTCCAAGCATTCAAGTTTTCAAGCTCTCCAAGTGCTCTTAAACGAAAAAGGGGAGATCTGCATTTACTGCTCCAACAACTTCTTCCCAACAATCAAAGCTTCCTCCTACTGCATTCAAGTCGACCACTCTTTCAAGAGGAGACCGGAGTTCCAGAAGCCATTCCTCTACTTCAGCTTAAAAGCGTTTGAGGGCTTCTAAACTCCTCTTTGTTTATATCGTTATATATCTGCTTTTTGAGAAGCTATTTTCTGTTTTCTTCTATCTCTTGTATTTACTTGACTCAATCGGGGGATTGAATCAAGGGGATTAAGGTTGGTTGGTGAGCCAAGTTAAAACCAACGTGTGTAAGGGTTTGATTGTGAGCCCGGAAAAACAATCGGGGTTGGTTCTAGTCGGTGAGCCTGGGAAAACCGACCGAGTTTGTTGTGAGCTCGTAAAACAACAAGTTTGGTTGTGAGCTTGCAAAACAACCGGCTGTAATCCAAGGGGGTTATAGTGAAATTCCCAAGTGAGACTTGGGGAGTGGACGTAGGAGCAAGGGTTAGCTCCGAACCACTATAAAACTTTGTGTTTGTAGTGCATTGTCTCTCATCTTCTTCTCCGCACATTACTCACAGCACTTAGCTTTAATTAAATAACTTGCTATAGTTTTTAATTAATCATCCACAAAGTTTTAAATATTCAAGTTAATTTAAAAACCCAATTCACCCCCCCCTCTTGGGTTGTCTATCTGGGCAACATAGGGCATCCACCCCAGTCACCTCTAGACGAGGTATCCGCGAGCTCACTACCTATTGAGGTGCGGATCCTCTTGAGTATTTTGTCTAGGTCCATCTTCCCTAAGATAGGGAGATTTGATTTTGTAAATGAGAGGGACCTAGCTCTTATGTCTTATATTCTTCAGGACACCCCGATCAACTTCCCCAAACTCATCTATAGGTATATGTGTGAGCCCCTAGATAGACCTAGGCTCACCCTCCCATACGGCATGATTTTCACCCTTTTCTTTAGGGAGTACGAGATTCCCATTCCTGAGAGGGAACCCTCTCGTGCATTGCGATGGACTGATCGCTTGTGTACGGGGACCATGCACAGGATGGGGTTTCGGAAGAGAGAAGGGATCTGGGTTAGGAAGTCTACCCTCACCGCTCAGACCACCAGACCTTCACCCAGTCTTGAGCCCGATTCCGACTATCCAGATCTTCCAGATCTTCCATCCACTCCTCCTGCTCCTACCACCTCCGCCGGACCTTCCTCCTCGGCTCCACCATCTATGGAGGTCCGGATTGATCCTGAGCAGCTCCGGGAGCTGCGGCAGGAGATCGTCCGAGATCTGAGGGATGAGCTGCTTCGGGAGCTCAGAGGCTCGGTGCCTGCTCCCTCTCCTACGCCCACATCTTCCGCCTTGGTCCCGTCCTTGACAGCCGTGACAGACATGACGGCTGAGGTGCGGCAGGAGATCTACAATATGAGGACCCTGATGCAGGCCCAGTTCCACAGCATGAGTGAGGTCACGAGCACCACTCGACAGATGCGGGACGACATCGGCCGTGATATGTCCTCCACCACCGCGGGGGCCGAGCGCTTGTCGAACGTGCTCATCGACAAGCTGGACGATTTGAAGAAGTCGGTGCTCGAGGTCGATACGACACAGAGCAGGGCCATTCAGGCTGTTATCCGACAGCTCGAGAATGTCACCAATGCGGTCCAAGCATTGGTTGGGTGCATGCCTCGGGGAGCCATAGCTACGTCCTCGAGAGGCGGAGCCACCTCCTCGAGAGGAGGGGATACATCCTCGAGAGGAGGAGCGTCATCTTCGCGGAGACCGTAGCTGCATTTTGTGTTCTTATTTTGACATGTATTGTTTTTACTTTACTTATTGTATTTTCAAATGTATTCACATTCATATCAATACAATGAGTAGACATCTTATCTTCAATTATGTGCCATTTGGTGATTGGTTGTGCCATTGATTGTGTGTGATTACCTCCTTTTTGATATGATGACAAAAAGGGGGAGAAATATGTATAAAATATGTAAAAAGGGAGAAATATGGATAAAATATGTAAAAGAAATCAATAAAAAGATAAACTCTTAAAAACACACACAAATTTGTTCTAAGTGGATTCGGTACCTCGAGGCTCATTATCTCTCTTTTGGGGCTCCTAATGGAGTAATCTCTAGAATCTATTCAAGGGATATTCGGAGATTAGCTGAATCCTACTCATGAACAAATTGACAGATTTTCCCTCTAAAAACAAAAAAATTCAGTTCAAAAACTTCAAAGCATTAAAAGAAAATTCAGAGAATCAAAACATAGTTGAATGCATATGTTGAGGGGGAGAATCTGAATTTTAATCAAGCTAAATCATTAATGACATATAAGCCAAACAATTGATTGCATAATATGAAGGCTTATATAATTCCAAATAAAAGGGGGAGCTTTAACTCCGAAATTTAATGTTTCACTCCTTTCAAGCTTGGATAAATTGAATTACCAGACATTTGAATTCATTTATGGATTTTACTTCATTATTTATTGAGCAATTCATTTTACATATACTCAATGTTTTGTCATCATCAAAAAGGGGGAGATTGTGGAGTGATTGATTAAAACCCCATTTGATTTTGATGAGCTCAAAGCATTTGAGTATATCTTGTGATTACTAATGAATTCAATTGAGTGTTTCAGTGAAAATCCTATCTAAGTGTCTCTAGACTAGGTTCATAGTATTTTGGATAAGTTAAGAAGTCTGCATGAACCAAAGTCTGAGACTCGAGTCGACTCCCGAGTATCACGAGTCGACTCCAAGCGTATCAAGTTCACTGGCACGAGCTCGAGTCGACTCCTGATCAGTACGAGTCGACTCCGACTGAGAACAGACAGAAGGACAGAAAGCTTCAACTCAGAACCTGTCAGCAAGTCGACTCCTGAAGTGCGCGAGTCGACTCCAATGTTCACCGAGTCGACTCCAGGGAAGTAAGAGTCGACTCCATGCAGTCACAGGCAGAAAAGTCAGAGAGCAGTTTTCGGGTCTGAGATTCGAGTCGACTCCAGTGGAACGCGAGTCGACTCCGATAGATGGCAAGTCGACTCCAAAGAAGGTGAGAGTCGACTCTCAGAGGAACACAAGGAAAAAGTCAGAGAACGATTTTCGGACTCTGAGATTCGAGTCGACTCCCGCAGTACGCGAGTCGACTCCGAGACTCCGCGACCATCAACAGACAGAAGACCAAGTTACTGCCTCTGAGATTCGAGTCGACTCCCAGACAGCTCGAGTCGACTCCAAGAAAGCTTCACGTCAAAAGGCAGAAGAACAACTTTCGGAAACTGAGAGCCGAGTCGACTCCAAGGGAGTTCGAGTCGACTCCAAGACTTGACGAGCTAAAAGACAGAGGATCGGGAGTTCGGGCTCTGAGATTCGAGTCGACTCCCAGGACAGTCGAGTCGACTCGAGTGGACAAAATTCAAAATTGGATCCACGGACTTCAGTGGATGAGCCGACTCCGAAATTGCCAAGTCAGCTCCAGAAGTTGGCGAGTCGACTCCAGGTCAAGACGAGTCGACTCCCAGTCGTGAAGGCAACTTTAATTCAAATTTGGAACAGTTGCCGAGTCGACTCCGGAAAAGCTTGAGTCGACTCCCGCTACAGTCGAGTCGACTCCTGATCGCGCGAGTCGACTCCAACCCACCAACGGTCATATTGTCAGGCTGCGCAGAGTGTGCAGAACGGGCAGAAAAAGCAGTGTAACGGCTAGTTTCCGTGGAGGTTGGCTTAAATAGCCACAGAAGACTGTAGCAAGGCAGAGAACAACCATTCCACTCCAACTAATCAAGCATCCAAGCTCTGCAACGTGCTCTTCAACGAAAAAGGGGAAGATCAGCATTTACAGCAACCAACTACATCTTCCCAACAATTAAAGCCTCCTCCTCCTGCATTCAAGTCGACTACTCATTCGAGAGGAGACCGGAGTTCAAGAAGCCATTCCTCTACTTCAGCTTAAAAGCGTTTGAGGGCTTCTAAACTCCTCTTTTGATTATATTGTTTTACATCTGCTTTTGAGAAGCTTATTTTCCTTTCTTTCTATAACTTGTATTTACTTGGTTCAATCGGGGGATTGAATCAAGGGGATTAAGGTTGGTTGGTGAGCCGAGTTAAAACCAACGTGTGTAAGGGTTCGATTGTGATCCCGGAAAAACAATCGGGGGGCGGTTCTAGTCGGTGAGCCTGGGAAAACCGACCGAGTTCGTTGTGAGCTCGTAAAACAACAAGTTTGGTTGTGAGCTTGGAAAACAACCGACTGTAATCCAAGGGGGTTATAGTGAAATTCCCAAGTGTGACTTGGAGAGTGGACGTAGGAGCAAGGGTTAGCTCCGAACCACTATAAAACCTTGTGTTTGTGATTGATTGGCTTTTTTCTTCTTCCTCTCACATCACTCACAGCACTTAGCATTAATAAAATAACTTGCAATAGTTTTTAATTAATCATCCATAACGTTTTAATTATTCAAATTATTTTAAAACCCAATTCACCCCCCCTCTTGGGTTGTCTATCTGGGCAACACCTCTACTTCGCACGCACGTCAAACTTCGCAAGAAGGTTGGATGATGTTTTTACTCGTGCAAAACAATCTTTTGCAAAAAGGTCCCTTGGAAGAAAAGAAATTCAGAAAAAGGACGTTCCCTTTTCTCTTTCTTTCTTTCTTCTCTTTCTTCTTTCTTCGGTTTCTTTTCTTCCGTTTCTTCACAGCACGCCTAAGCCACAGATGCCCGTCTCTTGATCCTGATCACAGAGGGAATGGAAGGGAGGAGAGGACACCGGATCTGGGCCGAACTCCAAACCACCAGAGAGAAAAGACTCCTTCCTTTCTCTTCTTCTTCTTCTCCACAGAATCAAAAAACTCCTTCTCTGTCTGACAATTTCTTCTCAAGAAAATTCTCTTCCTCTCGGTTTCAAGATGATACGGTGGCCTACAAATAGGCCAACGCTGAGAGGAGTTAAGAGGCGTAATGGTCTAGCGTTATTGAATTCATTCATTATCAAATATGAATGAATTTGATAACGGTTGTTTCAAAAACAACCATGGAATAAAACAGCGATTAATGCCTATTATTGCCGGATTTCAAAAATCAAACTGGACTGGAATGTTGGCGGTTCAAAACCGCACATTCCGGTCCAGTCGGCCGTCTGGCCGGAGGCCGGTTGGCCGCGCAATCGCCGGCCGGAAGAGTTGCGGACGCGTGAAACAGAGAAGCTCTGTTTCATGCGTCCCAGGTGAGTCGCAGCTCACAAAAGAATTGCTAAGGGTCCATGTGAAGGGAGTGGTCCACGGGTCCATGGCATTTATTCACGGTCAGCAACCACTCTAAATGGGAAAAGTCAACTTGTGATACAAATGGGTTAGCCCATTTGATCATAAGTTAGTCTATTTGGTTCTAAACCAAATTTGCAGCCCATTTGAATGAATTTTTGACCCGGAAAAATTCCACATGAGTCTGACTCATAGGAGATTCAATTGGGTCTAGTTTCGGCTCGATCCAAGTCCGACTTAGATCAGAACAAATACGAAATTAAATCCCAATTAAATCATGATCGAGCCCAATTACACTAATTTAGACCCAATCAAATCCAATCTCAACAATTGAGTCCTGATCAAGTTCAATTATATTAATTAAAACTTGATTGACCCGAAATACAGACTTAATTAGTTGTTCATCCATGAAATTTAGCATGTACCTCATGTTCAGTTCTAGCTGAACATAGACAGAGCCAAATTCCAAATGACCCATAATTTAATTCTTAATTAAATTGGGTCAAGACCTTCCTACTCGGCTTGACTAATGTGCGTGACTCCGATAGGTTCGAACACTAAGCCGGTAGTACATGGACTACTCCATGCACTAATCGAGGTGACCATCTAGCAATGATACCAGACGTCCGGATAGATCAAATATGCAAAGCAACATTCAAGAACCTAGACGTATGGTTGTTGCATAATTCATCCCTATGACCTTCGATGCTCAAGATGACCTCAGAGTGGACTGTCGAACTCTGGATCCGGTCATCCATAGTATATTTCAATTAATCAAATCAAGTGACCATCACTTGGTTTACCCTGGCCAAGGTTTTACTGAATTGAAATACAGCAAGACATCAACTCCTCTAATCTGGAGCGGTCAATCCCATCTTGACTCGTACACAGACTTCGCGAGTACTTGACTGCACCCAGCATCCTTCCGATCCCTGAATTAGAAATTCAGGTCATCCAGTGCCTAAGTACAGTGAGTTGCTTGCAAGTCACCGTGACAGTCTCAGGTCTAAGGGGTACTTATGCCCATACGTTTTACGAGCTAACTCCCGACAGTGGAGTGCAACGCAGGTGAGTCACTATTCAGTGACGATGTACTCCTACATCTCACCTGTATGCCATACAGTGTCTCCACACTCCTTGGTTTAAGAGGACAACCAACTAAATGGCACACAACGACCTATACTTGACATAGCTATCGTCCAATTGACAGCTCGTCATTTGGTCGCGAACTGGTTTAAGGACTAAATGATAAAATCTCTTTTATCCACTAAATTAGTCCTAAGGACTTCATCACAATACACAGGAGTTCAATTTGAAGATGCAACACTTGTGATGAATAGAAAATTACCAGAATTCATTTTAATAAAATATATACATAATCCAATTTCTTACAATTAAAAATTAGCTTTGGGACACAATTCCCAACACGAGGCTCATTATCTCTCTGTTGGGGCTCCTAATGGAGTAATCTCCAGAATATATTCAAGGGATATTCGGAGATTAGTTGAATCCTACTCAATAACAAATTGACAGATTTTTCCTCTAAAAACCAAAATTTAAAATTCAAAAACTTCAATATACTAAAAGGAAATTCTTAGAATCAAAACAAAGTAGAATGCATATGTTGAGGGGGAGAATCTGAATTTTAAGCAAGCTAAATCATTAAATATATATAAGCCAAACAATTGATTGCATAATATGAAGGCTTATATAATTTCAAATGAAAGGGGGAGCTTTAACTCCAAAATTTATTGTTTCACACCTTTCAAACTTGGATAAATTAAATAACCAGACATTTGAATTCATTTATAGATTTTATTTTCTTGTTTATTGAGCAATTCACTTTACATATACTCAATGTTTTGTCATCATCAAAAAGGGAGAGATTGTGGAGTGATTGATCATAACCCTATTTGATTTTGATGAGCTCAAAGCATTTGAGTATATCTTTTATTTACTAATGAATTCAATTAAGTGTTTCAGTGAAAATCTTGTGTAAAGTGTTTCTAGACTTGGTTCAAAACATTTTGGATAAGTTAAGAAGTCAGTTTGAACCAAAGTCTGAGACTCGAGTCGACTCCAGTATATTACGAGTCGACTCCAAGCGTATCAGAATCACTGGCACAGACTCGAGTCGACTCCGGACCATTACGAGTCGACTCCGACTGAGAACAGACAGACAGACAGAAGGACTCAACTTAGAACCTGTCAGCGAGTCGACTCCTGAAGTGCGCGAGTCGACTCCGATGCTTACCGAGTCGACTCCGGAATAGTATGAGTCGACTCCAAGGAGTTACAGACAGAAAAGTCAGAGAGCGATTTGCGACCCTGAGATTCGAGTCGACTCCAGTGGAACGCGAGTCGACTCCGATGGTTGACAGGTCGACTCCAAAGAAAGCGAGAGTCGACTCTCAGCGGTACACAAGGCAAAAGTCAGAGAGCGTTTTTCGGACTCTGAGATTCGAGTCGACTCCCGCAATACGCGAGTCGACTCCGAGACACCGCGACCCCAAAGAAGACAGAAGACCAATTTGCTGTGTCTGAGATGTTGGAATCCCTCGCACGCCGCAGAAAAATTCAGAAAAATTCTGCGCGCAGCGGAAGACATGCGCGAGATTCCGTTCATCGCATGAACATATTTTAAAACCGTCGTTCGTAGATAGATTAGGATTAAATACTTTTTATATGATTAAGAAGATCAGATCTTCACCTTGTGCGGGTAGATGATCACCGCAATCTGATGATCGTGGTATTTGTTGAAGGTTCGCTTAAAGCCGCACACGCGTCCGGCCTCTACAGGTATCCACACGAGGAAAGGACCGATCAAAGCTCTCGAATCTCCCTGGGGTGCTAGCTCCCTTGCAGAGATGTCTTTTGATGGTTGAAAACCTCCCTTTGAATCAACTCTTGATTGCCTTGGGGAGGAGGAAGAAGAAGGATGGATCCAAGGAAGAAAAACAAAAGCCTTGCAGCCTTTTCTTTTCCCTTTGTCTTGGAACCAAAAATGGATGAAGGAAAGGATGCACGTCTCCCTATATTTTTCATTGTCTCACGGCTGAAAAACTTGATTGGAGAGGTGCTGTTCATGGCTCTTAAGGAGAGGAGAAATCCCCACCTACTTCCAAGGAGGGAGGTCCAAGGGGGGGCCCGCATGCCCTCCTTTTTTTTTTTTTGTTGGCGGCTGAAAACCTAGATTGGAGAAGGGGGCTTTTCATCACGGCACAAAAGGGTGGAGGAATTAACCTGGTACGGCTGCCCCCTTGCCCTCATTTAATGTGGCATGTGGAGCTCCTAAAAAATAGGAGCTCCAAACCTATCCATAAGGAGAGAGGAGGGGCGTACGCCCCTCCTTCTTTTCCTTACGTAAAACCCAAGGAGGGGCGTACGCCCCTCCCTTTTATTCTCTCTAATCTCATGCCCCTATGGTTCAGCCCCTACTTAATCTAATTAAGTGGGGAAAGTTGGGTCCAATGATGAGTCTAATCCTACTCCCAATAGGATTAGGTGCAGCCTTTTTCCTTTCCTTTCAAATCCTAATCCAATTAGGATTTAATTGAACCATGACTCAATTGAACTCTTCAATCCTAATCCAATTATGAGTCTTTTAAATAATTAGATTAAAATTAATTAGGACTTAAGAAATCCTAATCTAATTAGGACTTATATAATTCTAGTCCTAATCCAATTAGGACTCTAATTTGAATCCGAGTCCTAATCTAATTAGGACTTCTAGGAATCCTACTCCAAGTAGGATTTCAAGTTGAATTCAAAATCCTAATTCAATTAGGATTTTAGGAATCCTACTCTAAGTAGGACTCTAATTTAATTTGATCAAGTCCAATTAATTAAATCCAATTAATTCAATTAAATTACAATCCAATTGCAATTATTCCTTCTTCAACTCACTAACTCTTAGTGGGTTTACCAATTATCAATCAAATTGATAATTATAAATTATTCGTGATTCTAAATCATAATTCAACCATCGGATCGGTCAATACCTCTAATGTGTGTGACCCCATAGGTTCTATTCTATCTGGTAGTGAGATATATTGCGATCTCTATCACAATATCATTGAAAACTCCTTTCAATGGGTTGGAATAATTCCAACTCTTCTCATTTGGGTTCACTGATCACCAAGTGAATGCCTCTGAGTCTCACAATCCACCAGTGACACCTAGCAGCATGTAGTGGCAACCCAGCAGAATGGAATGATGAACCTCTAGGTGCAGTTATCATATGATACAGTCCTTCTATCGTGGATCCCTACAGGACGGAGGTCATGGATAACTCGTCAAACCCCATCGTCTGTCATATGTCAAGATTTATTCGACTTAAGTTCGAGAATGGAAAACTCCTTTTCCACTGTACATACTACCCCGGCCGAGGATTTACGAACTCAGTCTCATAAATCACATAGGTGTAATAACCCCATTTTTTTTTTTAATTTTTTTATATAAAAAAAGGAATAGAATAGTCCTTTAAAATTGATATAAGGGGTAAAATTGGAAGGAATCAAAAGTTAATGGCATAACCGTAGATATGTTGAAGTGTTAGGGGCAAAACGGGAATTTAATAATATTAAACAAAGGGTGAATAGTGTCTTGATGTGATTTAATTGGAGGGTTTGAGCTGGCTTTTGGAATCAAACCGAGAGAAAGAGGGAGGGGGTTCTCAGGCGTGAAACAGAGGAAAGAAAGAAAGAAAAAGAGAAGAAGAAGAAGAAGAAAGAAGAAGAGGAAGGAGATTCAAGGAGGAAAGGGATCCCGGTTGCACTTCCAGCTGAAGGGAAAAACGTAGATCTCCTTCCCCTCTACGCAAGGACCTCGATTTCCAAAAAGAAAAAGGTAAATATCCATCCCTATCTAGTCTTTTGATGACATTAGGCTATACAAAGGGTGGATATAGTCTAGTGGGGTCGGATAAGGGTTGTAGAGGTGGTTAAAAGAAGAAGAATCGGATTTTGACAAATTTTTCCGGCACTACGGAAAAACTGTGTCGAAGTCCCAACTTCGGCGAATTATTTAGGGGGTCAAACGGCCTCCGATGATGATGCATGTTATCTTTTTGGAATTCCCTATGAGTGTAGAATGTTAGGTAAAAATTTCATTAAATTTGGAGTCTGGAAAGTGGATCAAACCCGGGATGAAGTAACCGGCTGTCGGTCCGGGTTACTGTTCATCCGGGTGGAAAATAGGGGATTTCATGCTATAATAGGGTATTAAGTCTAGATCAAGCTAAAAGGGACCTTGTACTCGTGCAAGGGAGTCCCTAATACACATAAATGATGAGTTAATTAATAGTAAAAGAAAAAGAGAAAGAAAAGAAAAGATTTAGAGAACGGGGGAGTTGAATCAATTAAAGTTCCCTATATTATAATTGGCACGTAGATTATAGCCCTTGATACAAAACTAAATGTATTGTAAATGCATGTCACAGCTGGGCAAGAAGCTAGGGAACAAGAGGAAGAAGTCCCCTGCTGCCTACTGTAAAATTCTAGAGGCGTATCAAGGCTGTGCCGGATTGGCAGGTGAGTGGGAGTCATGTACTTTGCACTATGAGCATCCTTAATTCATTTTCATGAATGTCGCCAAGTGTGAATTGATTCCACTTGAGCATATTGATTGATATTGTGGTAGATTCCTCTATGTTTTGTTCTCCATGCTTGATTATTCTGTACATGCATTTGAGGGAACATTGAGAGGAATTACGAGGGGTAGATGAGTAATTAAATGGGTTCCAAATTGTGAAATGACTTCTTTTGTAAATTGATTTCATTTCCTCCATTTCAAAGACTTGTAGAGCCCTTCTCATGGTATATTGAGTTGCATTGCACACCCTTGACCCCTCACTCCCAACCCTGATGTTAGTTTATGATTGGGTCGGAGTCGAGTGAGTGGTAGTCTTGATCATACTCCTTTTTAGTAGAGTATTGGGAGGGTGCATTATGGCATTTATGCATGGCTTGGCAGTATCTGCAGGACACCTATAGTCGATGGGGTTGAACATCGGCCTTTGTGCACATAGTAGCCTTCTGGGTGGGCGGAGCCCAGTCCCTTCCTAGGGGGGGACACGGCCCTAGGCGTAGGATCGGCCGGTCCTACGACTTATATTCTGCTTGCCGCCGGGCATAGTAAGACCCCGCGAGGTGCAGTATGGCTTTCCGCGGATGTAGAATTCCCGCGAGGTGCCGTTTAGTATGTAGATGTGAGATGGATTTCTGTTCTGGATACTGGCCAGCATTTACATGATCAGTGTGGTATCTTATCCTGCATATGCATGTGACAGTGGGGAGTTGTTGCTGGTTCGCCTGGGGCGTAAAACCCACCTCTCGATAGCTGTCTAGCATTTACATTATCGATATGGTGTCTTATCCTGCATATGCATGTGACAATGGGGAGTTGTTGCTGGTTCGCCTGGGGCGTAAAACCCACCTCCCGACAGCTGTCTAGTGATGATTTACATATTGGTGTGGTGTCATATTCGATATATGCATATGGCAGTAGGGAGTTGTTGCTGGTTCGCCTGGGGCGTAAAACCCACCTCCTGATAGCTGTCTAGTGATGATTTCAGCATATTGACACCTGATTTGTATGTTCCAGCATTATGATCTGTTGAGCATATTCATGAGTAGCATATATGTTTACTTGATTATTCCATATATGCTTCAGATGAGTTGATATTGATTGTGGTGATATTGATGATTTACTCCATATTCTCTATGTTGAGATCATGTTCATCTTGTTATTGATCTTGAGATTTCATCTCGAGCCATGATTATATTCTGTCTCATGTGCATAGTACTCTCTACTCCACTCACTGAGTATTTATATACTCACTCCCCAGTTTGGTGTTTTTGATTGCAGGGCAGGTATTGTATAGAGAAGAGCAGGATTAGTGGTTGCCTGCTAGCTGTGCCGCTCCATAGTATAGTATAGTATAATGTAGATAGAGGTTTATACCCTTTTGGTGTATTATAAACCTTCTATTGTATATAGTGTATAGTTACAGTCATAGATCCTGTTGTGGATATGGGTTTGACCATGGATGGATTGGGAAGCAGGTATATATATGTGTGCAGATCAGTTGTGTGCCTGTGATAATGTATTGCTATATATTGTCCAGGTTTATATGTGACAGGTTATGTGATTGCTGCTCTGACAGGTAGCGTTGTTGTATGTAATGAGATAATCCTGACAGGTCACCATAGGAAAAGTGATCATTTTGTGCATGCATCATGCCAAATTTTTCAAGATTTATTGATGATTGATAGGTAGTAGGGTTCTACGCGGTGGCTGGTGGCCTTATGCCTACCCGCACCCTAGGACCGTCGCGGCGGCCCGCCGGGAACGGGGCGGGGGTCGTGACAAAGCTTGGTATCAGAGCAAAGGTTAAGAAGAGTCCTGTCAGAGCAATAAAGTGAGTCAGGATTAAGTATAGGATTATACTATGGAGCATAAGGTTTTTCTGTATGTTAATTTATGAGTCATTTACAATTCAGTAAAATATATTATGACTCAGTGTGTAACGACTGCCCTCTCTTTTTAACTCTTTTAGAGACATATAAAGAATACCTCCAAGGAGAGGATCTGCTCGTCCTGGAAGGAGGATGGAGCCAGATATAGCATTGGATGCGGGTTCTGCACATGTCGAGCCCCAAAGAGAAAAACCTCCTCCTGCTGATAGACGGAGGGTTGATGATCAAGGAGATGTAGGAAGTAGAGATGCATTGATGGAACAGTTACTGGCGGAGAATCAGGCTCTGAGGGAGCAGATTGCTCGGGAAAAATCTCCTGCCCCGTCAGTAGTATCCATCCCACCTCCTGTAGTTGTGCCAAGAAGTTTGGCCAGGCGGGCTCTAGATGATGAGGGGATTACTGTACAGGAATTTCTGAGGCTCAGAACCCCAGAGTTTAAGGGGGAAGAAGGTGAAGATCCTCAGAGATTCCTGGAGGAGACTGAAAAGATGATACGGAGACTGCCCTATTCTGATGCAAGGGCAATAGAACTTGTAGGGCTCACAATGAAAGAAGATGCCTGGGGCTGGTACCAGAGGCACGTGGAGGACAGATTGTACAGTAGGAATCCTCCAACCTGGGAAGAGTTCAGGCAAGCAGTGATGGATGAGTTTTTGTCTCTGGCTGAGAGGCAGAATCGGGCTCTTCAGTTTGAGAGGCTGAAGCAGATGCCCGGAATGAGCGTATCTGAGTACGCTCGTGAGTTCACTAGATTGGGAAAGTATGCTCCTTACATCATCCCCACTGAAGCTGCCAGGATAGAAAGATTCAGGCGGGGTCTGATTTCTCCGCTTTATAATGCAGTACTGGCAGTAGAGGTCCCCACCTTATCTAGGCTGATTGATAAAGCAAAACAGTGGGAGACCAGAAACAAAGAAGAAAGAGCTGAAAGAGAACAGAGGAAAATGAGTATGGGGAAAGGGCAAAGCAGTAGAGATAGATCTGAGGGAGTAGATCTCTCGGATGGCCCGATGGAGCAGTCTGTACGCTCAGCTCCACCTGCCCCACGTAAGAGGAAATGGAGGGAAAGAGGTCAATCACAAGATACTTTTCTACCATCAGTACCTCGTTCTCCAGTCACTATGGCCAGAACTGAATCTAGGTTCCAATCATGGCCAGTATGTGGCATATGTGGGAAGCAGCACCCTGGCAGATGCAGAATGGGTCAGGGAGTGTGCTACAGATGTGGACAGCCGGGTCATTTTGTCAGAGAATGCCCGCAGGGTGCCACCCAGCAGTTTGTGCCTTTGGCATCCTATCCTTCTGTGCAGATGGACAGGCCTAGTAGTAGGGAGCCTGTAGGCAGAGGTAGAGGTCAAGCACAAACATCACAGCAGAGTGCTGGACCATCTCAACTGTCAGCTCCAGTAGGCAGAGGGCAAGGAAGGGTGTTCATGGTAAATCCACAGGAGGCACAGGCATCAAATGCAGCTGTGACAGGTATGCTCCTCATTGATAAGATTAAAGCTAGAGTGTTATTTGATTCTGGAGCTACCCATTCAGTCTCCTTATTTTGCTAAAAAGTTAGCTAAGGATAAGATATTAATGCATATTCCCTTAGCTATTAGTACACATGTAGGGGATAGTATAGAAGCGAAGTATGTGTATCCTACCTATGTGGTAGAGATAGAAGGTAAAACACTCCCAATTTATTTGATTTCCAATACCACACCGAGCAGAATATGAAGAGCAGATACACTTACCCCTTTGAGTAATCAGATAATTTACTCTTTTAAATTCGAGGACGAATTTTATATAAGGGGGGAGGATGTAATAACCCCATTTTTTTTTTTAATTTTTTTATATAAAAAAAGGAATAGAATAGTCCTTTAAAATTGATATAAGGGGTAAAATTGGAAGGAATCAAAAGTTAATGGCATAACCGTAGATATGTTGAAGTGTTAGGGGCAAAACGGGAATTTAATAATATTAAACAAAGGGTGAATAGTGTCTTGATGTGATTTAATTGGAGGGTTTGAGCTGGCTTTTGGAATCAAACCGAGAGAAAGAGGGAGGGGGTTCTCAGGCGTGAAACAGAGGAAAGAAAGAAAGAAAAAGAGAAGAAGAAGAAGAAGAAAGAAGAAGAGGAAGGAGATTCAAGGAGGAAAGGGATCCCGGTTGCACTTCCAGCTGAAGGGAAAAACGTAGATCTCCTTCCCCTCTACGCAAGGACCTCGATTTCCAAAAAGAAAAAGGTAAATATCCATCCCTATCTAGTCTTTTGATGACATTAGGCTATACAAAGGGTGGATATAGTCTAGTGGGGTCGGATAAGGGTTGTAGAGGTGGTTAAAAGAAGAAGAATCGGATTTTGACAAATTTTTCCGGCACTACGGAAAAACTGTGTCGAAGTCCCAACTTCGGCGAATTATTTAGGGGGTCAAACGGCCTCCGATGATGATGCATGTTATCTTTTTGGAATTCCCTATGAGTGTAGAATGTTAGGTAAAAATTTCATTAAATTTGGAGTCTGGAAAGTGGATCAAACCCGGGATGAAGTAACCGGCTGTCGGTCCGGGTTACTGTTCATCCGGGTGGAAAATAGGGGATTTCATGCTATAATAGGGTATTAAGTCTAGATCAAGCTAAAAGGGACCTTGTACTCGTGCAAGGGAGTCCCTAATACACATAAATGATGAGTTAATTAATAGTAAAAGAAAAAGAGAAAGAAAAGAAAAGATTTAGAGAACGGGGGAGTTGAATCAATTAAAGTTCCCTATATTATAATTGGCACGTAGATTATAGCCCTTGATACAAAACTAAATGTATTGTAAATGCATGTCACAGCTGGGCAAGAAGCTAGGGAACAAGAGGAAGAAGTCCCCTGCTGCCTACTGTAAAATTCTAGAGGCGTATCAAGGCTGTGCCGGATTGGCAGGTGAGTGGGAGTCATGTACTTTGCACTATGAGCATCCTTAATTCATTTTCATGAATGTCGCCAAGTGTGAATTGATTCCACTTGAGCATATTGATTGATATTGTGGTAGATTCCTCTATGTTTTGTTCTCCATGCTTGATTATTCTGTACATGCATTTGAGGGAACATTGAGAGGAATTACGAGGGGTAGATGAGTAATTAAATGGGTTCCAAATTGTGAAATGACTTCTTTTGTAAATTGATTTCATTTCCTCCATTTCAAAGACTTGTAGAGCCCTTCTCATGGTATATTGAGTTGCATTGCACACCCTTGACCCCTCACTCCCAACCCTGATGTTAGTTTATGATTGGGTCGGAGTCGAGTGAGTGGTAGTCTTGATCATACTCCTTTTTAGTAGAGTATTGGGAGGGTGCATTATGGCATTTATGCATGGCTTGGCAGTATCTGCAGGACACCTATAGTCGATGGGGTTGAACATCGGCCTTTGTGCACATAGTAGCCTTCTGGGTGGGCGGAGCCCAGTCCCTTCCTAGGGGGGGACACGGCCCTAGGCGTAGGATCGGCCGGTCCTACGACTTATATTCTGCTTGCCGCCGGGCATAGTAAGACCCCGCGAGGTGCAGTATGGCTTTCCGCGGATGTAGAATTCCCGCGAGGTGCCGTTTAGTATGTAGATGTGAGATGGATTTCTGTTCTGGATACTGGCCAGCATTTACATGATCAGTGTGGTATCTTATCCTGCATATGCATGTGACAGTGGGGAGTTGTTGCTGGTTCGCCTGGGGCGTAAAACCCACCTCTCGATAGCTGTCTAGCATTTACATTATCGATATGGTGTCTTATCCTGCATATGCATGTGACAATGGGGAGTTGTTGCTGGTTCGCCTGGGGCGTAAAACCCACCTCCCGACAGCTGTCTAGTGATGATTTACATATTGGTGTGGTGTCATATTCGATATATGCATATGGCAGTAGGGAGTTGTTGCTGGTTCGCCTGGGGCGTAAAACCCACCTCCTGATAGCTGTCTAGTGATGATTTCAGCATATTGACACCTGATTTGTATGTTCCAGCATTATGATCTGTTGAGCATATTCATGAGTAGCATATATGTTTACTTGATTATTCCATATATGCTTCAGATGAGTTGATATTGATTGTGGTGATATTGATGATTTACTCCATATTCTCTATGTTGAGATCATGTTCATCTTGTTATTGATCTTGAGATTTCATCTCGAGCCATGATTATATTCTGTCTCATGTGCATAGTACTCTCTACTCCACTCACTGAGTATTTATATACTCACTCCCCAGTTTGGTGTTTTTGATTGCAGGGCAGGTATTGTATAGAGAAGAGCAGGATTAGTGGTTGCCTGCTAGCTGTGCCGCTCCATAGTATAGTATAGTATAATGTAGATAGAGGTTTATACCCTTTTGGTGTATTATAAACCTTCTATTGTATATAGTGTATAGTTACAGTCATAGATCCTGTTGTGGATATGGGTTTGACCATGGATGGATTGGGAAGCAGGTATATATATGTGTGCAGATCAGTTGTGTGCCTGTGATAATGTATTGCTATATATTGTCCAGGTTTATATGTGACAGGTTATGTGATTGCTGCTCTGACAGGTAGCGTTGTTGTATGTAATGAGATAATCCTGACAGGTCACCATAGGAAAAGTGATCATTTTGTGCATGCATCATGCCAAATTTTTCAAGATTTATTGATGATTGATAGGTAGTAGGGTTCTACGCGGTGGCTGGTGGCCTTATGCCTACCCGCACCCTAGGACCGTCGCGGCGGCCCGCCGGGAACGGGGCGGGGGTCGTGACAATAGGATCTCTCTTAACCTATCAAGATCGATAGATTCCATCTAGATGCACCCCTACTCCTACAATGAACCTACTGCAGCCAATCTGCACCACAAGAACCCAATTGGCTAGGGCTCATGTTTATGTGCTCGTCAAACTACAGCAACCTCACTGTGAATAGCCGAGGCATCGCAGGTCAAAGGACCAGTCATACAACTGCAGCATCAAGTAAGTCACTGACGAGTGGATAGACATCCAAGTGACTACTTGCTATGGTCACGCTCAGTACCCTTGTTCTCTAACAAGCTCTTGCACAATTGCTCCAGTGTCGCCACACTGTGGACTCAAGACTCGTCCATCAAAGAAAGCGATCTGTGCACTAATCTCAGCGGATCGATCACCGTCCTCGTGATGATCCATCGATCAGGAGCAATTCAGAAATTAATCACCAATGACACATGCCTCAAATTCTCAACTCTTGAGAATATGCGTCATCATCTTATTAATTTCTTGGACGATTCATGGACACATAAGAACATGAATGAAAAGAATGCCCATTCTAATAAATTCATTATTAGGTCAAGTACAAATTTATGTCCCAGAATAAAATAATGCGTCAGCCAAATTGGCTTCTAGGGCATACTTCTAACAATCTCCCACTTGCACTAAAGCCAATCAGCTATAAACCTAAGCCCCATCTTCTCAAGATGCGCTTCAGTTTTCTGCTGACTTATCTGCTTAGTGAATGGGTCCACCACATTTCCTGTGGAGTCTACTCTCTGATCCTTTACTTATTTCTTTTCAAGGTAGTCGCTTATTAGGTTAAACCACCGCTCTATGTGCTTCGGCTTCTGGTGAGACCTTGGCTCTTTAGCTAGTGCTATGGTGCCTTTGTTATCGCAGTAGCATGTTATGGCATCTGATGACATTACACCTAACTCCGCAATAAACTTCTTAAACCAGAAGGTTTCCACTGCACCCTTAGATACGGCTTTAACATTCAGCTTCTAAGGTAGAATCTACAATAATCGGTTGTTTGGAACTCTTCCAATTTACTGAACCATCATTGCATATAATCTGATGTAGACTTTCTATCATCAATATGTGTGCATCCTTCTACCTTCAACTCTGATCTTCTTCCAAAGACCAAGAACATGTCTGTAGTTCTTCTCAAGTACTTAAGACTGTTCTTCACAGCTATCCAGTGCTTCTTGCCTGGATTTGACTGATATATGCTCGTGACACTCACAGCATGTACTATATCAAGTCATGTACATAGCATGGTATACATGAGGCTCCCTATAGCCGAAGTATAAGGGATCTTGCTCATCCACTGAATCTCTTCAGATGTGTTGGGGCACATCTTCTTGAAGAGATTTACCCCATGCCTAAGGGGTAATAATCCCCTTTTAGAGGTTTTCATGCCGAACCTCTTCAACACTCCCTCTATGTAATATTCTGTGACAGGACAAGCATCCTCTTAGATCTATCTCTATAGACCTTAATTCCCAAAATATAGGATGCTTTTCCAAAGTCTATCATGGAGAATTCCTTAGACAACCAAACCTTGACTTAGGATATCATCCACGTACAATACGAGGAATGCAATAGCCCTCCCACTAACCTTCTTATAAACACATGGTTCCTCCTCGTTTCTTAAAGAAATCAAACGATTTGATTATATCGTTGAAACGAGTGTTCCAACTCCGAGATACTTGTTTTGTCCATAGATGGACCTTTGCAGCTTACAGACCTTGTGATCACCATCACAATATCATGATATGCTACAACAACAAGCAATATTCGAATGGACTTCAGCATGGCTACAGGTGAAAAAGTATCCTGATAATCAGTGCCTCCGCACTGACTATAACCTTTCGCCATTAGCCTTGCCTTATAGGTCTCTACCTAGCCATCCGAACTTAATTTTCTCTTGTAGATCCATTTAGACCCAATAGGTACTATACCTTCCGGTGAATCTACTAAGGTCCAGACTTGGTTGGAATGCATGGAGTCTATCTCTAACTTCATGGCTTCCAGCCATCTCTCGGAATCAATGTCTAACATCGCCTCGTTGTAGGTATTGGGATCCTTACCTTGATCCCTATCTCCCATGAGGAACACTTCCTCTACATCCTATGTAAGTATACCTAAGTACCTTTCAGGAGGATGGAAGATCCTACTAAATCTACGAGGTGGAGGAGGTACAACATGTACTGGCTCGATATGAATAGGTTCTATAGGCACAATGGCTCGTTGCTCTTTAGAGACTTTCTCTTCGAGCTCAATTTTTCTCCTACTGCCTCTATCAAGGATAAACTATTTTCCATGAAGATAGCATGTCGGCTCACAAACACTTTGTGATTCTCTGGGATGTAAAATTGTATCCAAATAACTCTTTAGGATATTCTATAAAACGAGCACTAATTGTCCTATCCTCTAACTTGTCCGCCTGTTGTCATTTGACTTGGGCCGGACATCCCCAAATCTTGAAATAACCAAGACTCAGCTTCTTACCATGTCATATCTCATATAGTGTGGTAGGAACAAACTTAGAGGAAACACTATTCAATATGTAAATAGCTGAAAATAGGGCATCTCTCTAAAGAAACAAGGGTTGATCAGTGAAGCTCATCATGGACCTGACAATATCCAATAGGATCTGATTCCTCCTCTCCGACACTCCGTTAAGCTGAGGTGTACCAGGAGGGATCCATTATGAAACTATACCATTCTCCTTGAGATAATCACGGAACTCTCCACTAAGGTATTCACCTCCTCGATCTGATCGAAGAACCTTAATGAGTTTTTCTGTTTGTTTTTCTACTTCATATCTGAACTCTTTGAACCTTTCAAAAATTTCAGATTTGTGTCTCATACACATATCCATACCGTGAGTAATCATCGGTAAATAAAGTAAAAAAAAATTACAACCCCTAGCCTGCGCATCGAATGGGCCACACACATAAGTGTGTACTAGGGTAAGTATCGCAGTGGACCTCTCCCATGTCCTAAAAAGGATAATTTGGTCATCTTTCCTTGAAGGCAGAATTCACAAATCGGATATGACTCGAAAGTCAATGAGCTCAGAAGCCCATATTTCTTTAATTTGTTTATTCTGTCTTCTCCTATATGACCAAGCCTGAGGTGCCACAAATACTTTAGATTTATCTCATCTCTAGATCCTTTTGGATCCTATGGTACTCACTGTTTGCTCAGATACATTCACAGGTACATCCAAATGTAAGTGATAGAGACGGTCAATCATAAAACCATATGCATCCAATTTATTTCTCAAACAAATTGAACAATAGTCTTATAAAAATCTTTCTGTGCTAAACAAGATACAGAAATCAAATTTCTGTTTGCAACAGGTAGCAGTCTCTAAGTATCCTTTTAATAATGAGCATATCTGGCATACCTTCTGAAGGTCTGTCACCCTTCTTACTCTTTATGCTTTCCATGTATGTAGGACAGTTCCTCTTCCAATGGCCATCTTATGATGCAATGGAAACACTTTTCCTTGCAATCGGCATTTTTCTTGGAACTTCCTTACTTGGCCTTTTCTCGGTCTTCTGCCTTTTCACAGGTTTCTTCTTCTTCCAAGTAGACTCTCTCTTGGAAGTAGAAACCAACTTGACAGCGAGAACGATGCCCCTTGAACTCTTCAAGGTCCCTAAGGTAGTTACCAATTTATTTAACAAATTTTTATTTTGGTGCATACAATCTTGTTCATATGGTAGTTTACTATAAACTATTCATATGAAGCTAGAAGGAATTGCGGGATCAAATCCGTTTGCAATTCCTTGTGCATGGTCATGCCGAGCTTCTCAAGCTCCTCTAAGTCCTTTATCATGGTCAAACCATGATCATGGACAGACTGCCCATCACGCATCTTAGCCTTGAAGAGCCTCTTGGACACTTCAAAACATGCTGCGTGACTCTATTCACCATACAACTCTTGTAAGTGATATAATATGTCCCTGGCAATCTTCATGTTCTCATGCTGGCATTAAAATTCATTGGACATGGATGCCTTTGTGCAGCACCTAACTTTATTGTCATTGTTCGTCCACTTAGCATGCGTCTTACGCTGATCAGTGATCAGACGGATTGGTAACACAGAGATTCCATGGTCTAGCACATACCCTAATTTCTCACAATTCAAAACTATTTTGAAATTTGCTGTGCCAGTCTTTATAATTGGGTTTGGTCAAATGGTTGTTATATAGGATATGAGTTAAGAGTCTAGAAGCTGAATTTCTAATCCTCGGAGAGTAAAGATTCTAATTAGAATTTTGTACTTGATCTCTATTTATTTTAGGGCCTTTTAAAACAAATATACCTCCCACTATTTTCTCGAATCTCTCACACTCCTCTAGTAGAGAAACGGAAACCTTGCGACTCTAGGTTTCAAGTGGGGTGCTACGGTCCCACCAATTTACATACCACCTCACCTAACAGTTATTGGTGACAAATAAACGATGAGTGTACAACTCTTGTACAATGCTTCTCAAGCAAGTTGTAGCGCTATCAGGTCTCTAAGTAATGAAGACCTCACCTAACAGTTATTGGCCCCATTCCTTAGTTAAGTCGGACCCACCGTATAACCGCAGAAGTAAAGCCGTCATTGGGTCCCTCACCTAACAGTTATTGGGCCCAACCCTATCTTTACCCCTACAACATCTCATGCCTAATAGAGAGGTCCAGTCCCCCGATGCAACTTGCCCACTGTATCCAGCCGAGACAAATCAACGCCGGAAAGACCTTAGCAGCTCTACTACGGTGGAAGACCGCTAGACTTAATATTTTCGAGGAGATTTAATTTAGGTCTCTTTCATTTAATTATCTACATCTCATGCAAATAATTATCTACCCGCTATGCATAAACATAAACATAAACATCCAGGCATAATAACAAAAATTAAACTGGTGATGATCATGGATCCAGGATGGGGTCATAGTACAAGCACATGCACGTCAATTGGTTAGATCGTCTTCAACTCTTGACTCGATCTTGAGCACCCTTGGTCCAATTGCGATCAACTCCTTGATCCATCTCCAATCAACCCTTGATCTCGATCCGCGCAAATCGTGCTTGTAGAGGCATGCGCCGATCAACCATTGACATGCAAACACATCACAGATTACATCCCAGATAACTTTAAAAATAAATAAAATTAAATAATAGTTACAACCCTTTTTTATGAGACACGTAGGTCTCTAATACATCAATATAAGATGCACGCAGGCATCTGAAAATCTGATTTACATGCATCACATAACATCACAGAACATCTCAGACATTGCAGAACATTTCAGCACAATTAAAGGGTCCATCCATGATCATCACCATACGCATCTCATGCATTAAATAAAATTTACAGATCTGAATATTTAACAGATTATGTCATCTTATGAGTTGCTGATCATGCAAGATATGATTCGAAATATTTTTAATCTCATTAACAAATCAATAGAATCATTAATCTAATCGCATAGAAAATCAGCATGCAGAAAAATCAGCAAGCTGAAAATTCTGCATGCAGAAAAATTCAGCAAGCATAATCTTTAAATTTTCAGATCTATTATGCCTTAATCATTTAATCCTAATCTTAATCTACGCAACCATGGCTCTGATACCACTGTTGGAATCCCTCGCACGCCGCAGAAAAATTCAGAAAAATTCTGCGCGCAGCGGAAGACATGCGCGAGATTCCGTTCATCGCATGAACATATTTTAAAACCGTCGTTCGTAGATAGATTAGGATTAAATACTTTTTATATGATTAAGAAGATCAGATCTTCACCTTGTGCGGGTAGATGATCACCGCAATCTGATGATCGTGGTATTTGTTGAAGGTTCGCTTAAAGCCGCACACGCGTCCGGCCTCTACAGGTATCCACACGAGGAAAGGACCGATCAAAGCTCTCGAATCTCCCTGGGGTGCTAGCTCCCTTGCAGAGATGTCTTTTGATGGTTGAAAACCTCCCTTTGAATCAACTCTTGATTGCCTTGGGGAGGAGGAAGAAGAAGGATGGATCCAAGGAAGAAAAACAAAAGCCTTGCAGCCTTTTCTTTTCCCTTTGTCTTGGAACCAAAAATGGATGAAGGAAAGGATGCACGTCTCCCTATATTTTTCATTGTCTCACGGCTGAAAAACTTGATTGGAGAGGTGCTGTTCATGGCTCTTAAGGAGAGGAGAAATCCCCACCTACTTCCAAGGAGGGAGGTCCAAGGGGGGGCCCGCATGCCCTCCTTTTTTTTTTTTGTTGGCGGCTGAAAACCTAGATTGGAGAAGGGGGCTTTTCATCACGGCACAAAAGGGTGGAGGAATTAACCTGGTACGGCTGCCCCCTTGCCCTCATTTAATGTGGCATGTGGAGCTCCTAAAAAATAGGAGCTCCAAACCTATCCATAAGGAGAGAGGAGGGGCGTACGCCCCTCCTTCTTTTCCTTACGTAAAACCCAAGGAGGGGCGTACGCCCCTCCCTTTTATTCTCTCTAATCTCATGCCCCTATGGTTCAGCCCCTACTTAATCTAATTAAGTGGGGAAAGTTGGGTCCAATGATGAGTCTAATCCTACTCCCAATAGGATTAGGTGCAGCCTTTTTCCTTTCCTTTCAAATCCTAATCCAATTAGGATTTAATTGAACCATGACTCAATTGAACTCTTCAATCCTAATCCAATTATGAGTCTTTTAAATAATTAGATTAAAATTAATTAGGACTTAAGAAATTCTAATCTAATTAGGACTTATATAATTCTAGTCCTAATCCAATTAGGACTCTAATTTGAATCCGAGTCCTAATCTAATTAGGACTTCTAGGAATCCTACTCCAAGTAGGATTTCAAGTTGAATTCAAAATCCTAATTCAATTAGGATTTTAGGAATCCTACTCTAAGTAGGACTCTAATTTAATTTGATCAAGTCCAATTAATTAAATCCAATTAATTCAATTAAATTACAATCCAATTGCAATTATTCCTTCTTCAACTCACTAACTCTTAGTGGGTTTACCAATTATCAATCAAATTGATAATTATAAATTATTCGTGATTCTAAATCATAATTCAACCATCGGATCGGTCAATACCTCTAATGTGTGTGACCCCATAGGTTCTATTCTATCTGGTAGTGAGATATATTGCGATCTCTATCACAATATCATTGAAAACTCCTTTCAATGGGTTGGAATAATTCCAACTCTTCTCATTTGGGTTCACTGATCACCAAGTGAATGCCTCTGAGTCTCACAATCCACCAGTGACACCTAGCAGCATGTAGTGGCAACCCAGCAGAATGGAATGATGAACCTCTAGGTGCAGTTATCATATGATACAGTCCTTCTATCGTGGATCCTTACAGGACGGAGGTCATGGATAACTCGTCAAACCCCATCGTCTGTCATATGTCAAGATTTATTCGACTTAAGTTCGAGAATGGAAAACTCCTTTTCCACTGTACATACTACCCCGGCCGAGGATTTACGAACTCAGTCTCATAAATCACATAGGATCTCTCTTAACCTATCAAGATCGATAGATTCCATCTAGATGCACCCCTACTCCTACAATGAACCTACTGCAGCCAATCTGCACCACAAGAACCCAATTGGCTAGGGCTCATGTTTATGTGCTCGTCAAACTACAGCAACCTCACTGTGAATAGCCGAGGCATCGCAGGTCAAAGGACCAGTCATACAACTGCAGCATCAAGTAAGTCACTGACGAGTGGATAGACATCCAAGTGACTACTTGCTATGGTCACGCTCAGTACCCTTGTTCTCTAACAAGCACTTGCACAATTGCTCCAGTGTCGCCACACTGTGGACTCAAGACTCGTCCATCAAAGAAAGCGATCTGTGCACTAATCTCAGCGGATCGATCACCGTCCTCGTGATGATCCATCGATCCGGAGCAATTCAGAAATTAATCACCAATGACACATGCCTCAAATTCTCAACTCTTGAGAATATGCGTCATCATCTTATTAATTTCTTGGACGATTCATGGACACATAAGAACATGAATGAAAAGAATGCCCATTCTAATAAATTCATTATTAGGTCAAGTACAAATTTATGTCCCATAATAAAATAATGCGTCAGCCAAATTGGCTTCTAGGGCATACTTCTAATATGAGAGCCGAGTCGACTCCAAGACAGCTCGAGTCGACTCCAAGGCAGCGATACACCAAAATGGCAGAAGACTAAGTTTCGGAAACTGAGAGCCGAGTCGACTCCGGAACAGTTCGACTCGACTCCAAGACTGGACGAGCCAAAAGACAGAAGATCGGGAGTTCGGGCTCTGAGCGCCGAGTCGACTCCCAGGATTGTCGAGTCGACTCGAGTGGACCAAGTTCAAAAATAGATCCATGGACTTCATGGGATGAGCCGACTCCGAAAATGCCAAGTCAGCTCCAGAAGTTGGCGAGTCGACTCCGGGTCAAGTCGAGTCGACTCCCAGTCGAAGAGGCTACTTTAATTCAAATCCGAAACAGTTGCCGAGTCGACTCCAGAAAAGCATGAGTCGACTCCCGCTACAGCCGAGTCGACTCCTGATCGCGCGAGTCAACTCCAACCCCAACGGACACATTGTCAGGATGTGCAGAGTGTGCAGAACGGCTAGAAAGATGTGTCTAACGGCTAGTTTCCATGGGGGAAGGCTTAAATAGCCACAGAAGACTGTAGCAAAGAAGAGAACAACTATTCCATTCAAAGAGATCAAGCATTCATTCTCTGCAAGTGGGTTTTCAACGAAAAGAGGGAAGAGCGGCATTAACTCCATCCAACTTCCTCTTCCCAGCATTTAAAGAAGCCTCCTCCTGCATTCAAGTCGACCAGACATTCAAGAGGAGACCCGAAGCTCGAGAATCCCTACTCAACTCCAACTCAAACGTGTTTGAGGGCTTCTAACTTCTCTTCAGTTTATATTGTTATTTATCTGCTTTTGAGAAGCTTTGTGTTTCTATTTGTCTCTTTTCTTTACATCTTGTCTTTGCTTGGTTCAATCGGGGGATTGAATCAAGAGTGTAGAGGTTTGTTGGTGAGCCGAGTGTAAAACCAACGTGTAAGGGTTCGATTGTGATTCCGGGAAAACAATCAGGGTGGTTCTAGTCGGTGAGCCTGGGAAAACCGACCGAGTTCGTTGTGAGCTCGTAAAACAACAAGTTAGGTTGTGAGCTTGTAAAACAACCGGCTATAATCCGAGGGGTTATAGTGAATTCCCAAGTGAGACTTGGGGAGTGGATGTAGGAGCAAGGGTTAGCTCCGAACCACTATAAAAACTTTGTGTTTGTGGTGTCTTGTGTTTCTTACTCTTACTCTCATCTCACTCACAGCACATAGCAACGAATTATTTATCTTGCTAAAGTTTGAATTAGTCATCCACAAATATTTTAATAGCTAAATTATTTTAAAACCCAATTCACCGCCCCCCCCCCCTCTTGGGTTGTCTATCTGGGCAACAATTAGGATTCAATGAACCAAGGGCTACCTAAATCCTAATTTGATTAGGATTAGAAGGGAGGGGCAAGAGCCCCTCCCTTCCTTGGATGCTCCCTGGATCCGCGTCCTGGATGACCGGGATGCGCGACCCGGATGGACGGGACTCGCGTCCCGGATGCCCGGGACGCAAGACCCGTTTTGGCCAAACATTGGTGCGGCTCCTCCTAACTTTTAGGAGGAGTCCACACCTAGGGCTTCGAAGGAAAAGAATAAAAAAGGGGGCAGCCCCCTTTGGGATGATTCTTGGTGGTTCTTTTTAGGCGAGCGGCCTCCATCTCTCACTCTCTTCCTTCTTCCATCCGCAAGGCAAAAGAGGAGCAGCAAGGATGTTTGATTCTTCCTCCTCTTCATCAGATGCATGGAAGAAAACAAAGAGAGAAAGGTGTTTCTCTCTTCCTCCTTCTTCTTCCATGGTAAAGAAAAGAAAAGAAAGCGTTTCTTCCTTCTCTTTCTTTCTCCTCTTGGAAACAATCAAGAGTTGATTGCTTAGAGAAGTTCCAACCATCAAAAGGGATCTCTGCAAGGGAGCTAGCACCCCGGTGAGATCGCAACCTCGATCAATCCAGATCTTCATGTGGATACCCGTAGAGGCCGGACACTTGTGCGGCTTCAAGCGAACCTGATTTCCACGATCATCAAATAGCGGTGAAGATCTACCCGCTCAAAGGTAAAGATTTGATCTTTATAATTTTAATTGTAGATCTGAAAATTAATCAAGTAATTAATTTTAATACTTTCCTTCAGATTTCATGATCTTTTAAGTTAGAGAACTCAGAATTTTTTTGAAATCTACGTTTCTCTAGACGTTCATGAAATGAACGACCCCGCGCGCGTCTTTCCGCTGCGATCGTCGCAATGCGTGTGAGGGTAAACCGAAAGTGGTATCAGAGCCGGGTTTTTAGGATTAAGATTAACATTAATAGACTTGATTAGGATTTTATTAGATCTGAATTTTAATATTCATGCTTGCTGAAATTTTCTGCGTGCTGAAATTTCAGATTTCAGAAATTTCAGCATGCTGATTTTTATTCTTATGATGTTGCATGTTGATTTTAAATTACAATGAGATTGAAACAATTAAAAATCATGTCTTGTATAATCAGAGATTCAGTTGGTAGCATGATTAAAATTAAAATTATCAGATCTGAAATTATATGCATGAGATGCATGTGATAAGAATCAATCATGGATTCATGATCATAAAAATATATTTATCTGCTTATGCCTATGCTTAAAAGGAAAATTATATATGCATGAGATGAATAAGATATGATCAAATCATGGATTCATGATAATTAAAGGATGTCAACTCGAGTCGACTTAAGGTTAACTCGAGTTGACTCCAAGCATATATGAGTCGACCCCTGTTTGAGGATGTGTTTAAAATGTATGCATGAGATGTATGTATTAGTTAAACAAAATTTATTTGCATGAGATGTAAATAAAATTCTTAAAAATAGGACATTTACATAAGATGTAAACTGAAACAATTATGTCATTTACATAAGATGTAATCACATAATATATGAAAGAGTTTCATATTTACATAGGATGTAAACTTGAACCAATGTGACATTTATATAAGATGTAATTATATAACATTTTGTTTGGGATAGATTGTTACATTAAATGCAAATCCTTTGAGATCTAAAACCTCCTCAATCAGTCGAGAGTGAATGATGCATTGAGCTAGTCATATTTGATTAATTGATCTAATTGGTGTCTAGGAAAGCATTAAAGGTGGTTACTTAATTAGGACCTTACTCTCTGAGTAAGGGGAGCCTCCCACCTGCTTACCTGGCCAATTGATCGATTACCTCCTATGAATAGCTCAAAGTTGGAATCACTAAGACTATATTACCTAATATTAAGTCTTAAGGTCTTCCACCGTAGTAGAGTTGCTAAGGTCTTTCCGGCGTTGATTTGTCTCGGCTGGATGCAGTGGGCAAGTTGCATCGGGGGACTGGACCTCTCTATTGGCATGAGATGTTGTGGGGTAGAGGTGGAGTTGGGTACCAATAACTGTTAGGTGAGGGCCCAATGACGACTTTACTTCTGCGGGAATTATGGTGGGTCTGACTTAACCAAGGAACGGGACCAATAACTGTTAGGTGAGGTTCTTATGACTTGGAGACCAAGTAGGCTACAACTTGCTTGAGAAGCATTGTACAAAGAGTTGTACACTTATCATTTATGTGTCATCAATAACTGTTAGGTGAGGTGGCATATAAATTGGTGGGACCGTAGCATCCCACTTGAAATCTAAAGTCGCAGGTTTCCGTTTCTCTACCGAAGGAGTGTAAGAGATTCGAGAAAATAGTGGGAGGTGTTTGTTTTAAATGTCCTTAAAACAAATAGAGTTGAAGTACAAAATTCTAACTAGAATCTTTACTCTCTGAGGATTATAAAGTCAGCTTCCAAACTCTTAACTCATATCCTAAAGAACCACCGTTTGACCAAACCCAATTATAAAGACTGGCTCTACAATTTCAAAATAGTTTTGAATTGTGTGAAATTAGGGTGTGTGCTAGACCATGAATTTTCTGCGTTACCAGTCCGTCTGATCACTGATCAGCATAAGATGCATGACAAGTGGACGAACAATGACAATAAAATTAGGTGCTATATAATGGCATCAATGTCCAATGAACTTTAATGCCAGCATTAGAACATGAAGACTGCCGGGGATATGTTGAATCACATGCAAGAGTTGTAGGGTGAACAGAGTCACGCAGCATGGTTTGAAGTATCTAAAAGGCTCTTCAAGGCCAAGATACGCGAAGGGCAGTTCGTCCATAATCATAGTTTGACCATGATAAAGGATTTTGAGGAGCTTGAGAAGCTCGGCATGACCATGCACAAGGAATTGCAAACGGATTTGATCCCGCAATCCCTTCCAGCTTCATATGAACAGTTTATAGTAAACTATCATATGAACAAGACTGTATGCAACAAAACAGAATTGTTAAATAAATTGGTAACTACCTTAGAAACCTTGAAGAGTTCAAGGGGCATAGTTTTCGCTGTCGAGTTGGCTTCTACTTCCAAGAGAGAGTCTACCTGGAAGAAGAAGAAGCCTGCAAAGAAGCAGAAAATCGAGAAAAGGCCAAGTAAGAAAGTTCCAAGAAAAGGGTCGATTGCAAGGGAAAGTGTTTTCATTGCATTGTGGACGGCCATTGCAAGAGGATCTGTCCTACATACATGGGAAGCATAAAAAGCAAGAAAGGATGACACACCTTAAGAAGGTTATGTCAGATATGCTCAGGATACTTAGGAACTGTTACCTACTGCTAGCAGAAATTTGATTTTTGTATCTTGTTTAGCACAAAAAGATTTTTATAAGACTGTTGTTCCATTTATTTGAGAAATAAATTGGTTCCACATAGTTTATGATTGACAGTCTCTAACACTTACATTTGGATGTACCTGTGAAATTATCTGAGCAAATAGTGAGTACCATAGGATCCAAAAGATCTAGAGATGAGATAAATCTAAAGTATTTCTGGCTCCTCAGGCTTGGCCATATAGGAGAAGACAGAATAAACAAATTGGAGAAACATGGGCTTTTGGCTCATTGACTTTCAAGTCATATCCGATTTGTGAATCCTACCTTCAAGGAAAGATGGCCAAATTACCCTTTGTAGGACACGGAAATGTTAGATGTATGCCCTAGAAGCCAATTTGGCTGACACATTGTTGATTCTAGGGACGTAATTTTGTACTTGACTATTTATTATTGAATAAATAAAAGGCATCTTTTCATTCATATTGTTTATGTGTCTATGAATCGTCCAAGAAATTAATAAGATGATGATACATATTCTCAAGAGTTGAGAATTTGAGCCATGTATCATTGGTGATTAATTTCTAAATGTTCCTGATCAATGGATCATCACGAGGACGGTGATCGATCCGATCAGTGCACAGATCACTTTCCTTCTGGATGGACGAGACTTGAGTCCACAGTGTAGGGACACTGAAGTGATAGTGCAGGTGCTTGTCAGAGAATAAGGGTACTGAGCGTGACCAAGACAAGAAGTCACTTGGATGTCTATCCACTCGTCAGTGACTTGCTTGATGTTGCAGTAGTGTGACTGGTCCTTTGACCTGCGGTGCTTCGGCTACTCACAGTGAGGTTATTGTAGTTTGACTATACACATCCATGGTCTCTAGCCATATGGGTCCATGCAGTGTAGATTGGCTGCAGTAGGTTCACTGTAGGAGTAGAGTATGCACCTATAAGGAATCTATCGACCTTGATAGAAGAGGAGTGATCCTATGTGATTTGTTAGACTGAGTTCTAAGACCTTGGCCAGGGCAGTAATATAAAGTGGAAAAAGAGTTTTCCACTATCGAACTCAAGTCGAATAAATCTTGACATATGACAGACGATGGGGTTTGACGAGTTGTCCATGACCTCTGTTCTGTAGGGATCCACGATAGTAGGACTGTATCACATGTTAACTGCACCTAGAGGTTCATCATTCCATTCTGCTGGGTAGCCACTACATGCTGCTAGGTGTCACTGGTGGATGGTGGGACTCATAGGGATTATCTTGATGATCGATAAACCCCAACGAGTTGAGTTGGAATCGTTCCAACCCACTGAAAGGAGTTTTCAATGATATTGAGATAGAGATCACAGTATTTCTCACTACCAGTCAGAGTAGAACCTATGGGGTCACACACACTAGAAGTATTGACCGATCCGATGGTTGAAAAGTGATTATGAATCACGAGTAATCAATTCGATTGATAAGAAGTTGAAGAAGGAAAGGGAATTAATTAATTGGACTTGAAACAAGATGATGTGGAACAAGATTAATGCATGCAATCTAAAATTTCTTTTTTTTTTAATTAGATTTCAGCAACCCAATTCATAAACTATTAGCCAACTCAAATCTAACAGCTATCAGATGATTATGTTAAAATCGAATTTACTGTAAGAAACTACTGACAATTGATCAGTTCCTTTAATAAATTTAGAAGAAGGATCGTTGTTGATTAGGAAATCAACACATAATTAGGGCACGTTGTTCTACTTTTAGTTTCCTGCTGTTAAGTATAAAAATTTGGGAACTTAACTGAATCCAATAACGACTTACTCAGAATTTTAGTGGAAGGATCACACAAACACGATGCTCGAGAAAAGTCCTGGAAGAGGGAGGCAAGTCCAGGGTCCTGATTCGCTGACGGGTCGCCCTTCGTTGGGACGGATGGAGGAAACCGACAAGATCTGGAACAGAAGTCCTGGGTTAATTGAGATAGCAGGATGTTTGGGAAAAACAAAACACAATAATCTATTCAAAGGATAAATAGTCCGGACGAAGGTTCGTCGGATCGGGAAGGAGTCCGGATGAGTGAATGGGAAGCCGGATGAGGAGCGCCGCCTGCGCTAGAGGAAGTTGTGGAAGTCAGGGAACGCCGCGTTCACTTAGAAGAGAAGGACTTTAGAGAAGGGAGGAGGGTGGGATCTTGGGATTGGACACCAAACTTCTTTCAGGCAATTCATCAAACAGCTTTTCCTCTTTCATTGAATTTCATCCCCCTTACATACCGAGATAAACCCCTTTTATAGGCAGGGCAACCAGTTACATGATAAAGAAGGAATAAATGGCCTCATAACCGGCTGATACATTGATGCAACGATGGGAAATTAATCGTTCCAAGGAACTGTGGAAGCTGGGAAGACTCGTGATGGAGAACACGACGTTGAAATGGATCGGGATGGCTTCTTCTTGGATGAATAACAGCAGCGTTCAAAATCCCATGGCAACCGGCTGATATTTCCTTGAAACAGGGACGCCTCTTGGGCTTCAATGAACGGCTGGAGGACGTTGGAACCGAATGGGTTTCCTTCGGTTTCCCACCTCTTCATCTTCTGGGAGCGAATCTGATGCGGAAGAACAGGGAAACCGAACCGTCTCTTGCTGCTTAGGGAGGAAGATGATCCACGGGAAGAAGATGACTCGTCGGCTGGAGAACCACCTTGCTTCGTTGGTTGGAGAAGGTGTGGCCGGCTGGGAAGAAGAACCGGCGTGCTTCGTTGGTTGGAGAAGGCGTGGCCGGCTGGGAAGAAGAACCGGCGTCGATGGAGTTGGCTTCGGTCGCCTCTTCGTCTTCTTCGGCTGGAGCTGGGAGATGAGTACGGCGCTTACGGGACAAAACAGGGGAGCTGACGGTTTTGTGAAGGAACCGGTCTTTATGACATGGACCGGCTGGCTGGTAGTTCTTTTGGGCTGGTTTATTTTGAATGTGGACTCTATTATGACATGGACTCAATACTACTTAGGCTGGACCGACAATGACTTGACTCAACAATTACTTGAACTGGACTTGAATTGGATTGGACCAACTCAACATTACTTGACTGGACTTAACTCAACATTACTTGATTTAAATAAATAACTAGAGAAAATAAAAAATAAAAAAAAACTGGACGACACAAGAAATGTGGACTAGTAGTCAAGCCATAGTGATGCTGGCTCATTGGTGTCCCCACCAATTCTCCCGGACTGGAGAAAATTCAGCTCCGTTGAAGGAAGTTGTTTCTGGCTCTGATAGTGCTCAAGAATGTCTGGATCAATCTGCTGCAGTTCCTCTCGGGTTATCCATGTGTCATCAGACTCTGGCCGACCGTGCCAACGAACTAGGTATCTCTGGTAGCCTTTCCTCCTAGTAGAAATAATTTGCTCGTCCAGGATCTTCTCAATGCGATCGTGTTTCTTGGAAAATTTTGGCCGTGGACACTCAGGTATGGGTTCACTCTCAAAGGAGGGATTAGGCTCAAATGGCTCACTGGGTATCGTTATTGGCTTTTTATACTTAACCAAATCAGAGATATTAAAGGTAGAACTAATGCCAAAATCTGGTGGTAAATCTACCACAAATGCATTTGATCCAATCTTCTTTAAAATTTTAAAAGGACCTGCTCCTCGTGCATGCAATTTCTTAACAGTTCCAGAAGGAAATCGTTCTGGTCTAATTCGTATCATAACATAATCACCTTCAGCTAAATCAGATGTCCGGCGATGTGAATCTGCTAATTGTTTATAAATTTGATTGCTGATATTTAATTTTTTTATAATATCTTTATGCAGATCCCTAATATGTTGTGCAAATGACTCAGCTGACTCAGATGTCCTGGAATGCATGGGTAATGGAATGAGATCAACAGGTTTTCTAGGGTGTTGACCGTAAACAACCTCAAATGGACTCATGCCAATGGTTCTATTGACGGAACTATTATATGCGAATTCGGCTCGAGGTAGTAAAAGATCCCAAGTTTTCATATTTTCACCTACTAAACACCGAAGTAAATTACCCAAACTTCTATTTACAACTTCGGTTTGACCGTCAGTCTGAGGATGATATGCAGATGAAAATTTTAACTTTGTCCCCATTAGATGCCATAAAGTTTTCCAGAAATAACTGACAAACTTGACATCTCGGTCTGATACAATGGATTCGGGTAACCCATGTAGACGAACGATTTCGTTAAAATATATCCGGGCAACTTGAGAAGCATCGAAGGTTTTGGAACAGGGCAGGAAATGAGCCATTTTTGAAAATCTGTCTACAACCACAAAGATGGAGTCATGTCCCTTGGCAGTCCGTGGTAATCCTAGAATAAAATCCATACTGACATCTTTCCAGGGATATTCAGGTATTGGAAGTGGAGTGTATAATCCCGTATTCTGTCTTTGCTGTTTGGCAACAGCACAGATTCGACACTGAGCCACAATTTTGGCAACGTCGCGCTTCAAACTGGGCCAGTAGAATTGACGCTCTACGGCTTCAATAGTTTTGGCCTTCTCAAAATGACCAGACAATCCCCCAGCGTGTAATTCCCAAATTAAAAAATCTCGAACAGACGTATGCGGGACACATAATTTATTATTCAGGAAAAGGTACCCCTCTTGTAGGAAATACTTATCTATCTCTTTCGAAGTTCCTTGTTGGAGTGCAGACATGATTTTTCCAAAATCAGGACAGTTATCATATTCTTCTTTTAATTTTTCAAATCCAGTGACTTGAATACTGACTACTGACAACAGGTTTGCCTTTCGAGATAACGCGTCAGCAGCTCGATTATCTACACCGGAACGATGTTTTAATACAAAAGTGTATGATTGTAAAAATTCAACCCATTTGCCATGTCTAGGATTTAATTTCTTTTGTGAACTAAGGAATCTGAGGGCTTCATAGTCTGAATATAAAATGAATTCTTGTGGTAGTAGGTAGTGCCTCCAGAATTTAAGAGTTTGAATTATGGCATAAAATTCCTTATCGTAGGTGGAGTATTTGCGCCTGGTTTCATTTAGTTTTTCACTAAAATAGGCCACAGGGTGTTTGTCTTGACTTAGGACTCCACCAATTCCTACACCTGATGCGTCACATGCGACTTCAAAGACTTTAGAAAAATCAGGAAGTCGTAACACAGGTGCACTGGTCATTAAAGTCTTTATCTCCTCAAAAGCGCGATTACCAGCCTTAGTCCACTCAAAGGCTCCCTTACGAATACAATCTGTAATTGGTGCCATGATTGTGCTGAATCCTTTAATAAATCTACGGTAAAAGGTGGCTAACCCATGAAAACTTCTTACTTCATGCACATTCTGGGGTGCGGGCCAATTCTTGATTGCACTCACCTTTTCAGGATCCACAGATAGTCCATCTGGAGTCACAACAAATCCTAAGAATGTAACACGTGTCGTCATAAACTCACATTTCTTAAGGTTGATAAATAGGCTTTCGGATCTAAGCGTCTGAAAAACTTGCCGGAGGTGGTCTAGATGTTCCTCCTTTGTTTTACTGTAAATGAGGATGTCGTCAAAGTAGACGACAACAAATGTTCCCATGAAAGGTCGTAGTACTTGAGTCATTAGTCTCATGAAAGTGCTGGGAGCATTTGACAGACCGAATGGCATTACTAACCATTCATATAGTGTTGGGTACCCGCCCATGCCGCTGATATTTCAAAAATTTTTCAGATGGCAGCGGAATCGGCATGCACGGGTTCGACGTTCATCGCATGAACGCTTGTTTCGAGACCTTTCGTAATTAGGTAAGAATTAAAACTTTTAAAACTATTAGGAAGATCAAATCTTCACCTTGCGCGGGTAGATGATCACCGCAAATCTGAATTCGTGGTTTTGGAAGAGGGTTCGCTTGAAGCCGTTCAAACGTCCGGCCTCTACGGGTATCCACACGAAGCAGGATCCGATCCAAGCTCTCTATCTCACCGGGGTGCTAGCTCCCTTGCAAAGATAGCTTTGATGGCTGATGTCCTTCCTCTCAATCAACTCTTGATTGTGCTTAGAAGGAGGAAGAAGAAGGATGAAGAATAGGAAGAAGATGATCCTCTACGCAGCCTTCTCTTGTTCCTTGCGTTGGATGAAGGAAGGGAAGGGAAGGAGGCCGCCAACACTTGGAGATCTTTTCCCTTGCTTGCGGCTGCAACTAAAGAGGAGGAGAGGGGGCTTCCACGGCTTGAAGAGGAGGAGAAGACTCTTCTAGGGCACCGGCCCTAGTGCCTCTCTTATAGCCATCAAGGGCTCCTCCAAAGTAGGAGCCCTAGATGATTTTCCAAAGAGGGAAGGGGGGCGCCGGCCCCTCTCTTCATGCCGCACACAAGGAGAGGAGGAGGGGCGTGATCCCTCCTTCTTGTGTTGCCCTAATCCTCTTCCAAAGAGGATTGGGTGCCTCTCTTATGGTTAAGTCCTAATCTAATTAGGATTGACCATATTGGGTTCAATCTACGCTAGTCCTAATCCAATTAGGACTTGAATGAACCATGACTCAATTGAACTCTTCAATCCTAATCCAATTAGGAGTCATGTTGATTAGATTATTAATTAATTTAGACTTAAGAAATCCTAATCCAATTAGGATTTGTTTAATTTTAGTCCTAATCCAATTAGGACTCCATTTGAATCCGAAGTCCTAATCCAATTAGGATTTCTAGGAATCCTACTCCAAGTAGGAATCCAATTCAAAATTCCTAATCTCATTAGGATTGTAGGAATCCTATTCCAAATAGGAATCCCAGTCCTACTCCAACTAGGATTCCCAGTCCTAATCCAATTAGGACTCTAGGAATCCTACCCGAAGTAGGATTTGTGTTTAAGTCCAATTAATTAATTCCCTTTGTTCCTCTTCAACTTCTTATCAATCAAATTGATTTCTTGTGATTCCTAATCACGATTTCAACCATCGGATCGGTCAATACTTCTAGTGTGTGTGACCCCATAGGTTCTATTCTGACTGGTAGTGAGATATATTGTGATCTCTATCACTATATCATTGAAAACTCCTTTCAATGGGTTGGAACGATTCCAACTCAACTCATTAGGGTTTATCGATCATCAAGATAATCCCTATGAGTCCCACCATCCACCAGTGACACCTAGCAGCATGTAGTGGCTACCCAGCAGAATGGAATGATGAACCTCTAGGTGCAGTTAACATGTGATACAGTCCTACTATCGTGGATCCCTACAGGACGGAGGTCATGGACAACTCGTCAAACCCCATCGTCTGTCATATGTCAAGATTTATTCGACTTGAGTTCGCTAATGGAAAACTCTTTTTCCACTTTATATTACTGCCCTGGCCAAGGTCTTAGAACTCAGTCTAACAAATCACATAGGATCACTCCTCTTCTATCAAGGTCGATAGATTCCTTATAGGTGCATACCCTACTCCTACAGTGAACTTACTGCAGCCAATCTACACTGCATGGACCCATATGGCTAGAGACCATGTATGTGTGCAGTCAAACTACAATAACCTCACTGTGAGTAGCCGAAGCACCGCAGGTCAAAGGACCAGTCACACTACTGCAACATCAAGCAAGTCACTGACGAGTGGATAGACATCCAAGTGACTTCTTGTCTTGGTCACGCTCAGTACCCTTGTTCTCTAACAAGCACCTGCACTATCACTTCAGTGTCCCTACACTGTGGACTCAAGTCTCGTCCATCCAGAAGGAAAGTGATCTGTGTACTGATCGGATCGATCACCGTCCTCGTGATGATCCATTGATCAGGAGCATTTAGAAATTAATCGCCAATGATACATGGCTCAAATTCTCAACTCTTGAGAATATCATCATCTTATTAATTCCTTGGATGATTCATAGACACATAAACAATATGAATGAAAAGATGCCTTTTATTTATTCAATAATAAATAGTCAAGTACAAAATTATGTCCCTAGAATCAACAATGTGTCAGCCAAATTGGCTTCTAGGGCATACATCTAACAATCTCCCACTTGCACTAAAGCCAATTGGTCATATATCTTAGGCCCATCTTCTCAAGGTGGGCTTCAGTCTTTTGCTGACTCAGCTGCTTAGTGAACGGGTCTGCCACGTTATCCGCGGAGTCTACTCTCTGCACCTCTACATCATAGTCGCGTATGAAATGGAAGTGCCGCTCTATGTGCTTGGACTTCTGATGAGACCATGGCTCCATAGCTAGTGCTATGGTGCCAATGTTATCGCAGTAAAGTGTTATGGCATCTAATGACATTACACCTAACTCTGCAATTAACTTTTAATCAGAAGGTTTCCACTGCACCCTTAGATACGGCTTAACATTCAGCTTCTAAGGTAGAATCTATAATGATCGGTTGTTTGGAACTCTTCCAATTTACTGAACCACAATTGCACATATTCTGATGTAGACTTTCTATCATCAATATGTGTGCATCCTTCTACCTTCAACTCTGATCTTCTTCCAAAGACCAAGAACATGTCCTTAGTTCTTCTCAAGTACTTAAGACTGTTCTTCACAGCTATCTAGTGCTTCTTGCCTGGATCCGACTGATATCTGCTTGTGACACTCACAGTAAGAGCTATATCAGGTCGTGTACACAGCATGGCATACATGAGGCTTCCTATTGCCGATGCATAGGGAATCTTGCTCATGCGTTGAATCTCTTCAGATGTGTTGGGGCACATCTTCTAAGAGAGATGAATTTCATGCCTTAGGGGTAAGAGACCCCTCTTGGAGTTTTCCATGCTGAACCTCTTCA